>NC_133158.1:1080500-1434000 GCF_040802235.1 Manis javanica
TGCAGGGAGAGGCCATCAGGTCTGCCGCCTGCACTTTCCTCTTTTCTAGATTCTTTTTGAGAAAGACCGCTGCTGTAGGAGGCTCTTCTTTCCTGCCAGGGATGGTTACCTGATCTGCTGGGGGTGACTGGACAGGGCAGGACCATCTTAAACACGGAGCGCAGAGTCCCGTGGGCTGCCCCCAGTGAGGCAGTGTGGGCAGGGCGGGTGGCTGGCTGGGGTGGTGCTAGTGGCCTAGTGCGTGGGGCTGGCCTGCATGGCCTGGCACAGGCTGTGGCATGCGTATATGACTCGGGGGAAAGGGCCAGGGCAGCAGGGTGCTCAGACCCAAGGTTCCCGGACTCTAGGCTGGGACCTCTGGCTGCTCTCAGCCTGAGAAGTGGCCAGTCCCTCCATGGCTGCTGGGCAGCGACACTGGCCACCTGGCAGCAGTCCTGCTGTCTGTGCTTGCCAGAATCTCGGCCCTCTCCCCTGCAGCCTGCTCCCCATTCTTACGGCCCCCATCCTGTGCCCCTTGCCCCGGCCTGTGGCCCAGGCTGCTTTCCTGTGTACCTCCCCACCGGTCCTGGCGGACAGCGAGTACCCTAGAAGAGGGTGTCGGGGGGCCCTGCACTCCAGAGCTTCACGGAGAAAGGTTCCCCCTCTCGTACAACTTCTCACAAGGGTTTGGCTGGCAGAGTGCGGCGGCCCCACCCTCCAGCTTTGAAAGAGCCCATTCTTACTGCTGTGGGCATGGCTGCCCTGGGGCTCTGGGAGGGCCCTTGCCCTGCAGAAGGGGGAATAGTGGAGCTGCTGCTCACAGGATAGGTTGGGAGATGAATCGGCCTGCGGCCTCTGGGCTCTCCAAGAAGCCCACCCCCCTAGCTGCGGCCCCACCTGTTGCCAGCCGTCCCTTGGGCGGACAGTTCCCACACCTCACCGTGAAGGGCTCCCAGCCCCCAGCCTGCAGCAGCCTGCCCAGGCATTCAAGAGCCCTTGATGATCCGTGGGTCTGGGTCCTCACCCTGATGGGTCCCTGGCTAGGTCTCTGTCCCATGGCCGCCACCTCCCCTCTGTCCGGAACATCCTGACGGAATCCTTCGTCTTCATCCCTGGCACTGAGAGGCACACGGTCGGGCTCATGGAACAGCCGCCAGGACAGGCCCCACTGAGAGCCCCGCCTTCTCCCTCAGCGCCTGTCCTACCTGCCCCGGACAGAGCAGGGAGCGAGGGAGAGGAAGGGGCAGGCACCGGAGGGCTCCCCGGCCAGCAGGGGCGGCCTCGGCCCAGCAGCTTGGGCAGCCTCACCTCCGTGTACCCAGTGTCCTGGTGCGGCACCCGGCTTGGGGATCGGGTATGCAGCATGTGGGGCCCTGGGAGCCACCAGGGCAACCAGAAGCCAAGCCGTAAGGTTGATCTCAATGGGCTGAGGGCTTTGCAGGGCTGGACCTGCACTCAGGGCGCCCATATTTGGCCAGCTTGAAACCAGGCAGGCAGGCCCCAGGATGCTGGCCTGGGCCGTTTGCATTTGCCGATTTTAGTGACGTCTTTGGGCCTGCAGATAACCTAACCTGGAGCCTAAGGAACTGAAGAAACCTGGGCCTATGTTTACTTTCCTTTTTCTGGGTTACTTTGTTGATTTATTTGCTTTTTAAAAAGCTATGTGCTTAGCAGTGTGGTCCAGCCGTGCCCACCAGTGCTGCCCCCAGGGGGTTGCTCACCCTTGCTGGGCTTGCTGGGGTGAGGCCCTGCCTGCTTGTCTCCCAGTGTCATCACATTTGGGTCACCGCCCGTGGAAGCCGACCGGGTTGTGAGCACGGATTCGAGTACAGCAGCCTGGGTGCACAATTCAAGTACAAGTCGCTGGTGTGTCTGTGTGTGGGTTCCTCGTGGACAGGAAAGGCAGGCTAGTGGGGCCTGGCTTCCCAGGATGGGTGCGCGG
The DNA here is from genome assembly GCF_040802235.1 of Manis javanica. NCBI lineage: Eukaryota > Metazoa > Chordata > Mammalia > Pholidota > Manidae > Manis > Manis javanica. Next base: position 1,082,422 of record NC_133158.1, read on the forward strand.
AGCTGATCCCATGCTTAGAGCAGTATACAGAGCCTGCTACCTAAGTGCAATCTGCTCTGGTCACTGTAAAAACCGCCCTGGCTCCGAGTGCCCATCTTCCTCCCTCCTGGCAGTGACAGGGACTTTGGGCTTGGGAATCAATCCAGGGAAGCGGCGGACCACTCTGCAGGGGCCCTGAGGGGTCATGGAGGCAACGTGGGCCTCAGGATGTCCCCTCTCCCAGCTCCTGCCCTGCCGGTGCCTGGGGGCCATTAGGATGTTGGCCCCGCAGGTGTGAGGCTCACGCTTCAGCTTCAACAGGCAGCCAGGGGGGCGGGGGGAAGGAGCGTCCAGCCACTGGAAACAGGCCCCCGGCCAGATCAGCCTTTACTTGGGTCTCGAGGCTTGGAGTAGGTATTCAGTGCACATTTGCTCAAAAAAGTAAATGACACCTGGGGTGTCCTCTCAGAGCATCTGCCTAAACCCTGGGTGAGCCCCCCATGCCTTCCAAGCAACAGGCCCCCATCTCAGATGCCGGCTGACCTTTGCAGGACTGCTCCGCCTTGGGGTTGGGGTCCAGAGCAGATGAAAGGGGCTGTTAGGTCCTCCTGACCTGGTGGCCACCCCAGGAGCCCTGCAAAGAGGAGGGCTGGGTGCATTGTGCCTAGGCTCAGGCTGTGACCCTGCACCCCGCCTCTGGCAGAGGTCCCCGGCTTCCTGAGTGACGCGGAGTGCCGACTCATCATCCACCTGGCCCAGATGAAGGGGCTGCAGCGCAGCCAGATCCTGCCCACCGAGGAGTACGAGGAGGCCCTGGGCACAATGCAGGTCAGCCAGCTGGACCTCTTCCAGCTGCTGGATCGGAACCGTGATGGTCGCCTGCAGCTCCGTGAGGTTGGGACCCTGGGGCCTGGAGTGGGCACAGGGTGGGAGCAGCCACACTTGGCTTTCTGACGGCCAGGTTGCTTCTCCTGCGTAGCCTTGGCCCCAAGAGTCAGATGCCACTTCAGGTCAACATGGGCATGCCTGGGCCCATTTCTTCCCTGGAGAGCCACCTACCTCCCAGGAACCCCAGAGGATGGTGGAGAGTCCACGTGAGAATGAGGGCATTGCTGCCGTGGCTGGGAGCTCCCGAGAACTTGGAGGGGAGGGTGGCAGTTCTGAGGTGGCCAGAAGTCTGCGTCTCTGCATACCTCTCGCTCACTGGCTTCTAAGAGAGGTCCTGAGGGGGCAGGGGCCCGTGGCCCCTACAGAGCGCCCCACTGAGCCTGGGCTTCCTGGGGGCCCATGGTCACACCCTGGCCAGGCCTCCCCCTGGTGTCTCCTGGACCTGCCCTCGGGCCTCTGGGTAGGACACAGGCCTGTCCTTTGCCTCCAGACAGCTGGCTCTGCTCCCCGTGAACGCTGCGGTCCCCGTAGACCTTTGGGTCTCTGGACTGGCTTCCTAGCCTCCTCTCCAGATGCCCCCAGACCTCTCTGCCTGCCCCCCCGTCTGGCTGTGGGGGCTCAGGTGCTCTCCTGCATCCTCGCACATGCCCTGTCCCTTGAACCCTTTATCCTACAGCAGGAACTGGGTGGCCGTCCTTTCCTGGGACCTCTCCACTGAGGGACTGTCCTGTGCTTTAGGTCCTGGCCCAGACCCGCCTAGGAAGTGGGCGGTGGATGACACCAGAGAACATTCAGGAGATGTACTCTGCGATAAAGGCTGACCCCGACGGTGACGGTGAGCTCGCGCCTGACCACAGCTGTGTGTCTATGGGCCTCCTGCCCCATAGCCAGCCAGCCTCCGGGGCAGCCAGGGATGCAGAGTCAAGGATCCAGCTGGCCCTCAGCCCTGAGAAGCAGGCAGGAGCCAAGCCCTCCATTGCTCTTGGTGACAGTCAGAGGAGGCAGTTCTAGGAGACCCTCTGACCTTATCAGTCCGGGAGGCGGGGCTGCCAGGTGGGAGAGGGCAGAGTGAGTGGGGAGCGGCACAGGAATAGGGAGGCCAGCACGAGGCGGGCAGGGCAGCTGTCGTGCAGAGGCTCCTCTTTGGCAGTGGCCATCACCCTCATGCCCAGGTTCTGAACCAACTGAGGAAGACGGGACAGGCAGGCCTTGGGGAGTGGCTTTGGGGCTGGTGAGCCCAGACCAAAGAATGTGGCCGGGACCCGTGGCCAGAGGGGCATCATGCTGCTGGTGCCCCCACCTGTGCAGCTGGGGCAGGCTCAGTCCTTGCGTGCCCCGACCCCAGAGAAATCTGGACTGAAGGGCGGGAGGTGTCTCCCTTGGGTCAGGCCAGGCAACACCAGCTGCTCTGCCAGAACCCCACGGGGGTAGAGCCCTGTTCTGTGGGCAGGGTGGGAACAGGTCTGGAGTGTTCTCATTCAGGAGAGTGGCCTGGCTTTCTCTGCTGAGGCCACGTGGGAAGCCCTGGGGAGCAGCCCCAGCTCTGACTGCTCTCTCCCGCCATCTGCAGGACCTGAGGGTGGTCCCTGTGCCGTAGAGCCAGGCTGATGGCCAGTGGCAATCCTTGGCCCGGGGTCCTGGCCACATGGCTCATGCTTCCTTTGGAGACCGTGCTCAGCCGATCTAGCGGGTTAGATGTCCTCCTTTTGGGAGCCTAGTGAAGGCTTCAACTGAGGAAATAAACTTCTCTGGGTCCTCCTGTAGGGCCTGATGTGACACAAGCCAGGTACAAGCCAGGTTCATCCAACCTGAGTCCAGGTTTGGGGACAGGTGCACGTGGCCCCCCAGTGCTGGAGGCCAAAGCTAGGTAGGAAGGTGCGGCCTGCCTCTGCAGCCTCCCCAAATGGGTGTGGTGGGCATTCCTGGCGGGTGCCCCGTGCAGGAGTGCTGAGCCTGCAGGAATTCTCTGCCATGGACCTACGGAACTTCCACAAGCACATGAGGAGCCACAGGGCGGAGTCCAGCGACCTGGTGCGGAACAGCCAGCACGCGTGGCTCTACCAGGGGGACGGCGCCCACCACGCCATGCGCACCATCCGCCAGAGGTGAGTGCCTGCAGCTGCCCTGGTGCAGAGTCCCACATTAGGCCCCACTGGGGCCCAGCAACCACAGGTATAGGTCCACTTGGTAGACCAGGGTCAGGACTCATGAAAAAGCAGGCGATTAATTTAACGAAGGCAAATTATTCCTGATACTGGGCAAACAATATTCATTTGGGATTAGAAACAAGATTGCATGTTTTTTCTGTTAATTAGAGAAATGACCTCTTGTCTCTGTCCACTGGACCCCCTGCCCCTGAGCAGCCAAGGATTTTAAATAAACCACCTCTTTCCCTGGGGCAGTGCCCCCACCACTTAGCTAAAGCTTCCCTTCCCACCCAGGGACATCCCTGGCGTCTGGGGAGAAGGGCTCATTGTGAGGAAGCCCTTCATGACCCTCCAGGGCTTCTGGGGAGGTGGGCAGGGGCATATCTTTGGCCAGCCCCTTGGGGCCCACCTGGTATGGGGTTGCCTGCCAAGTGCCTGCTGCCCAGCAGGGTGCTGCGCCTCACTGGCCTGTCACCGGAGATCGTGGAGCTCAGCGAGCCTCTGCAGGTCGTGCGTTATGGCGAGGGGGGCCACTACCATGCGCATGTGGACAGTGGCCCCGTGTACCCGGAGACCATCTGCTCCCACACCAAGCTGGTGGCCAACGAGTCTGTGCCCTTCGAGACCTCATGCCGGCAAGTACCTCCCCCAGAAACTGCTTCTGACTCCTGGCCAGGCACCCCACGGCACCAGCACGGCCTGCCTGGGGCCATGCTGAAGGACACCCTTCTCTCCCCCAGGTTGTTCACCAAGGGGCAGGAAAGGGATGGCCGCTTCTCAGGGGCCAGACTGAGGTCCCCACAGACACTGAAACTCACCCCCAGAGCTCTTAGGTGTGGGGCAAGGCCAGACCTCCAGTCTCTTCTGCCCCCTCTGCTGGAGGCCTCAGCCTCCTATGAAAGCTGTGCCCCCGCCCTGCCAAGGCATGGAGGCAGATCTCTTCAAGTGGCTGCTCTGGCTCAGCCCCTGCTGGTCCCAGCCAGTCCTTTGGCATGATCTCGATGCTGCCGGCCGCCTGCCTTCCTCAGCTGGCTCTTGGCTGTGGCCACAGAAAACACCATGACACACAGCAAGAGACTGTTGTCCCCAGTCCCAGGTTGCCCCTCTGGCCCTCGGAAGCCTGGGCAGCATATCCCGCCCACAAGCCCTGGAGCGCCCACAGCTAGGGGCCTGCTGAACGGACCCCCTTGCCTTACAGCTACATGACAGTGCTGTTCTACTTGAACAACGTCACCGGTGGGGGTGAGACTGTCTTCCCCGTAGCGGACAACAGAACCTATGATGAAATGGTAGGGGGTCAAGTGGGCTGTAACTGGTGGGGTGCAGGGCCTGGGCAGATGTGCACACCCCCTAGACCTGCTGTGAGGGCCTGAGCACGCCTGGGCACAGCTGGCCGGTTTCCTTCTGGCCACTTTTGGCTGCCTGGCCTTAGCTCGTGGCCATACAGTGGGGGCAGCTTGAAAATCCCACCACCACCCTGCTGCCCACAGAGTCTGATTCAGGATGACGTTGACCTCCGCGACACTCGGAGGCACTGTGACAAGGGGAACCTACGTGTCAAGCCCCGGCAGGGCACGGCAGTCTTCTGGTACAACTACCTGCCTGATGGACAAGGTGAGTCCTGTGGCCAAGCCACAGTGCTTTGAGGGAAGCTTCCCTTTACCCAGCTCCGGCTGCCACTTAGTGGGCCTTTTTTCTTGTCTGCCCTACAAATGGTTTTCTGCCCCTACTGTCTGCCAACAACCCTCCTCAGTGACTAGCAGCCTGCCCTTGTGCCCCTTCTGGGTGATCTGGACCCCTGTAATCCCCTGATGTCCGAGCCTTCCAGCCCACTTGGGGTGGAGACACATGTCCGCCACCGACCCAGGCCAAGAAGGCCTGTAAACAGGCCTGGCAGCCAGAAAGCCGCTTTCAGAGGGCCAGGGGCGTTGAGAAGGCGTTCGTTTGCGAAAAGATGCTGAGCCCCCAGCGCGGCCTTGGGGCCACATGCCACCTCAGGGGTGCGCAGCCGGCGGCCCAGCTCGGGCCCCGTACTTCCCTGCTCACACCAGCCATCCCCGCCAGGTTGGGTGGGCGACGTAGACGACTACTCGCTGCACGGGGGCTGCCTGGTCACGAGCGGCACTAAGTGGATCGCCAACAACTGGATCAATGTGGACCCCAGCCGGCCGCGGCAAGCGCTGTTCCAGCAGGAGATGGCGCGCATGGCCCGCGAAGGGGGCGGCGACGCGCAGCCGGAGTGGGCCCTGGACCGCGCCTACCGCGACGTGCGCGTGGAACTCTGAGCAGGGCTCCCCGCCGCCCCCTCCCTGCCTCCAGCCGCGGCTGGGGGCCCCATCTGCCGGGGCCCCCGTCGATTGTGCAGACCCGCGCGGCCCCGTGCAATAAAGCCACCCGCCCCGAGCGCTGGGTCTGCCGCCGCGCACGGCGAGTGTCACGTGACGGGGGCGGGGCTGCCCCGCTTGCCAATCAGGCGCCGGCTCGCGCCCCGGCGTGGAGGCTTCTCGCCGCGGGCGCCGCAGAGCTGCGGCTCGGCAGGCTGTTCTCGCGAGAGCGCGGCTCGTGGTCGGCCGGCGCGGCGCGGCGGAGAGTGCGACATGGACGCCCGTGAGGACTACGTTTGGCCGCGGGCGACTTCGGAGCTCATTCTGCTCCCAGTCACGGGGCTGGAGTGCGTGGGGGACCGGCTGTTGGCGGGTGAGGCTTGTCTAGAGGTGTGCGCTGGCGGGCGGGGAGCCGAGCGCCGCCGGGGCGGTGCCGTGAGGACAAAGCGGGGCGCGGGCGGCGTGGCCCGCGCCGGCGGGTGGGGGAAACCGCTCTGGCGGGGATGGGGTCCGGAAGTAAGCCGTGGACGGCCTTGCCCGGGGGCGTGCGGAGAACCCGCCCCGGCCGGGAGCCCGGCCACCGCAGCTAGTGCGGTTCCACGCGGGTTCCGAGGCACGGCCCTGGCTGCAGGTCCGGAGGGAGCCGCCGCCTTCCTAAGGGGGTGGTGGCCCCACGCCTGGAAGCCCGCGGGTCTCTCGTGTTCTGCGCGCCCATGGGGGAAACGTGCCGGGGTGGCCGAGGCTCGGAGAGTTGGTCACCTTCGGCAAGGGGGGCATCCCTGGGAGCCTGGAGAAGCGGGCAGAGCCAGACAGTTCCGGGCCTAAAGGTGGTGGGGCGGCCCCAGCGAGGACATCCAAGCAGGGGAGTGACTGGGGACGCAGGTTAGAAAGCCCTTCCAGTGTATTCACCTGCCCCCGTGACTCCCTAGGCGGCGCACTGATGCAGTTGCCGAAGGCCACCCGTGTGCACCTCTGACCTGAGTAACAGGCCCAAGTGCCCAGGCGTGCCAGCTCTGCGCGGGGAGCACCAGCCGGTCTAGTTGAGCTTGGTCTCTCACTTGGAGCATTTCTTGGCCTCTGTTGCCATCACGGGAGGCCATGAGGCCATGACCTGTCTCTCGGGCCTTCCACAGCACCCTCTCTATCCCAGCCTGGAGCCTGTTTACTATGCCAGCCAAGCTACCCAAAGCTTTTGTTCACCTCAGGGCCATCCAACCTGCTCTTTCCTCTGCCGGGAAAGGTGGCCTCCCCCAACACCCAGCCTTGTCAGATTAGACCAAGACTCGCAGTCACGGCACTCCTGACCTGGGTCAGACGGTCGTTCGTGTAAGGGGCCATCTGTGCTGCAGCAGCCCTGGCTGCCACCCCTAGGTGCGCTGCGCAGCTGCCAGTCATGACGACCAAGTGTGTCTGCAGACATTGCCAAGTGCTTTCTGGGGCGGGGACTGCCCCTTCCCCCCCCCCGCCCCGCGTTGAGAACCACTAGGTGAGATGGTCCCATTTTATGTTCTTGAAACAACACAACATACTCTTCCGAGGGTCTTAACAGTTTAAGAGCGTGGTTCAGTTGAGCGGCGGTGTGAAATCCATACTCAGTAGAATGAAGGTCCGGTTGTGAGCACAGCTGAGGGACTGCTAGTGTCACTCACGTCAGGCTAGATGATGTCTTAGGCAAGTCACAGGACTTGGGGACAGTGCAATGTGGGAGGTTAAAAGCACACGGTGGACTCTGGGGCGGGCAGGGTGGCAATGATCCTTGCGATGTGTTGCTTGGAGAGAGCCCAGGGGCGAGGTGAGTGGGAGGTGCCTGCAGGGCAGCCCGACTGGCCGCTGAGGGTCCAGGAGCCGCTGCTCCCTCTTCTAGTCGTCCCCCCGCTCACAGCTCCTGGAGATCACGGGGGCTTCTGTCAGGGCCCCGAGGTGGATGAGCCTGAAGACTTTGGGACTGAAGCTGAGAGGGATCCCGTCCGAAACATGGGCAGTTAGGTGGGTGAGGAGGCGGCGGTCGGGCTGAATGTCTGGAGCGGCCCGCGAGGGCTCAGAGTACGCACCAAGAGTCCACTGAAGCAGAGGCCAAGCTGAGTCTCCTAAAAGGCTGGCGGGCTGCGTGCTGGGGGTCTTTCCTGCCGCCTGCGCCTCCATAGCTCCCCTGAGTCGTGGGGGGGGCACTGAGGCGGCCTCACCTGTGTCTAGGTGAGGGGCCGGATGTCCTGGTGTACACCTTGGACTTCGGGGGGCACCTGCGGATGACGAAGCGAGTGCAGAGCCTGCTCGGCCACTACCTTATCCATGGGTTTCGGGTGCAACTGGAGCCCGGCGGAGACCTCGACGCTGAGGCCACGGTGGCCGTGTTCGGGAGCAAGGGACTCCGAGTCGTGAAAGTGAGCTGGGGACAGGGCCACTTCCGGGAGCTCTGGCGCTCCAGCCTGTGCAACATGTCTGATTGGATCTGGGATGCACGTTGGCTTGAAGGGAACGTGGCCTTGGCCCTGGGCCACAACTCAGTAGTGTTGTATGACCCCGTGGGAGGCTGTGTCCTGCAGGAGGTGCCCTGCACGGACAGGTGCACCCTCTCGGCCGCTTGTCTGATTGGTGACACCTGGAAGGAGCTGACCATGGTGGCAGGTGCTGTTTCCAACCAGCTCCTGGTCTGGTACCCAGCAGTCACCCTACCAGACAAGAAGCCCGTGGCCCCTGACCGGCGGGTGAGTGGGCACATGGGGGTCATCTTCAGTATGTCGTACCTGGAAAGCAAGGGCTTGTTGGCCACAGCTTCAGAAGACCGAAGTGTTCGCATCTGGAAGGTGGGTGACCTGCGCATACCTGGGGGTAGGGTGCAGAACACAGGGCACTGCTTCGGGCACAGCGCCCGCGTGTGGCAGGTCAAGCTCCTAGAGAGTTACCTCATCAGTGCTGGAGAGGACTGTGTCTGCTTGGTCTGGAGCCACGAAGGCGAGATCCTTCAGGCCTTTCGGGGCCACCAGGGCCGTGGGATCCGGGCCATCGCTGCCCATGAGAGGCAGGCCTGGGTTATCACTGGGGGTGATGACTCTGGCATTCGGCTGTGGCATCTGGTAGGGCGTGGGCACCTAGGGTCAGGGGTCTCAGCTCTCTGCTTCAAGTCCCGTAGCAGGCCAGGTGTCCTCAAGGCTGTGACATTGGCCGGCTCCTGGCGACTACTGGCAGTGACAGATATGGGGGCCTTGTACCTCTATGACCTTGAGACCAAGTGCTGGGAGCAGCTTCTCGAGGACAAGCGCTTCCAGTCCTACTGCCTCCTGGAGGCGGCTCCTGGCCCCGAGGGGTTTGGACTGTGCGCCATGGCAAATGGGGAGGGCCACGTCAAGGTCGTCCCCATCAACACACCAGCGGCCGCTGTGGAGCTGACCCTGTTCCATGGGAAGGTGCACAGCCTGAGCTGGGCCCTGCGAGGCTACGAGGAGCTCCTGTTGCTGGCATCGGGCCCTGGTGGCGTTGTGGCCTGCCTGGAAATCTCGGCTGCGCCCTCGGGCAAGGCGATCTTTGTCACGGAGCGCTGCCGGTACCTGCTGCCCCCAAGCAAGCAGAGATGGCACACGTGTAGTGCCTTCCTACCCCCGGGGGACTTCCTGGTGTGTGGGGACCGCCGCGGCTCTGTGTTGCTGTTCCCATCCAGACCAGGTCTGCTCAAGGATCTTGGGCTTGGAGTCAACGCAGGGGCTGGTGCTGGGGCACCCAGAGCAGGGGGCGGCGGTGACAGTGCTGAGGAAACCGCGGCTGCGTGGGGCCCTGTGTCCACCCTCCCCTCTCTGCATGGGAAGCAGGGTGTGACCTCAGTCACCTGCCACGGAGGCTATGTGTACAGCACAGGGCGCGATGGTGCCTACTACCAGCTCTGTGCGCGAGGCGGCCAGCTCCAGCCCGTCCTCAGGCAGAAGTGCTGCCGAGGCATGAACTGGGTGGCCGGTCTCCGCGTGGTGGCCGATGGCAGTGTGGCCATCCTGGGTTTCCGTGCCAACGAGTTCGTGGTGTGGAGCGCCCGGTCCCACGAGAGGCTACACGTCGTCAGCTGCGGTGGAGGGCATCGCTCCTGGGCCTTCTCTGATACTGAGGCGGCCATGGCCTTTGCCTACCTAAAGGATGGGGACGTCATGCTGTACCAGGCACTGGGGGGCTGCACCCGGCCACACGTGATTCTCCGAGAGAGCCTGCATGGTCGGGAGATCACGTGTGTGAAAAGGGTGGGCAGCATCCCCGTGAGGCCTGAATTTGGGGTTCCCAGCTTCATGCAGCCTGACCATGGAGAGCCTGGCAGCGAGGGGCCAGGCCTGACTGACATCATCATCACGTGCAGCGAGGACACCACCCTCTGTGTCCTAGCGCTCCCCACTGCCACGGGCTCAGCCCATGCGCTCACAGCCGTCTGTAACCACATCTCCTCCGTGCGTGCAGTGGCTGTGTGGGGTGCTGGCAGCCCAGGAGGCCCTCAGGGGCCTCGGCCAGGCCTGACTGCCCACGTAGTGTCTGCGGGGGGCCGGGCCGAAATGCACTGCTTCAGCATCACGGTCACCCCAGAGCCCAGCACCCCAAGCCGCCTGGCCTGCCACGTCATGCACCTTTCATCCCACCGGCTGGACGAATACTGGGACCGGCAGCGTAATCGGCACCGGATGGTCAAGGTGGACCCGGAGACCAGGTGATGGGCCCTGGTGGGCAAGAGTGTGGGGCGGGTCCAACCCCCTGCTCCTGGCCCTGCCTGACCTCTGTGCAGCCTCACAGGTACATGTCCCTAGCTGTGTGTGAGCTCGACCGGCCTGGCCTCGGCCCCCTGGTGGCTGCAGCCTGTAGCGATGGGGCAGTGAGGTGAGAGCCTGGGCCGGGCCAGGGGCGTGGGGGGTTCTGGAGTGGGCTGCGGGCTGCACCCTTGGCCCGCAGGCTCTTTCTTTTGCAAGAGTTTGGACGGCGGCTGCAGCTCCTGGCAGAAACCTTTCACCACAAGCGCTGTGTCCTCAAGGTCCATTCCTTCACACACGAGGCGCCTAGCCAGCAGCGGTGAGGGGCCACATGGGGCCCTGCGTCGGGTGGGAACTACTGTCTCCTGCATCCCATTCTGACCCAGATGCCCTGTCCTCGACTGCAGGAGGCTGTTCCTGTGCAGTGCAGCCACTGATGGCAGCCTGGCCTTCTGGGACCTCACCACTGTGCTTGACCATGGCTCCACAGCCCTGGAGCCTCCAACAGCCCCTGGGCTCCCCCACCGTGAGCAGTCGGCATGCCTGACCCTCCCCGGCCCCTGCTTGGCCTCCAGCATGGCGGGCTGGGCCCTAACCACTTTTTCCCTGCAGAGCTGGGCCCCCCCGCCCTGACCGTCCAGGCTCACAGCTGTGGTGTCAACAGTCTACATACCTTGCCCACAAGGGAGAGCCACCTTGTGGCCAGTGGCAGTGAGGATGGCTCCCTGCACATCTTCGAGCTTGCCGTGGACACGCCAGAGCTGGAGAGGGCAGGTGGGGGTGCCGAGCTGATGCCCCAGCTGCACGTGCTGGAAGAATACTCAGTCCCCTGTGCTCATGCTGCACACGTGACTGGCCTCAAGATCTTGAGCCCCAGCCTGATGGTCTCAGCTTCCATTGACCAACGGCTGACCTTCTGGCGCCTGGGGCAAGGTGAGCCCACCTTCATGAACAGCACAGTGTACCACGTACCAGATGTGGCCGACATGGACTGCTGGCCTGTAAGCCCTGAGTTTGGCCACCGCTGTGCTCTTGGGGGCCAAGGGCTGGAGGTTTACAACTGGTATGACTGAAGGAACCCACAGAGGCTGCCCACTGGGCATGACATCTGCCCACAGCAGGCATGACTGCTGTGCCCAGTGGGCCTCAGGGGATGGCAGAGATGACAGCCTCGAGTCCCCAACCTCAGAGCAAGAGCTGGAGGTGAGTGGAGGCTGCCTGAGCAGGCCCAGACCCAGGCCCCGTCCCCCCAGCACCTCCCCACAGGACGACGACGCCGTGTGACAGAAGCAGTGTATTTCAGCACCAGATCTCTTGACACCACATGTGGCGGTTTTTCCGTTTGATGACTCTTAACATTCCCAGCTGTCAGGGCCCCTGGCCTTAGACGTGGCTCAGTGGAGGGAGGCCCAGCATGGCCAGGCCCGCATGGAGCACCTCACGCAGAGCCCGCAGGAGCTGTAGGCGGGCACACATCTGAGCGAACAGGTGCGGCCGGGGCTCCTGGAGGAGAGAAGGGATGTGCTGGTCTCACCTTTGCTGCTGTCCCTAGAACCCCTCCTGCTGGGCACTTACCCCAAGCACGTGCACGCGGTTATAGTAGGAACTGAAATCCATGGTGAGCTGGACCAGGAACTTGCACACCTACGGACAAACGGAGTCACTGCCCAGTGACCTGACTTGTACCCAGAGCGAAATAAAGGAGAGCAGGCAGCGTCTGCTCTGGCCTCGTCTCACCGTTTCTGTGCGCACAGCAGTGTGGAGCCCCGGGGTGGCACGGGCCAGAGCCCCCGTCCAGCTCAGCAGGTCCGGGAAGGGCAGAATGCTGTTGAAGAGCAGCAGCCACTCGCCCTGTGGGGAGAAGGGTGCTGGGCGGAGGCCTGAGCCACCTGTGGGTGCCAGCTCCCAGCAGGGGCACTCACCTCATCACGCAGCAACGAGAAATCCAGCCTGCTGGCAGGTGGAGCAGCAGGGTACAGACCTTGCTCGACACCGAGGCTGTAACCCTCAAAGAGGGTGGCCAGGCGGGCGCAGTTATACATGACAAAGACGCCACTCCTGGTGCCCTTCACGGAGGTGCGGTCAGCCAGGGCCAGGAGAAGCTAAGGAGGGCACAGCTGCAGCAGGGGACAGCCACCACATTCCCTGCTCCTCCACCAGGGTCCTGGGGGGGTGCCCAGGCTCACCTGACTTTGGGGGGCCGTGCTGAGCATCTCAAACTTGATAGATGCCACAGAGAGAACCCTGAAGACCTCTGTCCAGGCCGGATCTGAGGGAGCAGAGCCTGTCAGCTGGTCTCTGGGGGCACAGAGCAAATGACCTGTCCCCACCCCAAAGCCCAGCCAGGGTATCCGGGACACACCCGACGTCAGGTCCCTGCCGTGCTTCCGTGCTGAGGCCTTGCACACCTGGGCCTGCCGGAGCCTGCATTTGGAAAAGTAAGAGGAGGCCCCGTGGGTAGGGTCCCCACTGCCACAGCCACATGGCCTGCCTTCAGCCTCACTCACTCGTAGTACTCCAAGGCCGTCAGGGAGCCAGGCACACCAGCTACCTTCACCGGGCCGCACACCAGGTGCTTCTGTCAGGGCAAGAGCATGTGCTCAGCCAGCTGGTCCCCCCAGGAACCCAGAGCTGGTGCCCAGGCTACTCGGCACACGGTCCCCGGCCTCAACCAAGGCCTCCCACCTCCAGGCCTCACCTTCTCCCAGAACTCCACGTACTGCGCGCACCCACTCGCCAAGCCCAACCTCTCCCCAGAGATCAGGGTCACTGGGCCCTGGCCTCCAACAGGCCCTACAAAGGTTTTCTGGGCCTGAGGCTGGGAGGGGAGCTCCTGCACCACTAACTTGTCGGAGGGGAGCCTGGTCATCCAGCTTCCACCAAAGCAGATCCAGCTTCTGCTGCTGGAATTCCTCCTCACAGCTCACCACGTGCACAACTGTGCAGCCGTCCATACCAGCAGCCGGGGCCGCGGCCTGTCGAGAGGTAGGAGGGCGGTCACCGCAGGGGCTCGGGATGCCTGGTTTGCGAGAGGCCCGCGGCGGGGAGCCAGCACCAACCGGGCCGGGGGGGCCGTCCTCAAGCGTCTGCTGCCCGGCCTCCTGCAGCTCGGCCAGCACAGAGAGCGCGTCCTCGGTCACTGCGGAGGGAACGCAGGCGCTGCGACTGGCTGGAGGGGGGGGCTCCCCGCCTTCTCCCCGGACCCATCGGCCCTCACGTCCTACCCACACAGCTGTCTAGGTTGGGGTCATAGCCGGCCATGCGGCCCCGTTCTTCCACCAGCTCCTTCAGGCACACGGTGCCCAGGGCGCCAGGAGGCAGGGCTCCTCCGTCCCGGGCCGGGGAAAGTTGCGACAGCGCGCGGGTCCTGAGGGCGTCGGGCGCAGGTCTGGCGGGGGCAGCGGGCCAGTCCACACACAGCTGCTGCAGGAAGGTCGCCATGTGCGGGTCCCGCACTGCAGGTACGAGGCGCACACTCACCCTACGAGGCGGGGGCGGCCGCCTTAGCCTGCACTCCGGGCCCGACTCGCCCCCTTCCCAGCCGCAGAAGCCCGCGAGCCGCCCGCCCGCATCCCGCCACGCTCACCCTTGGGCGCGCAGTGCTCGCGCCAGGTGGTCGGCCACGAGCACAGCCCGCAGCTGGCTGAGGCGGAGGGCGCAGGGGGCGCCGCGCAGCGTCGGGCAGTGCAGCACAACGCGCGGGCCCGGGATGGCGGGCACAGCGGGCGCGGTGTAGGAGGCCACGGCGCCCAGGACGCCCGCAAAGACTGCGGGCCGCCGCAGCTGAAGCGCCAAGCCCGCGGGGGTGAGCGCACAGCGCAGCACGGGGGCCACGCCGGGGCCCTGCAGGCCGGCTACGGCCTGGACCAGCCTCTCGGGGACTTGTCCGTCCCCGAAGCGCGCCTGCAGCGCGCGACGCGGTGCCAGGAAGTCTCGGGCGCGTAGGCGGCGTGCGTGCGTCTCCTTCCGCCACACGGGGTCCCCGGGCCCCAGGGCCGCGTTGAGGGCCCCGAGAGTCTCCCCGACTCCTAGACGCGCCACCGCCATGGCGCCCGGAGCCGGAAGCAGCTTATTGGGAGGTCGGACTTCCGGGGGGCAGGACTTCCTGGGCCGGCGAGCCCGGCGGACCAGCGGCGGCCCGGAACGGACAGGTGCGCTGCCGGGTCTAGGGCGGCCGCCTTCCTCCTGCGGAGCTCGAGGGCCGCTGCGGGCCCAGGATGCTGTCGTCACGCGCACGAGCGGCCGGGGTCCGGATTCTAGGCCCCGCTCGGACAGGCTCTGTCGTCCCGCAGGCGGCCATCCCGCGTGTGTGAGGGCCCATTTCTCCAGTTTCACACTGACCACAAGGCCAGCGTTCCCAGGGAATCGTCCCCGGCGTTGGGCAGCCACAGTACAGCCCCTTCTCACAAAACGCTCAATTCTACAGAACTTGAGCTCCTCGGCTTCAGGGTATTTGCCTTTGTCTCTTGGCGTTGCTCGTCTTTACCCCAGTGCTCGCTCCCAGAGTCCCAGTTTTGAGTCCCGAGGAGCTGCAGCCACCGCGACAGCGTCCTCCTGATGCCTCTGCTTCCCCGGCGGCACCGCCGAATGCCGCTGCTCCCGACGTGGGCCCTCCACGCCGCGACGTCCCTCCTCCGACAGGACAGCGCGGGGTCTCCCAAGGGTTTCACTCCGACGCACCTTTAGTCCCTTTCCCTCTTCCTTAGGGGCGACTACACCTGCCGCAGAGCGCCCAGGTCTGAAGGAGGGGTCCCCACGACGGGCCCCCATGCCCTGCAGGGAAGCGCCGAAGGGCACTGGGCGGACACGATATTCCCGATGGCTTCTTGGGTGCCCACTCAACGGGAGTGATCGTGTCATTCCAAAGCGCCTTCCGTGCTGCAGGCGCGCGGCCTGGCCCTCAGCTACCCCCGGTACACGAGACGGTTGGGGTGGTTTTTCCCCAGGAAGTGAAGGGCTATCTTTAGCGAGCGGCGGGCTGGGGCGGCCCTGGGGGACTCCGCGCCACGGCAGCCGTATCCGGAAGCCCTGGCCCGCCCTCCCTCGCCAAGGCCACTCCGGGTTTGAGATGGCCACCGCTCGGCTCTCCACCGGCTACGCCACGTCCAGCCCGAGGGCGCAACCGAGAAAGGGACCCCACAAAGTGACTGGGGTCAGGGCCAGGCCGCTGCTCAGGCAGGAGAGCAGGGAACGAAATCCAAGCGCAGCTGGAATGCTCTGGAGACAACAGCTGCTTTTGGGATTCCGTTGCCCGCTGTCCAGCCATCGGGGGTAGGGGGTTCCTTGCCCTGGGGCCAGATCTGAACCCCCCATTCCCAGTCCCAGGAGGCGACCCAGGAACAGGCGGTGAAACCCAGCCGGGGGAACGAGGCGCTCAACTGAGTCCCAAAACAATAGGTGGGGCAGTGAGGCCTCCCCTGGGATCTGGTCCCGATCCGGATTAGATCTGTGGGACAGGATTAGTCCTGTGGGTCCCCTGCAGGTAGGGCCACTGCTGCGGTCACGGCGGCGAGGCGGTGGGACGGGGCTTCGGGGTCAGCCAGATTGGATCGCGCCCGGGGTCCCGGAGGGGAAGTGAACCCGCGCGACCGCCTCGGGACAGCCCCGCACCTGGACCCTTTGTCCGGACGTCAGCGCCCGGAGCACGAGGGGCCCCACGGCGGCAACGGGGTCCGCGAGAAGCCACTGCGCCCGTCCTCGGCGGTACCCCACCTGCCGCCCGCCCGACCCGCGCGACTGGCGGCACACGGCGACATCCCCCTGAGGCCGCGACCCGGGCGCGCGGAGGTGACCCGGGCAGGGGCACTAGTCGCGGGACGCAAGCCAGGCGAGCGAGCTCAGGGTGAAGTTGCGGGCGCCGTCTCCCTCCGGGTTTGGTGCGGTCCGGCCCGGCCACCACCTCCGGAAGGCCACAGCCGCTCTACTCCGGCGTCCCTTCCGCTTTGCTCTGCCCGCACACTTGGGGCCATTTTAAGGAGCAACCAGCCGACCACGCCCCCGCGCGCTCCCGAGAAGCCAATCCACGCGCGGCGCCGCCGCCAACGGTCGCGCGGGTGACGGTTGGGGAGGAGCGCGACCGCGGCGAGCGGAGAACCTGAGCCGCCGCCCGGCCCCCGGAATCCGACTCCGGGAGCCCGGGATTAGGGGTGGGCGGTTGGCGGCGCGCCCGGCCAGGTGTGCGGGACGGAGCGAGGGCGCGGCAGGTGCACCGCGGGAGTCCCGGGGGAGGGCGGGCGCCTCGGGATGGGCGGCGGGGCTGCGCCGCGCCCTCCGGACGCAGGGGGCGCTGTGGGCGTGCGGCCAGCGCTCCCCGCGGCCCCTTGACCCGGTGCCCGCTTCTCCGCGCGCCGGTCAGCCATGGTCGCCGCGTCGCTGCTCCGCGGTCTGTCCAGAGCGCGGGCCGCCCCCGCCCAGCTGCTGCGGTGAGTTCGGGCCGCGCGCCCTTCCCCGCGCCCCTCGGCCCCTCCCCGCCGACCCCGGCCCGCGCGCTCCTCACCGTCCCTCCGCAGGGCCCCACGGCGTGGGCACCGGCTCACCCCGGCTGACGACGAGCTCTACCAGCGCACGCGAATCTCTCTGCTGCAGCGCGAGTCCCCGCACGCCGTGTACATCGACAGCTACAGCAGCCGCGGCTTCACGGTCAACGGAAACCGCGTGCTGGGGCCCTGCGCGCTGCTCCCGCCCTCGGTGGTGCAGTGGAACGTGAGCCCGCCCGCCTGCCCGCCGCGGAGCCCACCCGGGGCCGGGGAGCGCGGGTTCTGCGCTAAGCTGCCTCCCCCCACACAGGTCGGGTCCCACCAGGAAATCACGGAAGAAAGCCTGTCTCTCTTCTGGATGCTGGAGCCCCCAGTAGGTACTGCAGGGGAGCGGGCAGACGTGCCGAGCCCCAGAGCCACCCCCACCCCCACCCCCGCGTCTGGACAGAACTAGCTGTGAGCCAGCTGTGCGCATCTTTCCCTAGAGATTGTTGTGGTGGGCACTGGTGACCGGACCGAACGGCTGCAGGCCCGGGTGCTGCGAGCCATGCGGCAGCGCGGCATCGCTGTGGAGGTGCAGGACACGGTGAGCCGCAGCACTCGCGTCGCGGGGGCAGCGCGGGCCAGGCCCCGGCTGCGCTGACGCCGGCCTTCTCCTTGCAGCCCAATGCCTGTGCCACTTTCAACTTCCTGTGTCACGAAGGGCGAGTGACTGGAGCTGCTCTCATCCCTCCACCTGGGGGGCCACCCCCCCACCTCCAGCCCGGGCACTGACGCCTCGGCAGAGCTCGGGGCTGCCGGCGCCTCGAGGCAATGTCACTTTGCTCCGCTTGCCGCTGAATGAATGGCTTGATCCGCTCCTGTTTTGTCCTGTGCTCCTGCTCGGTGGGCTCTGGGGGGGCGGGGGGTAGGTGGCGTCTGTGAGGAGACCAAGGGGTCAGCTCTTTACCTGAACTACTTGGTCCCCCGGCAGCCAGGAGGCCGCCCACGCAGTTCCGGCCGCACAGCTGGCTCCTCACTTGCCTTCCCGTGGGGGGGAACCTTTGCTTTCTCCACAAAGTCCTGGGAAACCTTTGCTTTCTCCACAAAGTCCTGGGAACATGTATGTAGGATCGCACCGGGTCCTGTGTGCACATGCTTTGGAATAGCTCGAGTCTTAGCTTAAATCGGTGGCACTGGTCCAGAGCCCCATATGCTGCTCTGTGGCCCCAGCTTGTGTGAGACACTAAGCTCCCCAGAGCCAGAGCGGGCAGAGCTGTGAGCCGCCTCAGGAGGGGCTTTCTGAGTCTAGAACTATTACTACTGTCCGAGTCTGTGGAACACATCCCCTCAGGGCCTGAGGCTTCCCGGAACGAGGGTGTCCTGTCTGTAGCTGGGATGGGGGCAGTGCACAGTCCCACCTGCCTGCTGACCTCACAGAGGCGGCACCACTTTTTTTCAAATTTTTATTGAAAAATCAAGAGTGTGTGCTGTATCCCTTTTCAGAAAAGCCGCTTCTCATACCTGCAGGCAGAAGAACCAGCTTTGAGGTGAGGGCAGGAGCAAGGGCGCAGGGCAGAGAAGCCGCCACCCCCACGAAGGGGCTGCAAAGGGCTGCTTGCTTACGAGTGGAGGCTGTGGACACCACCTTCCACCTGAGCTGAGGGTGTTCTCTTCTCGAACTTGAGCTCCCCAGAGTACATCATGGCTCTGCAGACGGGCAGGCATCAGGTATAGGCAGCTGGCCCTCCACCAACCCTTCCACCCATCCCAACTGCCCACACTCACCGGACTTGGGTCAAACTCTTGGCACCAATGTCCTGGCATGAGTGCTGGATGCCAGCAATCAGGTAGGGGACAAATTTGTGGATGGACCCTTTGTCCTGCACAGCCCCAGACACCCCCTGGGCCACCTTGATTTTGTCAGCTTCGCTGCAGGGAGAGACCAGAGACAGGAGCAAGTTCAAAGCATAGATAGGCCTGTCACCGCAGGGTTGACGTGGGATGATGACCTTCCTGTCCCACCTGAAGTATCGGTTCTGGCTGCTGAGATGCTTGTCCATGGCGTCAAGAGAACCCATACCACGGTACTTCTTTAGCCGGATCCCATCAGAGAAGAAGTACTCACCAGGGGCCTCAGTGGTAGCAGCCAGGAGAGAGCCCATCATGACTGTGGACAGACCGGAGTGTGGGGCTCAGACCTGATGGGCACTAGGGGAGGGGGTCCCACCAGGCTCCCTGGATACCAGGCCTCACCTGTGGAGGCTCCAAGGGCCAAGGCCTTGGCGATGTGGCCCACATTTTGGATCCCTCCGTCAGCGATGACAGGAACACCAAAGCGTCGTGCATACTCTGATACCTTGTATACTGCTGTTGCTTGGGGGCGCCCACAGGCCAGCACTGTTGAGAAACAGGAGCAGATGGGCAGACAGACTTAATGGAGTCGGGCAAGGGCCTTGTGGGCCGCTGCTCAGCACACCTGCACAGGACTGCAGCCTGGCTGAGGGAGAGTCACATATGGGATGGCGGCTGCCCATTTGCCCTGACAGCACCAATCGCTGTGACAGCCTCCACTCACCCGTGTGCCCGCGTGCATGTGCAAGGCCTGGGCAGCCTCGGGTACATGCAGTCAACAGCCTGGAAAGCCCTGCCCAGCTGGCACGGGGGTCAGGGTCCCCGTGCAGTTAGTACCCAGAGGACCCCCTCCTCCCCGCATGGTGGGCAGTTCAGGCAACATGGAGACAGTGGCTGTGTGAAGAGTGGGCTCCAGAGTTGGTCTGAGCTGTGCCTGCTGCAGCAGCTGTGGGTAGAGCAGGGCCTACCTGGGAGGGGTCTTATGCCAGAAGCAGCCCAGGAAGAGGGAGAGCTGTTCCCGAGCAGCCCCCAACACCACGGTCTGTCACGGCGTTCGCTCTGCCCACACCCCCGCCCTCCTTCCCAGCACCACGAACCCCAGGAGCTACAGCTACGGTCAACCAAGCAGCCGGGCAGTGGGCAGCTGGGCCGGCCGGCGGGCCGGGCCGGACTTACTATAGCAGCCCGTGACAGTAGAAGGGCATTTGGGGCTGTGGGACTTTATGTCTGGAGGGATCTTGGGAGCCGCTGAATAAAACAAACAGACCAGAGTTTAGAGAGGGGGCAGGGGGGGTGGCAGGTGAGGAACAAGGAGAGCTGTCCTGCTTCCAGAATGTCGCCCGTCCTCGGGGCCTGTTTGGCCCTGGGGCTGCTCCTACCGGAGGATCAGTAGGTTCCCCAAGAGCCGCTGGCTCCAGGGCCCGTGGGGCTGAAGACCCTACTGAAACCAGTGTCTGAGGGCCCAGGCATCTTCTTACCCTCCTGTGTGATACAGATGGAACCACTGCCCATGCCCACCCGCAGGGCGTCCACGCCGGCGTCAATGAGGTTCTTGGCCTGGGCAGCCGTGACCACTGCAGGGAGAACGGGGAGAGGTTCACACGAAGGTCTCAGTGGGGGCCTCACCGCCCTTCACCCGCGTCTTCACCACCCAGTCGGGCCTCACCGTTGCCTCCAATGACTTGGAGACTGGGATACTTCTCTTTGATGTATGTGATCATGTTGATCTGGAAGATGGAGTTTCCCTGGGAAGAATCCTGAGACAGGGAGGAAGTCCAGTGAGGCTGGTGCAGCGGTCCCGAGCGCCCCACCCATCCTGAGCAGCAGCCTACCAAAACCACCGCATCGACGCCGGCCTGGGCCAGCAAGTCCAGCCGGTACTTGTCATCCTCATGGGTGCCGATGGCTGCTCCACACAGCAGCTGCTTCTTAGCATCCTTGGAGGCCAGTGGGTAATCTCGGTTCTTCTTCAGGTCTGTCCGTGCAATGATGGCCACCAGCTCATCGTCTCCGTTTACAATGGGCAACTTTCCTGGCGGCAGGACAGAACGATAATGATAATCGGGACCCCAACCTTTGGTTCCCTAACCTTTCCCACCTCTAGTACTCACCCTTCTTGCTACGCTGCAGAATCTCATTTGCTTCCTTCAGTGTGATGCCTGCAGGGGCTACCACCAAGTCCTCCCTCTTTGTCATGATCTAGGAGAGAGAGCAGCTGTCAGGAAGGGCTGATCAGAGACCCGACCTCCCAAGGACCCTTCCCTAAGTTAGGGCTGATGCTCCAAAGACTACATTCACACCCACACCCAAATCGCCCTCCCTCCTCCAGAGAACAAACAGTCTCTGCAGCCATGTCATGACTGCACACAGAGCAGCCTGTTCCGGTGTGCAGAGGGCAAGACCACACGAAGCAGCGGCCGGAGGACAGGCGAGGAGGCTGAGGCTCACCCTTGAGAACTTCCCCACCAAGGGTGGCAGAGCACAAGGGGCCTGCTGGCGAACACCTGGGCCAACTGAGAGCTTCTGATGGGACAGGGATGCGTGTGGTAAGAAGCCTGGCTGGGAGTCCATCTTTCCGGAACAGCAGAGCACCCCCCACCCCAAGGTGGCATTCAGGCAACAGCAGCCTCCTCGTCTTCAGCCTGGGCTGCCAGAGATTGGCACTGTTCTGCCCACAGGACCTACCTCTTCCAAAAACAGGTCGTGCTCCTCCTCCTTGAGAAAATCAATGTCCCTTGAGGAGATGATACCCACCAGGCGGCTCCCCATCCGGCCCGTGTCGGTGATGGGGATACCACAGAAGCCATGCCGGGCCTTGGCTTCAAACACATCCCGCACGTGGTCTTTGGGGCTGAGGACCACAGGGTCAGTGATGAATCCCTGCTCATATTTCTGGAAGGGATGGTGAGAAAGGATGTTTCTGAGCTGCTTTCATCAGGCACTCGCTCTGAAGCCTGGGGTCTGTGTCCACTGGCCTGGCAGCGCCACAGGACCAGATCCCACCACCTCCAGCCCAGAGACAGGAGACACGGGCGGGCGCAGGCACCTCCTGGCTGGCCCTCCTGTGTTGCCTTCTCAGGCTCTTCTCCTCACCCTCAGTGGGAAACGTGGACCCTCAACTGGCAGAGCAGATCTCCACACCCACCCCACTCCACGACAGGGGCACTCCCAGCACTTGACCAGCATCCTTGCCCTGCTGACCTTCACTTTGCGAACTTCGTTGGCCTGGAATTCAGGTGTGCAGTTGTGGTGGATGAAGCCAATGCCGCCTGTGAGCTGCAGAAGCATAAGGGGAACGGGTGTCCCCGCCGCCTGCTTTCGGGGATGGGGCCCTGCTTCTAGCCGCCCCGCGTGGTGCTCACCGCCATTGCTATGGCCATCCCAGCCTCTGTGACCGTGTCCATGGGTGAGGAAATCAGGGGCGTCTTCAGAGTGATCTTCTTGGTCAGAGCAGAGGTCAAGTCCTGAGGAAAGTACGTCTAATCTGGGACACTCCGGGTGGTGCCAGGCCCCCCACAGAACAAGGGCCCTGCGTGGGCGGCAGGAGCAACCCACAGGCCCCGAGCCCGAGCCCCTCCCGCAGCCCGGGCGCTCAGGCCCCGACTCCGGCCGTACTCACCACCTGGTCCGCAGTGAAGTCGATGTACCCCGGGAGGATGAGGAAGTCACTGCGGGGAGAGGCCCCGGTCAGCGCCCCGGAGGCGGCGGCCCACGGCACCCGCGGGGACCTCCGCGCAGCCTGGCCCACGTGTCCCCGGCGGCAGCCACGTGCAGGCGGGAACCGGCCCAGTCCCGCCACTCGGCTGTCACCCGCGCCCCGGCGCGAGAGGCCGCCAAGTGCCCGCGGGCAGGGCTCCCCGCCCGGACCCCGAGCGCCGCCCGGCCGCCTGCTCCAACCCGCGCGGCCTGAGGCCGGAGCCCCGACGGGGTGGGCCGCCCCGCGCCCCGCGCCCCCGCCGCGCACTTGTAGGTGAGGCCGTCGCCGCTGCTGAACAGCTGCTGCGCCGTGAGCCCGTCGTCCGGCACGTAGGACGTGCCCCCGCTGATGAGGTAGTCCGCCATGGCGGCACGCCGCGGCCGCGGGTTCCAGCGAGCGCCGCAGAGGCCGCGGCCGCCCGGGCGCCTCCCTATAAGCAGCCGCCTCGTCACCACGCCCCGCGCGCCGCCGGCGTCAGCACGCGGGGCGGGACCCAGGCTCGGCGCGGAGCGCATGCGTCCCCCACGACCCACCGCCCCGGGCTCCTCCCCAATAAAGAGGCGTTGTTCACCAGCCGGTTGCAAAGACGTGCTTGTCATTCTTAGTAAACAACTAGATTAAGAATACATAAGAGAAACAGAGTGGTATCTTTATATGATACACAAGTGTATGTTACAAGAATTCCATCAGGCACAGGTGCCGCAGGTTTAAGGCCTCAACGTCGGGCCAAAAGAAAAAAAAAAAAAGGCATGGTAAAGTTTTTACTTTAACATCTAAAATGTCACTTGTCGTAAAGGAGAGTGTAATAGAAATCGCCTTTAATAAATCATAATTGAAGTTCCCCTCATTTTTCATCCATTAATATGCTAAGTTTATGTCTGAGCATGAAGAAAGGCCCGAGGGTCCCTGTGGTCAGGATGCGGGCCAGTCAGAGCAGAAGCCCGCAGATCCCGCGGCGTCCACCCATCCTTAGTCCCAGCTTCTGGAGGAAGGGAAGGGGCCACGTTTCTCCTAACAGGCCCCACTCAAAAAAAACAAAAACAAAGCCAGCCAGCAACTTTCGAGGACATCTGGCCCTCGGGAAGCCCAAGCCCCCACAGGCTGAGGGCTCTGCCGCGGCACATTTACCAAGATGCACAGGGGGCTGTTTCCTTTTACATTTCAAACAGAAACAGTCTGATGGGCTGCAAAACTACACCAATATAAAAAGAAAAGAAAAAAATGGAGGCTTCTTCTTCAGTGTGAAAGTCTGTTTCTGTCCTCAATGGTCCCCCTGCCCCACGGCTGACGCCCTCAGTGCATGGTGCCCGCGCTGGCCACCGCGATGGCCTCCTGAATTTCTCGTATCACCAGGATCCGAGTCAGCATCTGTCCCATCTGCTCTCTGCTGATAGGCTGCACTGAGTACCAGATCGGGCTGTTGGGGGCCACCACCGGCTCGGGTGTCAGGTAAAAGGTGTCATTCCGGCCTTTCACACTCTGGGGGCTGAAGAACACATCAATAAGAGCTGGATAAAACCACGTCCATGTCAAACCTTCCACCTCCACCCTCTCAGATACTTGTAGGCAGCAGCAGGAAGGCAGCAGGCCTGAACCCCCTGCAGCCAAGCACGCGGGCCTCCTCTGGGCCACTGCGAGTGCCAGAGGTAGGGCGCCTCCTCACACGCCGCCAGCCGCGGTGCCTCTGACCGACCCCCTCACCCACCCACCCCGGCCCGAGGACTCCCAGAGCTCAGGTGCTAGAGCCCAAGCACATCCCCCTTGGAACGACTTCACCACCCGGAGGCGCCACCTCCAGATCTTTTCTCCTATTGTTTCCTCTACCCTACCCACGCCACTGAAAATCCCTCAGTCCCTACCTCGGGCACTCTGACTCTGAGGCTGCGGTCCTTCCCTGCTTCATCCCAGGCCCCTCGTGTGCTGTGCCTCCTACGACTACTTACACACAGCACATGCCACCCTCTAACAGCCATCCAAGCAGCCACTCAAGATCCACCAAAAGGATACTGCATGCCAGGCCCGCACTGGCTGCTGATATTGAAGAAATGAGCAAGACCCGAGAGCCCCTGCTTTCTGGAGCTCAGAGACGAGAGAGCAATTTAAGTCACACAAGCACACAGACCGAGCACACATGCACGAGCAGCAGCCTGAGGCGACAGGCAGGGAGTCTGGAAAGGCTTCCCCAATAAGGCTGTTTCTGAGTAGAGAGATGGGAGCTGACTAGCAAAATGGGTGGGAGAACGGGGGTTTCCTCAACAGGGAAAAATCCCACACTGAGGCCCTGAGGGAGGGAGCCCATGACCGCTGTGAGCGAGGAGGGGCCACTGCGTCTCGAGTCTGGGGCCCCACGGCACAAGCCTGGTGAGGAGCAGCACGCAAGACGCCTTGCTGGTCACATCAGGGCCACCCTTCCTCTTTGGAGTAAAAAGAAACTACTAAAGATTTTACTCTAAGTAATGTTAATTCCTCCAATGCAGAGGTAACACGACAAAGCGCACAGGCAAGAGACAGCAAAAGCCAAGGGAGAGTCCCTCGGACCAAAGGCAGTAACAAAAGATCAAGGCCACTAAGATGCAGGGCTGTGCTCGACGCGATGGGGCAGCCTCTCGGTGCCCTCCCGCCCCTCCTGTACTGCCCTCTGGTGACAGGGCGCCCACAGGGAACAGGGACCCGTTCCCAGCACAGTGCTGGGCCCATCACGTGAACGGTACTACTTCTCCCTCTCCGTTTGTACTAGAGAATCCTCTGCACAGAGGCACATGTGCGCGCACACGGGGTCACCCGGTCACAGCAAAGCCTCCTCACCATTTAAAGAGGTAGAAGTCGTAGAGCTTGATGGGGCATCTCAGCGGATTCTCTGGATTTTCTGTCTGTTCTGCATACATGTCATCTGTAACTGTAAAACACCCCCACCCCAACACACACGGCGTCAACTGCTTCAGCCGAGCCCAGGATAGGAGACGGGCTGCTGGCCGCCCCAGCCAGGAAGTCCAGGGCCAGTGGGGTGGGGTGAGACATGATGGGCCTGACGAGAACAGGCAACTATCTTTCCTGGGGCATCTCTGCCTCTAGAAGGGTTTGAAGTTTCTGGCTAGGGAGAAAGGAATGGAGAATTCCCGTCCAGCAAATCCAACCTTCACACTCATCACTAGCCCCCCCGGGCCCAGGGCAGGACGGGTGGCACCTGTTTCTGCAGCACCTCCTCCCGTACCTTTCTGGCCTGTCTGGTGTATCCCAAGTGCCTTCAGGTACCGAATACTCGTGCTTTTATCCTTAGGGTTGGAGGGGTTCTTCTTGGTCTGTCGCAAGACCTTGGAGAAGGCCAGCTTCATGTGCTGGTCCACTGTCTTCAACAGGAAGTATCTGTACCACGAGCAAGGGCGAGGCAGAGGGAGGGGGCCGGGGGCAGGCGTGACTTACCGTCCTCCGGCAGGCGCTGGAGGAGCCACCGCTCGCGCTCCCGCGTCCGGCAGGCCCACACCCGCACACACTGTCTAGCGGGGCAGCCTGATGGCAGGGGGGCGGCAAGGCTGTCTGCCTCACTGGGCGCCACACCCAAGGGAGCCAAGTCGGGCGAGAGCTCTCAGCAGCCCACACGCTCTCAAATGTGTGTCCGAGGAACTCAGAGGTCCGCCTAGACAGTCTCCACCTAGTCACTAGCACCTCCAGCACACTTACTTGGTGTTAAAGAACATGAGGGTGGTCAGCAGAGTGGACGGGGAGTGGGCCCCGAGCTGCTTGCACTCCCACAGCATCTCCTCGGTCACATGGCTGGGCAGGACGTAGCCTAGGGGGGACAGTGCTGCTGCAGCAGGGGGGCCGGAGGGTGGCCTGTGGCCCCACGCAACAGAGCCGCAAGGCACGGCAGGACCATGCAGGACGCGTTTGCCCCAGGTCTCCCCAGGGTAAGGCAGAATCATCTGGGATGCTGGTTAAAACAAGAACAGCTGGGTCCCAGCCCAAATTTCTGGGACCTGGTAACACACATTTCTAACCATTTCCTAAGACCACACTTAGGAAGCACTGCCCTTACCTGATGTTAACTTTTCCTCTAATCCCAGGTTAATGTGGGCCGTAAGGACAGCCCTCAGGGAGAGCAAAACACACGTTAACTGTAGGCCAAATTCTGCATACATACCTATTTCTCTGGAAAGAGGGTACAGAGCTTTCATCAGATTTTCAAAGGTACCCAAGGGCCCAGAGAGCGGGCACACATGCCTCAGTGTGCCTTGCTGAAATAAACTCTTCGGTGCCCCCATCTCTAGAAACAAAGACCATTCTCATCCCCTCTGGATAAGGGGCAGCTGATACTCAGAACTACCCCAGGTTTTCCCCGACAGGGCAGGCATTACTGGGAAACACTGGTTCATAAGGAAACTGAGAGCTGGGCAGGGACAAAGGCTGATGTTTGACCAAAGGCCTGAGCCACCAGGCCCACACGAAAGGAAGGTGGCACTGGGTTCATCACCAAGCCCCCGCCACAACTTCATCCAACAGCCAATGTGCAAGTGTTTGTGTGCCAGGCACAGAGAGCACGAGGAAACAGCAGACACCGGCGTTCTCTTGCAAGAGGTTCAGGATCCCCAGACAGGCAGCAAGGGGCCGCTTCCAAGAGGCAGGGGAAGAAACACAGTCCCATTCTCAATCCTTGCCAAAGCTGGCCCTCCGGCTCCACAAGCATGCCCCATCCCCTTCAGGCACCTCTGCCTCTAATCTTCAGTTCTGTGGCCCAGTGGCAATGAAACAAGGTCCCTAGTCTCAGATAGGTCTGAAGCAGGTCAAGGGGCAGAAGAGAGCCCTCACCGGGGAAGGCCAGCCCTAGGATGGTCCCAGGCATTCCCAGACAAACCCTATTTTCTCTGGGTCACTCTGTCATTTGTTGTCACTTCCCTAGCTTTAATCACTTCTTTACAACACAACATGAAGTTCAATGCCTGAAAACCAGTGCTCCTGACATGGGAGAAGGGAGATGCACAGACATCATATAAAAGCCCTGTAAGTTGTACATATGAACTGCAAGCATCAAAATGATCTTTTACTTTCTATTTTTTAGTTCTGTCCCCTGCAAGGCTTAGAAACAACAATCAACCCAGGAGCAATGAGCACTCCCAGCAACAAGACTATGGTACTAAAACACCATTTACCACTAAAAGAAACGAGGCTCCATGGAGGATTGACTGATTCCACACTGGGACAGGAAACTTCCAAAATGAGCTTAGAACATTTTGGCAAATCAGAAATCAAGAAAGCAGTGTTGTGTCAAAAGAACTTAAGGGCCGATTTAAAGAGGCTCCAAATGTCCAAAGATGGGCCAATTTGTGCATTAGCAAAGGTAACAACTACAATGGAATGAATCATATTAAGCATGTTTAAATTCATTAGTTCACAATTAGTCTTAAAAAAAAAAAAAAAGCTAAATGATTATCACTGGGGGGGGGAAGCTGGTAAGCCAACTCCTGTGAAAACTGCTAAGCAAAGGAAAAGAAACTCCCCGTTAGCCTGCCTCTTCTATAAAATCTAACTTACAGATTCAAAGGTTTGACAAGGAGGAGGTTTCGCCCTGTACGTCAGCAGCATAACAATGAAACCGTCAGCAGCATAACAATGAAACAGTAGTAACATCAGAACTCTCCTCTTCAACTCCTAATCAATTAACGGATCCAGACAAACAGGCATCTGGATAACCTTGCCAAAAATACAATACAAAAATCAAAACCTGATCAAGTCTTTATATGTAACTACCAATTAACTGTAAATACAGAGGACAAGAATATGTTAAAACTACACTGTGGGGATGTCATTAGCAAACATTAGCCTACACGACAATTTAAAAGGCTAGTTTTTTTTCATACATGAATTGCAAGAAAAAAATTGAAGGGGGAAATTAAAGATTAAAACCACACATCAGCAATTTTGATATGTGGGCCTTTGCACCTTGACTCACAAAAAATTTGTGACATGAGACAATGAGAAATTCAAAGGGTTCATTTTGATGACATTACGGAATCATCTTTTCTTTAAAAAAGCATGAGAATGGCATTGTGGTATGTTAAGAATACATTAAAGTATTCATGGATAGTGTCTGGGATTTACTTCAAAATAATGTGGGAGGGGCAAAACAGGCAGGCGGCGTACACATGAAACAAGATTTCCCAGGGACAGTAAGTACATGGAAGTGTCATTAATCTATTATGTTAATGTTTACATGTGCTTGAAATTTCTGTAAGAAAATTATTTAAAAACCAACTTTGCACAGCCACACTTGGCTTGAACATCTGCAAATCCTGTAGGAGTGAGTGAGTTACTCAGTCTGCAACGACAGCCCCTCCAAGAGGCATCCCCTATGATACCCTGAACACTTTCTATTCCCTTGTACTTTGCTCTTCAAAGCACTAAATCATAAATTATTTTATTTACATACCCTACTAGGCTATATATAAATTTTGTTCACTATTATATTATCTACACCAAGAATACTGCCTGACACATAGGCACTCAAAAATTGTTTAACCAATGCATTTTTGTTTAAAGAAAATGCTAAGCATGTTAACTATGTGCAGTGAAGAATGTTAATCAGTCAGAATCATTTCACAGTATATACATAGATACGGAAGCATTATGCTGTACACCTAAAAAACTAGTATGTCAATTCTCTCTCTCTTTTTTTAAAAAGATGAAGGAAAAAGAAAAAAAAGGTGGGGGGGATGGTACAGCAGCATAGTTTAATAAATAGCAAAACCAGCAATAAAATTCAGATATTCATGTGGATGTAAGTTTTCAACTCATTTGGGTAATTACCAAGGGGAGTGACTGCTACTCTTATGAAAATGCCAAACGGCCTCTGAAGTGGCTGTACCACTCTGCATGCCCACCAGCGCCAAGAGTGAGAGCTGCCCTGCATTGGGTGCCTCCAGCGGTTTGAGACGTCAGTCCTTCTGACAGGTGCCCGGTGGTATCTCGTGGTTTCACCCTACAATTCCCTCCCCTGATGATATATGATGAGCATCTCTTTATACAGGTATCTGCAATCTCTGTATCTTCATTGGTGGAACATTTGTCCACATCTTTCGCCCTTTTACATGAGGCTGTCTTCTTACTATCGAGTGTTAAGAGCTCGGTGTACATTCTGGATACCAGCCCTTCATCAGCTACGTGTTTTGCAAAGACTTTCTCCCAGTCTGTGGCTTGTCTCTTCATTCTCCTAACAGTGTCTTTCGCAGAGAAGTTTTTAATTTTAATGATATCCAGCTGACTGAATTTTTCATTTCACAGACTGTGTGCAGGGTGTTTTATGTAAGAAGTCTGCACCAAACCCAAGATCAGCAAATTTTCTATTTCTAGGAGTTTTATAGTTTTTAGTTTTACATTTAGCTCTAGGACCCTTTTCGAGCTGATTTTATGGAGGGTGTGAGGCCTGCGTCTAGACTCATCTTGGCATGTGGACGTCCAGCTGCTCCAGCACCGTCTGTGGAAACCCGCCCCCTTCACTGAACTGCCGGTGCCCCTCTGTGAAAGGTCAGTTGGTTATGTTTGTGGGGCTCTACTTCTGGGCTCTATTCTGTCCCCCCTGACCTGTTCTTTCACCAGTAACCTGTACACAATGTTTCAGCAGCTTTATTCATAATTGCCAAAACTTGGAAGCAACCAAGATGTCCTTCAGTACATGATGGATACACAGGCTGGTCCAGCCATACAATACAACATTAATTTGGCAATAAAGGAAGCCATGAAAAGACACACACGAACATTAAATGCATGTTGCTGAGTGAAAAAAGTCTGAAAAGGCTACAGACTGAATTATTCCAATTCCATGACATTCTGGAGAAGGCAGAACTAGAGAGACAGTAAAAAGATCAGTGGTTTCCAGGGCTTCAGGGGAGGAAGTGAGGAATGAATAGGTGGGATGCGGGACTGCAGAACAGCAAGACTGCCGCACGGCACCGCAGACACACGTCATGACACATCTGCCGAAGCTCGCTGAATGGGCGCACCCAGTGAGCCCTAATAAAAACTCTGGACTTAGCATAAGTACTGTATCAATACTGGCGCATCAAGAAAACTACAGAAACATACCACACTAATACAAGAGAATACAGGGGAAATGCTGTGTGAAAGAGCATACAGGAATTCTCTGCACCTCTGGCTCAATTTTTCTGTAAATGTGAAACTGCTCCAAAAAAATGTATTAAGAAAAAAAACACATACACACACAAAACCTTAGACATTCTACTGCAAAGCTCATGTTCTTTCCAATGTGACATGCTGCGCAGGGGGTTACCTATGGGTAAAGTAAAAATAATGTTCTAAAATAGAACATTTGTTCAAACATAAGGATAAAACCCTCAATACGTAACAGGAGTAACCTACAAACAATTTGTAATCGTTAATTTTGCCAATGATTCTAATAATAGGAAAAAAGAGTAACTATCCCATGCTCTGCATGCCCGTGTTCTTGCTAGGACCAGCCAGGTTGTCTGTCTGGTGAGCAGCGCCCGTTCCACATCAGGCCAAGCAGCACAGAAACTGCTGCTGGGGCCTGGGGCTAGGGCCCCCTCACCCCAACGCTGCACCAGCACCAGCCTCACGAGCGTCTGCTCTTTTTCAAACCCAGATGGGAAAGACATCCAAGGGCTAGGAAGACTCTTACCAAGGGGAGTGACTCGGGGCTGAACATCCTTCAGAACTTCATGCAGCCACTCCGTGAATCGAACATAATAAAGATCAGAGAAAATGTCATCCACCCGTCCGTTTTCAAAAAGATACTAGAAGAAAAACAACCAATTAAAAGTGTTTGGTAGTTGCCTGAGTAAGACTTTCAGAGGAAGTAAGACATTCTTCTAACATGCCATCGCCTCCCCCACCTATTCCCTCCCCTTAAGAAGCCACACAGCAGGTCAGAGCCAGGCAGCCTGTGACACTCCCACACATGCTTCCTATGATGTGACCTGACTTTCCGGGCACTCTCCTGGGGTTAGCGGAGCCAATTTTGTGAAGATATTTCACTCAGGCAGGCACTACCTTGTGGTAGCAAAAACATGATGCAGGCTCTGGGGCCAGCCTCTTAGTAATGGTGTATATTAAATAACTCGTATGAGTCTTTTAACTTTCAGGGCTGTTTTCTTGTGTGTATGTAAATGGAGATACCCATGCCTGCCTTCCAGGGCTGGGGAGAGCATGGAATGAGAGGGAGTGTGGAAAGCAATTCTCCCAGCTCCCTGGGTGAGGTACAAACAGGCAAGCAGGTTTTCTCAAGCCCAGACAAATGGCGAGTCCCAGCCAGCAAGGGCTCTAGAGTCCACAACACTGTGGGCTCCTCCACAAGAGCATTCAAACACCAAGAAACCCACCTCCACTCTCCTAAGCTGCCTGTCCTCAAGTGAGCTTCCCTGTTATGCTTCACCTACAATGCCCTGAAGATCAGTTGTATATTCTAGCTGGACTCCTTCAAGCAATCACTTGTCACTCATGATGGGACAAGCCAGCACCAAGGTCTACTCTGGGTAAGTCACCTTTATGCACAACATAGGTTACTTTAACAGAAAGAGTGTTACATAAATGCTTTGTGAATTAAAAAGAAAAAAGGCTCCAATGTAATATACCAAATAATAGAACAGAAGGTTCTCTAAATGGTGGGATTATGGATGCTCATTCTTTTAAGTGAACATGTACTCTTTTGCAACTTTAAAAAATGTACATTTAAAACCTCATAAAGTTGAAAGAGATGTCCTTATTGTTAACCACTTGCTTGTCATTTTACTAAGTTGAGTAACCAATGGGAACACAGCTCAAAAATGTTCCTGTGAAGTTCTGTTTCCTACCTTTTGAATACACAGGAAAATATAGTAGAGCACATCTGGGTCATAAGGTTCACCTTCTCCATTTCGAGCTTCCCTTGTCATTAGACAGAGCCCGTAATTCAACTCGGCCACAGCAGAAGAGATGAGATCTTCCTGGAATCGCAACAGTTGGCGCCCTGAAACACAAGGCCCTAAGGTGAATGGGGGGCCTGGGAGCAAGCATCTCTCTACTGGCCGCTCGTGTCCCTGGAAGCAGGACTCAGAGCAGTGGCCACCAGGT
This sequence comes from Manis javanica, assembly GCF_040802235.1. Classification (NCBI taxonomy): domain Eukaryota; kingdom Metazoa; phylum Chordata; class Mammalia; order Pholidota; family Manidae; genus Manis; species Manis javanica. The sequence continues at coordinate 1,114,555 of NC_133158.1, forward strand.
GTCAGGATGGAAATGGTCACTTGTGTCTATGGTCAGAACTGGCTACCAAGACTGTATATCCTACTATACCGAGGACTTCCTTTCCACAATCCTTCCCACCTCAAATTAGTAGGTAGCCCCAAATTAGTAGGGCCAAGGCATGAAAGCTAAAACCCCCAATGCGCCTCTGCAATGTGAGGAAGCATACAAGCATACTGCTAAGGACGAAGGGCCTGAGCACACTCGCTGCTTCCTATCGCTTTCAGAAGTGGCTCTGCCCATCTGCGAGGTCGACTCCAGAAATCCATGTGTACAAAAATGCCTGGTCTGGGGCAAACCTCACAAATCCTGGTCATTTGCAGCAGGTCAGGCCTATGTGCTGCTTGTCGTGAAGTCAGCATACCACTTCAGATGGTGCTCCCTAGACCCCAGAGCCAAGGGACACCACTTTTCCGCTTCAGTTCCACTGCATTTTAGACAAGAGCCCACCTCCTTCTCCCTCCCTAACAAACACTCACTCCCAATGGGTGCCAGTCTGTTCTGAGCATCCTTCTCTAGCTCAGCGTTCTTGGTCTGGGCCCAGTTTTTCCATACTTCCAGCCCTTCTTCTGGCTTCAGAGAATTTGGAAGCAGAAGTTCTGGGGAAGACTGTGGCTGTGACTGGGGTTCAACTTCAGCAACCTGGACGGTCTGAGCCTATGAGAGAGAAACCATGGAAGTGTTTTGCATCATGCCCTTTGGCAAAACCGCCAGAAATATGTTGCTTATAGATCATTGAATAAAAACATCTCCCTCCGCCTTGCTGTCCTGCTTTCAAAGACCTTTGAATGCCCTACTCCTCACTCCAGGTAGCATATTCTGGTGCAACACTTCTCAGCCTGCTCTACTTTTGAATCTCTGATTTGAAAACACCGATAACTGGGCTCTACCCTGAGGATCTTTTTTTTAACACTTCAATAAAATTTATTTTAAAATGAAATTCAATTTGTGGGAAGGTTTAAGTTCGTAATTCAGTCTAATTATAGTTCTGTTCAGTGTTTCTTTCTTTTTGCGTCAGTTTTGCTAGTATTTTCTAAGAATTTGTTTCATTTAAGTTGTCCAATTCATTGGTGTATAGTTATTCAGAGCATTCTCTTATAATCCTCTTTATTTCCATAAAGTCAGTGGTAATATCCCCACTTTCATTTCTGATTTTAGTAATTTGAGTTTTCCCTCACTTGGTCAGTCTAGCTAAATGTTTGTTGATTTTGTTGATCCTGCCAAAGAAACAACTTCTGGTTTTGCTCATTTTCTCTATTTTTTCTATGTTATGTATTCCATTCTAATCTTTATTATTTCCTTCCTTCTGTTTGTTTTGGGTTTAGTTTACTCCTCTTCTTCTAGTTTCTTAAGGTGGAGAGTTTGGTTATTATTTGAAATTTTACTTAAAAAAATTGTAGGTGTTTATAGCTGCAAATTTCCCTCTAAGCATTGCTTTTACTACATCCCATAAAGTTTGGTATGTTGTGTTTGCTTTCTTATTCATCTCAAAGTATTTTCTAATTTTTCTTGTGATTTATTATTTGACTTGTTGGTTATTTAGTATATTAATTTCCACAAAATTTTGAATTTCTCAAATTTCCTTGCATTACTGATTTCTAATTTCATTCCATTGTGGTCAGAAAACATACTTGCATGATTTCAGTCCTTTTAAATGTACTGAGACTTGTTTCATGGCTTGGTGTGTGGTTTTACCCAGCTGCCGCACTTGAGAAGACTGTATATCTCCTGCTGCTGTTGGGCGGAGTGTTCAGTGGGTATTCTAAGGTCTAGATGGCCTGAGGATCTTTTTATAAGGGGGTTATCAGTCTTTTAAAAACTCTCTCACATTAAAAAAATCAATTCTAATTTTAGTCACTGCTCAGAACTACTGGCCCAAAGCACTGCTCATCAAACTATAATGTGCGAACAGATCACTTGGGTATTTTATTAAAGGGCAGATTCTGATGGAAAAGGTCTCAGGTGGGACCTGGGATTCTGCACTTCTAACAGACTCCCCAGTGAGGGAGCTGGTCTGCAGACCACACTCTGAGCATCAAGGTCTTGGAGCAGTACTGGTAAACGTGGTTGCACTTTAAAATCATCTGGGCTGCTTTTAAAAAGTACTCATTCAGGAATGGACTAACAGTTACCAAAGGGAAAGGGACTGGGGAGGATGGGTGGGAAGGGAGGGATATGGAGGGGGGTGTAAGAAAGGGGGCATTATGATTAGCATGTATAATGTGGGGGGGCACGGGGAGGGCTGTGCAACACAGAGAAGACAAGTAGTGACTCTACAGCATCTAACTACGCTGATGGACAATAACTGTAATGGGGTATGTGGAGGGAATTTGGTGATGGGGGAGTCTAGTAAACATAATGTTCCTCATGTAATTGTAGATTAATGACAAACAAACAAACAAACAAATAAATAAATACTCATTCAATATGGATGGAGCTAGAGGATATTATGCTCAGTGAAATAGGCCAGGCAGAGAAAGACAAGTACCAAATGATTTCTCTCATTTGTGGAGTATAACAATGAAGCAAAACTGAAGGAACAAAACAGAGGTAGACAAACAGACTCCAAGAAGGGACTAGCGGTTACCAAGGGGGAGGTGTAGGGGAGGGGGGGGAGGCAGGGAGGGCAGGTGAGGACTGGGGGAGAAGGGGATTGAGGAGCATTATGATTGGCACTCATGGTGCGGGTGGGGGGTGGGCCATGGGGAAGACAGTACAGCACAGAGAAGACAAGTAGTGACTGTGGCATCTTACTGCGCTGATGGACAGTGACTTCAATGGGGTATGGAGGGGACTTGATACTATGGGTCAATGTAGTAACTACAATGTTTTTCATGTGAAACCTTCATAAGAGTGTTTATCGGTGATACCTTAATAAAATAAAATAAAAAATGAAAAAAAAGGAAAGCATATAAAGTATCTTGCAGTGTCAGAAAGCAAGATGGGAAGAGGTTTATTTAAGGGACACAGTAGCCAGCTTAAAAGGGCTCCTACTGGCTCCATTTGTGATAGTTTGAGCTTCAAAAGGAATATGACAGCAGTGAAGTAAAACACATTGGACTCAAACAAAAAACAGCAGAACAACAGAACCACAATAAATCCATAGTGATACTCACAAATGAAATAAACCAAAGGAAAAAAAAAGTAGCCTTGCCCAAGCGACATGCCCAGCTTCCGATTTACTTGGTCTAACACGGGGACCTGCCATCGATGTTTCTAAAAGCTCCCAGTTCACTCTAATGTTCAGCGCAGTTGAGAACCATCACTCAGAAAAAGAAGGTGCGAGCTGAGCCTCTCCCACCATTGTAAATGAGAGGGTGGCGCGAGGCTCTGTCTGCTTCTCTCACATTTCTTCTCACTGACACGGCTCTGGCTCATCAGGGCAGCTTCTGAAGACAGGAGGCACCTCTCTGGCTTCCTGCCTCTGCAGGAAGAACGGTCCCTCTCTCGATGGCCTGACAGGCGAGCCGTGCATACAACAGGGCGGAAATGTCCACGGACCTCAATCTCAATCCCCACTGGGAGACAGCCACCAACACGCACACTGGGCATGGGTTCTCGGGTCTCACACACATTTGTTCCTAACAAATTCCCCAGAGCGATTCTCCATGCCCATGCCTACCTGAGGGCTGAGGAATGTCAAATCACTCAAACTAGAGGGCAAAGTAATTCATACATGACATGTCAATTTGCTTATCAAAAATAACAATAAAAACTATCCCACTAGTTTTAGTAAGACATAATTAGACAAGGAGACACAGCAACCCCAGTGCTAGGCCCTTAACTGCCTGTCACTCAGAAGCTTCACGACAGACCCACTTCTCAGTTCAACTCCCATCTCCCTGGTGAGTCTCTTCATTGCCCAGTTTGGATTCCCACATCTGCAGGAATGACGGCCAGCCTGGCACCTCCTGGCAGGACCTCCCCTGAACCCACCTGGGGGGGCTGCAGCTCTCCAGCCGGACATCTCACGGCCAGCTCCGACTAACACCTGCGGACAGAACGCATCCCTCCCGTCAAGAGCGCCCTCCACACCTGTTCACGGGCACCGCCACCTACCCAAGTGGGAAGTTCAGGAGCCTGACTGAATGAGGAGGTGGGGGCCAGGGCACGCAGGACGAAGCTGCTCTACTGGCCTTTCAGCCAGGCCCCCTTCCAAGTGCCAGCCTCCACCCACTGAATGTAACATTTCCAAGAATCTTGACAACAGAAACTCTTCCACACGTGTCCAAACGTCTGATCGGGCAAGGGTGGCAGGAGCCCATGCAGGCTGACATCTACTGTAAGTAGCTTAAGTAGCACCTTATACACGCTGGCATAGAATTTTTCCTATTGATAATAAAGCCCTTGGGAAGTGACATAATCTTAATTTATTAAGAATTATTTCTGCTGATCTATGGAGAATGGACTGAAGAGCAAGTGGAAGCAGGTGCTGGTGGCCTGGACTAGGACGGCAGCAGTGGAGGGGACTTAAGAAATTCTGACAAGGTCAGTAGTAGAACCTATGTGGCTGGTTCACGAACTGGCTGGGAGGAGTGGGGGAAGCAGACTCAAGGATAGGTTTCGGCTTTGGAAAAAGGGGGGACATGGTACCACTTTCTGAGATGGGAAATTTTTGATAGTGGTAGAGGTGAAGCTAATGAACAGCTGAGATACTGTCAATAAATATAAGTAAATGGCAAGCAGAAGCTGCTGAAGGTACAGAAAGGGTCCTGGGGGAAGGTGTGGCTTACAGGTAAAGGTCTGTGCCAACGCAGCAGACAGGTTAAGACACGGGCCCCAGAGCCAGCTTGTCCAGGGCTGAATCCCAGTTCTGCCACTCACTCACTATCTGTGCCACTGGCCTGGTCGTTCAAAACTCTCTGTGCTTCAGTTTCTTCATCTATAAAACAGAGATAGCAGTACATGCCTCATTAAGACAGGTGTGAGAATAGTTAATACGTGTAACACTGCGAACAGCGCCTGACTGACAGGGTCAGGATTAGCATCTTCAGCAGCAGGAGCTGTCCCCAAGTGGATACTGGACACCATGGCCGTAGACAGAAGGCCCTCAGGGAGAAGAGGCCAGCACTGAGCTCTGTGTGGCTTAGCCAGGGGGCAGAGGAGGACGCAACAACTAAGCGTCCTGGAGTGGAGAAAGACCCAAAGGGCTAGGAGGGAGACCGGAGTGTGTGACCGCATGGACGCCCAGAGAAGAGATTCGAGAAGGCAGGTTATGGCCTGGTGTCCTGCGCTGCCGTACATGAGATAAAAGCAGACGCACCTGTTGACGTGGCCACAGGAGGGCACTGTCGTGGGCAAGTGAGGTCGGCTAGTGCAGGTAACGCTTTTGAGAACTCTGGGAACAAAGTAGAGCAAAGAAACAGGGCAACAGACAAAGGTGGATGGGACGCCAGTGGGGAGGGCTCACCCTATCTCTGGACTCACGGACAGGCAGGAAGAGCTTTCATAAAGGGCAGGCCAGGGGAAGGAGCACAACGCCATCACCAGCTCTTCTCAGGGCTCCACAGCCCTCCCGCCACAGGCTGGGAGTGCGCCAACAGCAGAGACCGCGCCCCAGCGCCCAGCACAGTCTGACAAGGAGGGCAGAGGGGTGCCTGTGGTGTGATGGCTCTTCCCAATTTCCCTTTTTCTGGTAATAATACTTGACACATGTTCTTACAAGACTTTCCCCAAGGAGACATCGGCTCTGAAGAACATGGCCTACTAAAATGAGTTCCAGAAAAGACCTCCACTGAAGGGCCCAGATACACAAATCACAGAGCCCAGTGCGACTACAAGGCCAACCTGCAAACTGGCCCAGGCCCAGGGAAGCCGAGGAGAGGCCCAGTGCCCGCTGTCCCTGTGAGCAGAAAGGGAGTGGTGAGGACGGCACAGGCCTCCCTCCCACACGTCGTCATCGTACATGCCTGTGCTGGGCTCTGTCCTGTCGCTGAGACTCTTAGGGGTCTGGAAACACTTCCTACGACAGATCAGATCAAGCCCAACCCACGGCTTTGGGAAGCTGACCCCTATGCCCTGCACTGACTCCTCTGCCATGCTGCCCAGGCCATGTCCCTTTTGTCCACCTCTGGCTCTGTGTTCATGCTGCTCTATTCTTCTGTTAGTCTAACCTACAAACCAGAGATCAAATGCCACATTTACTAAAAAGGTGCCTTTTTAACCTAGAATGAGTTCTGGGTTCCCAGTGTGTCTCTGTGTGTGACACACAATGTCACACCAGACTGTGCTGCCTTATAAGTAACTCAGCAACAGGAATCATATGCTCACTTCCACAACTAGACTATACGCTACACGAAGGAATGACTCTGCGTCACTCTACTTCTAGGCCTGGCCACTGGATGTCTAGTAGGTCCTTAACAGTCACCAAAGGGGATACACTGCCGCCTATGAACCAACCTGGTGAGGCTCTGCCAAACCAATCATGTGTGACCTGTGTTTCTCAGTGTGGTACCCGGCCTAACAGTGCCTTATTTGTGCCAGCTCCTGCGCAGGCTTTCCCAAGAGCCCCTGCCCTCCGAGGCACACCGTCTTCAGGTACCCGTGAGACCAGAGGCCCTATACCCGCTCGAAAGGTCCACCGGACAAGGGACTGGGAAGTTTACTTATAGTCTTGAAAGACGGGTCTATCCACACCTCTGTGACAGCCTTAAAAGGATTAACCACTAGAAAAGATAAAAGAGAGTTCTATTTTGGCAACTTTTCTGTAAACCTAAAAGTATTTCAAAATAAAAAGTTTTAAAACTATTTCAACGTAACCACCAGAAAGCTGGGTTAGTGAAAGCTAATCTTCACTTTTCAGGAACATGACGGCACCTTTGAGAGGCCCCACAGCACAGGTAGTGAGCAGTTCACACCACCCAAAGGTGCTCCCTTTCCCAGCCCCAGCATCTGCTAGGGGTTTGAGACGTTCTGATCCAGCTGCACTGTGAGGACGGATGACACTGAGGACCCATCTCCCCATGGTGAGTGCACAGCCCGTGATCTGTTCAAGTCCCAGGACACAGGGCCGCACGTGGGTGGCCTGTGAGTCTCTACCAAGAACTCTGCTCTTCCTGAAGACAGACTGCATGGAAGTGCCCCAGGCCCCCACCCCCAATGCAGTTCCCGGCCGTTTCACCTATGTCTCATCTCCCCCACCCCAACCCCACACTAGGGCAAGACCAGCATCCTGGCAGGAAGCAGGCCAGAGGCACCAGTGGCCGCCAGCACACCCTGTGTTGCGCCAGGTCGAGGGAAGAGGCGGCCTCAGACAAGTGCCACTTACTGAACACGGGACCTGGAGCTGCTGCGGCGGTGGTGGCGTCTGCTCCTGCGGGGGCTGCTGTGGCTGCTGCTGGGGGTCCCATATGTGGACAGTCTGAGCTGTATTCTGGTACGTGCCTGCCACGGCCTGCACAGCCACTGGAATGTGGATGTTGCCATTCATGAACTGTGCTGGAAAGAGAGAGTTTGCCAGGGTCTGCACCACCTCTTCATGGGAGTTTTTCACTACAGATGTGGTGCCCACCATCTTCTCCTTGTCATCCTCAAGCTTCACAGCTGCCAGCGCTGTGGGCGAGCCACTGACATGAACTGTGTTGTAGGCTTCCTGGGGAATGGCGATGTGCGTAATGCTCTGCTGCTGAGGGTCCCCCCGGGGCTGGGCAGAGTACACAGGGATGGTCCAGGTCTCTCCAGTAGGGCTAGTAATGGTCCCAGTGGCACTGTACAGGTGGGCACTGTCTACCGTCAGTAGGTCCGGCCTCAGAGACACGTAACTCTGCTGCTGGCCCTGTGGGATGGCCAGCACAGTGGCCACCGGCTGCCCTGAGATGGCATAGGACACAGTGATGGGCATGTCCACTTTGCGCTTCTTCACCGGCTGAAGGACGCTGGCAGTGCCGACCCGCCGCTCCCCTTCCCGGGGTGAGCCCTGCTGGGACGGTGGTGGGGAGAGAGCGCCCACGGTCTGGATTTGGATCTGCTGGCCCCCAGCAAAAGACTGGCCAGCCACCAGCTGGGCCTGGATCTGCTGATGGGGGATGTGCTCCTCCGGGATCTCAGCGGCCTGGATCTGCTGGGCCGCCTGCACGTGCTGCACCTGGATCTGGGCTGCCTGCAGCTGAGAGGGGCTGGGGCTCTGCAGAGATGGGGTCTGGATGGAGGGGGCTGCCGACTGCGGGGCTTGGCCTTGGATCTGCACCTGGACCTGGATGGGCTGTTCTGCAGGTTGGTGGACAGTGAGCTGCGGGGAGAGCTGCTGCGCCGAGACCTGCTGCGGAGACTGCTGCACCTGCACCTGCACCTGCAGTGACAAGGCCTCAGTGAGCATGTGCATCCCAGACCCTTGCACGGCCCCACCGCACACTCAAAGCCACCCGCTCCCCACCCCCACCCCACCCCCACCCTGCTCTTTTAAAGCTTCACCCCTTTGTTTCTGCACATTAGCATAGCAGTATGAGTGTATGACTTATAAATATTTAAAAACTAATTTATCCATGGTAAGTGAAAAGAGTTGCAGGGACCGATGGTCTAAAAACTCAGAAAAACAAGTACGTTCCACAGGCATTCAATTCCCAATTCAGGATCAAAACTACCCCTACCACAAGCAAGTGGAAAATGGAGCAGAGACAAAACTCTTCAATCTCTTTTGGCTATATCTCAAACTTTGCTGCTAAAATGCAGGCACTGATGAATGATTCTCTAAGAGTGCTTATTCCAAATACCTCTGTTTTACTTACAAGCCATTAAAATGCTACACCATTCTTGGTAAGTTAACTTAAGGTTAGCGTATTATTTCTGGATCACTGACTTCTGAGAATAACACAGCTCGTGTCTCACTGCTGTCACGTCAGCACAAAGAGCAGCATGAAAGGATACTATTCATGGTTATGTCATTAAAAAAAGAATTTTCCACCACACGCAACGTATCTAAATTGCTCTAAACACAGGCAGGAATTAGGAAGATAGAAAACAAAAAGGCAAATGAAGGACTCTAGTAACAGAACACGACACACCACAAAAGACAGCCAAGGATGGGGTTGGGGCAACTGGCTATGCCTATGAAAAGATGAGCTGACCCCTTCCTCATATCATACACACAAAAAAAAGGGACGGCATCTGAACAGACATTTCTACAAAGAAGATACGCAAATAGCGAATAAGCACACATGTTCTTGGGACCGACCTCAGAGCAACAGAATCAGAAATTCCAGGAAATGGGACAGCAATCTATATCTTAACACGTCCCCCAAGTAAAGGATGCACCCTCAAGTTTGAGAACAAGTGCTTTACACCAAGGACATAAAGGAAACTGTGAAGCCAATTACTACAGAACGGCAGTTTTCAAGCTTTCCGGTCTCAGGGCCCTCTCAAAAAATTACTGAGGACCTCAAAGAGCTCTTTAAAAGAAAAAAAAACAAACAAAAAAAACACATAGGTATAGATAGCAGTTACTGCATTAGAAATTAAAAACTAGGAAATTTTTAAAAATATAAATTCAGATAAACCAGGCAGAGAAAGACAAGTGCCAAATGATTTCCCTCATTTGTGGAGTATAACAATGAAGCAAAACTGAAGGAACAAGATAGCAGCTGACTCAGAGACTCCAAGAAGGGACTAGCGGTTACCAAAGGGGAGGGGTGGGGGAGGGCGGGTGGGGAGGGAGGGAGAAGGGGACTGAGGGGTACTATGTTTAGTACACATGGTGTGGGGGGGTCACGGGGAGAACAGTGTAGCACAGAGAAGGCACATAGTGGATCTGTGGCATCTTGCTGCACTGGTGGACAGTGACTGTATTGGGGTGTGGGTGGGGACTTGATAAAATGGGTGAATGTAGTAACCATATTGTTTTTTCATGTAAAACCTTCATTATAGTGTATATCTTAATAAAAAATTTAAGAACATATATTTTATATATACATATATATATATATATATATTCAGTAAAAACTACCACATAAACCAATTACATATTAACATAAATACTTTTGAAAAATAAGGTTTTTGGCAAAATTTGCCAAAACAAAAAATTTTTTTGTAAGAGTTGTATTATTCTGCATTCTTACAAATCTAATGGATGACTTCACTGAAGACAGCTGGATTCTCATCTCTGCTTCCGCATTCAATCTGTTGTACACACATCACACAAGGCCGCTTCAAAACTTTTTTCTTAATTTCTTCAACATTTCTAGGCTATATGGTTCAATGCAAGTTTTTTCAAATTGTTGCAAATCTCAGAAAGTATTTCCTATATACTTAATGATAAAAATCCACGTTTAAGTGGACCCTTGACATTTCAAACCTGTACTGTTCAAGGGTCACCTATATTAGATCTATTGTCTCAAAGAAACCAACTGACAGACTGATATCTAAACAAGAATAATTTTTTTTTAAAGTAAATTGAAACTTAAACCTACACTTAAGGTGATTCTCAAGAAACAAAAAGGAAAAAGCTCATCCCTAAGCCTAGTACATGCTGGACAGCCTCTGCATCTATGAGAGAGGGAACATCTGTGGGGAAAATGAACTTGGTTTTACTGCTTCAAAAAGCACTGTCTCTCACCTGTCAGCCCCTCACAAGCCATGTGGCACTTCAGTTCCCTTCACATGTCAATCATGCTTTCTCGTTCAGCTTCCTCCACCTTTTCTAGAATGTTTAATTGCTTCTTTTTTTCTGTTGATCGGAAGAGATACACTTAAAATAGCTATACCCCCGGGCTCTCCATCACACATCACGGACAGCACTCACTGCTTCCTCCTTGAGCAGGCTGACTTTCAACCTGGACACACTGCGTTCTGTGTCTACTGGGCAGCTACCAAACTGGGATTAGATCTCCAATCTGAGCGGCTTCTATTGTTACTATTTTCATGACTTCTCTCCTAGGTTCTTTGTTTCATTTGTGGTCAACTTAAGCTTTTCAGGAGTATGTTCTCAAGGTAGCCCACAGATGAGCAGCATTAACATCGACCTTGGAGTTTGTTAGAAATCCAAGTTCTCTGGAAACAAAAATACTATGTCAAAGAGATATCTGGAACCCTGTGTTCACAGCAGAATTATTTACAATAGCCAAGACATGAAAACAATCTAAGTGTCCATCAACGGATGAAGAATTTGTAGTATATACAATGGAAGATCATTCAGCCATAAAAAAAGGAGAAAATCCTGCAGTTTGCAGTAACATGGATGAACCCTGAAGGCATTATGTCAAGTTAAATAAGCCAGAGAAAGACAGATACTATATGATCTCACTTATATGTGGAACCTGAAAAACAAACTCAGAAAGATAGATCAAATTTGTTGTTGCCCGAGATGCGGAGGAACTGCATGAAGACGGTCAGAAGGCACAAACTCCAGGCTGTAAGACAACAAGCACTAGAGACGGGGTGTCCGGATGAGGACTGCAGCTCACACCCCGCAGGATATACAGGCAAGTTTTAAGTCAGTGAATCCTGAGTTCTCATCACAAGCAGAAAAATTTTTTTAATCTGTGTAAGATGATGGTCATTAACCAAACTTACTGTGGTAAGCATTTTGCAACATATATAAGTCAAATTATTAAGCCACATATCCTGAACTCATACAGTGCTGTATGTCAATTATACCTCAATAAAGCTGGTGTGTGTGTGTGTGTGTGTGTGTGTGCACGCACACAAGCACATGCAGGTTTGCAGAACAGACCCATGACCTGCTGAATCAGAATGATAAGGGGAGCCACTTCTGTTTTAAGAAACCTTCCAGATGAGTGTAACAGGCCCTAAAGTGTGATATCCACTAGTCTCCAAGTTTTATTGGACCTCACTTGTCTAGGTTCTTAACTAGTTTGCTGGTGAATAATCTACTTCTTTTTCCTCAGTGTCATTCAGAAACTGGGTAACCCAGAGCTCAACACCAGGTAAGGACTTAAGTGTTCCAAGTGAGGAACAGCGAGGAGCCCTGGGATAACACATTCATTACCCACTGGGGGTTTCCCCTTCCAAACGATCACTGAAGCTTAAAAAAAATGCACATCTAGTATCATTTCTTGATTTTGATTTACTTTATTTCTGACTAAAGTAGAAGACACGCATTTTATTTAAAAGAAAATAAACTGGGTGTGTTGGGTGAATATCCATATTCCACCTAATAAATCTTGAAAATTACTTATTAGGGAAATAAATTACTTAGGGAAATAAGAACAATTCCTCTTTCAACATTTCTCTAAGGCTGGACTGGACCGACGCCCATTAGCTAGTTACATGTTGTTAGCAGTCACATGAGATGTCATTAGTCCGAATTACCATGTGCTTTACAAGCATGAAACACAACCAGATTTCAAAAAATTTGTACCAAAGATAAACAAAATAGTTCAGCAATAATATATACTCATTGTATGTTGAAATAACATATTGGGTTAAATATGATTTTGAAAAATTCAATTTCACCTCTTTCTTTTCCCCCTTTTAAAAAAGAGGCTACTGGAAAATTGAGAGTAAGATCTATGGCTCCCATGCCATTTCCTGTTCTAAGTCTCACAAGGAGAGAGCTGAGGCAGTGCTATGGGTGACAGAAGATGACCCCATTAAGGTAGAAATCACAGCACTTGGGGTCCAAACTGACCTGTGCCTGTTAACAACTATAAGCAAACTGTAGGGATCTTGGCAGAATTCCACCGCTCAAGTAACACTGTTCTGAAAGTGGTTAAGTCTCTATCCAAGTATTAGACATTTACCAAACTCTTATACAAATAAACTCAGAAACACAGTCAAGGAAGAGATTTAAATGTGCGTAAAAAACTGACCATAAAGGGCCAAAAAGGCAGCAATAAATGGTCCACCAAATCCCCATCAGCCCACAATGCACCAGTGAGAAAGTAGCTGATTTAGTCCTATGTTTGGCTACAAACCCACATTTGCAGAATTCACCATCTTACGAGATGCGCCTCCCCAAGGCAGAAGCTGGAACAACTTCCCCAACCTCTCCTGCAACTGGAGTGCAGGCATGTGAACAAAGCCTCCCAAATTAGACACAGTGCATGAAATTCGGACACAGAAGAGACCAACATGAGGCAGCAAGAACCACAACTCCACTTTCTGGAGAGAGTGGAGGCCTGTGGCAGAAATGGAACAAGATGGCATGGCTCCAAGTGAGACTGGGAAGGTTCAGAGCTGCGCCCAGGGGTGTGGCTGAAAGTCTCTGCCACAGGCTAGCAATGTGACCTGAGTCCTGTTCCTGACCATGATGCATCCAAGACCCATTCTCTGGCCCTCCCATAAATTCCCTGAGCTAACTACCATCCTTTAATCAATTCTTTTTCTGAGTCTACTAGAGGATGTGGGGGAATGCTGCCTCCTAGTTATAACCAAGAATCAAAACCCAGATGGATACAGAAAACATACCAAGCTGAAAACTTTAAAACAGTACTTAGCCCGGGAGAGGGGATGTTCACAGAGGGTACCAGAGATTTCAACTGCATCTGTAACATTTGTCTTCAAAAAAAAAAAAGGCAAAGGGCCAACTCAGAAGGAGTGCTCTTCTACTTGTGTGTAAATGTCTGTCTGGATGTTTTTCAAATGTTTGAAGAGCAACCGGGGCCTGGCACTAACAAGAGGAGGAAGAGGAGACACCCGCTCTTACTGAGGGCGCACCATACGCCAGGCGGTCTGTTAGGGCTCAGAGTCACTACAACATAAATTCTCTTGTTTCCATGATGTAAATAAGGAAATGGACTCAAAATGGCTAAGTCACTTGCCTAAGATAACATATTTAAAGTAGCAGAGGGAAACTGACCTCATGTTTGTCTAAGGGCCACGTCTGGCTCTTGATTACCACCTTCCTGACTTTCAGCAATTCTTCACCGCAGTGAGGGGTTTGGACGGTCCCAGCACAGAGGGAATGTGCAATAGCAAGAAGAAAAAGAGGAAGAGGAACCCAAGTCAGGATGACAAATGATAAGACTTGTACTTTGTGCCAATGAAGCCTTGGGATCTTTAACTTCTGGCAACAAGCAGAAGTGCTGTGGAGTCCCCTTCCCCAGGGCATCCTCAGTGGGGCCAGACTGAGTTCCTGCCCTGTAGAAGGGCAAAGGAGAAATGCATTTTAGGGTGCAGGCCCCTGGCATATGCCACCAGAGGGCCCTCTCTCTGGCACACACGTTTACCTCCACGCGGATGCATTAGCAAGCACACAACTCAAGAGAGCTCTTGAAAGGAACGTTCCCAATGAACCTTCTCACCGAGCTTCGGCAGACCTGACAGTGACAGGGAACTGAAGCTGTTCCCAGTATTGCACAAAATGCCAAGGTATTTCCACGGGAACTCTTCCTTTTGCCTTCAGGAGGTTCCTCCCCAGCTTCATTAGATGTATGCTACTGTGATATTGTCATATAAGAAGAAACATTATTTTGGTCTCTGTCTCTGGTTCCTGACCAGAGCTCCTAAAATCTCTGTCATTTCCTAAGCAATAATAAAGGTGCAAGGAGCACCGTGTGTTCTGAGGCAACTCTGGGTGGGCTCCTGAATGGGGGGCAGTCTCCAAAGAAGACAGAGCCATGCTTAAAAGTTTGACACTTTCAGCCCCGCCCCTCATTCTCTGGGGAAGGAAGAGGGGCTAGAAAGTGAGTTAGTAATCAATCACGATAGAGTCACATCCAAGTCCCAAAAGCATGGGACTCGGGAGCTTCTGGTTGGTGAACATATCCATGTGCCGGGCACGTGGTCCACCCTGAATCCACAGGACAGACGCTCCTGCACTCAGGACCCTTCAGAACATCTAATTAAAAAGCTTCTGCCCGGAGCGGGAGCCAAGATGGCGGCGTGAGTAGAGCAGTGGAAATCTCCTCCCAAAAACACATAGAGCTATGAAAATATAACAAAGAAAAATCTTCCTAAAATAGAAACCACAGGACACAGGACAACATCCAGACCACATCCACACCTGCAAGAACCCAGCGCCTTGTGAAGGGGCCCCAGCCAGGCCAAGCCCACAGCAACAGTGGAGATAAACCCCAAAGCAACTGGGCAGGAAGCAGAAGCCCTGTCTGCGCACAGCTGCCCAGCACAAGCCACTAGAGGTCGCTATTCTCCCAGGAAAAGGCTACAAACCAACAAGAAGGGAAGCTCTTCCAGCGGTCACTTGTACCAGCTCTGCAGACTATCTCTATCACCATGAAAAGGCAAAACTACAGGCAGACAAAGATCACAGAGACAACACCTGAGAAGGAGACAGACCTAACTAGTCCTCCTGAAAAAGAATTCAAAATAAAAATCATGAACATGCTGACAGAGATGCAGAAAAAAATGCAAGAGCAATGGGATGAGATGCAGAGAAAAATGCAAGAGCAGTGGGATGAGATGCAGAGAAAAATGCAAGAGCAGTGGGATGAAGTCCGGAAGGAGATCACAGATGTCAGGAAAGAGATCACAGAAGTGAAACAATCCCTGGAAGGATTTATAAGCAGAATGGATAAGATGCAAGAGGCCATTGAAGGAATAGAAGCCAGAGAACAGGAACGTATAGAAGCTGACATAGAGAGAGATAAAAGGATCTCCAGGAATGAAACAACACTAAGAGAAATATGTGACCAATACAAAAGGAAAAACATTCGTATTATAGGGATACCAGAAGAGGAAGAAAGAGGAAAAGGGATAGAAAGTGTCTTTGAAGAAATAATTGCTGAAAACTTCCCCAAACTGGGGGAGGAAATAATCGAACAGACCATGGAATTATACAGAACCCCCAACAGAAAGGATCCAAGGAGGACAACACCAAGACACATAATAATTAAAATGGCAAGGATCAAGGACAAGGAAAGAGTTTTAAAGGCAGCTAGAGAGAAAAAGGTCACCTATAAAGGAAAACCAATCAGGCTAACATCAGACTTCTCAACAGAAACCCTACAGGCCAGAAGAGAATGGCATGATATACTTAATGCAATGAAACAGAAGGGCCTTGAACCAAGGATACTGTATCCAGCACGACTATCATTTAAATATGATGGTGGGATCAAACAATTCCCAGACAAGCAAAAGCTGAGGGAATTTGCTTCCCACAAACCACCTCTACAGGGCATCCTACAGGGACTGCTCTAGATGGGAGCACCCCTAAAAAGAGCACAGAACAAAACACACAACATATGAAGAAGGGAGGAGGAGGAATAAGAAGGGAGAGAAGAAAAGACTCTCCAGACAGTGTATATAACAGCTCAATAAGCAAGCTAAGTTAGGCAGTAAGATACTAAAGAAGCTAACCTTGAACCTTTGGTAACCACGAATCTAAAGCCTGCAATGGCAATAAGTACATATCTTTCAATAGTCACCCTAAATGTAAATGGACTTAATGCACCAATCAAAAGACATAGAGTAATAGAATGGATAAAAAAGCAAGACCCATCTATATGCTGCTTACAAGAAACTCACCTTAAACCCAAAGATAAGCATAGACTAAAAGTCAAGGGATGGAAAAACATATTTCAGGCAAACAACAGTGAGAAGAAAGCAGGGGTTGCAGTACTAATATCAGACAAAATAGACTTCAAAACAAAGAAAGTAACAAGAGATAAAGAAGGCCACTACATAATGATAAAGGGCTTAGTCCAACAAGAGGATATAACCATTCTAAATATATATGCACCCAATACAGGAGCACCAGCATATGTGAAGCAAATACTAACAGAACTAAAGAGGGAAATAGACTGCAATGCATTCATTGTAGGAGACTTCAACACACCACTCACCCCAAAGGATAGATCCACCGGGCAGAAAATAAGTAAAGACACACAGGCACTGAACAACACACTAGAACAGATGGACCTAATAGACATCTATAGAACTTTACATCCAAAAGCAACAGGATATACATTCTTCTCAAGTGCACATGGAACATTCTCTAGAATAGACCACATACTAGCTCACAAAAAGAGCCTCAGTAAATTCCACAATATTGAAATTCTACCAACCAATTTTTCAGACCACAAAGGTATGAAAGTAGAAATAAATTCTACAAAGAAAACAAAAAGGCTCACAAACACATGGAGGCTTAACAACATGCTACTAAATAATCAATGGATCAATGAACAAATCAAAATAGAGATCAAGGAATATATAGAAACAAATGACAACAACAACACTAAGCCCCAACTTCTGTGGGATGCAGCGAAAGCAGTCTTAAGAGGAAAGTATATAGCAATCCAGGCACACTTGAAGAAGGAAGAACAATCCCAAATGAATAGTCTAACATCACAATTATTAAAACTGGAAAAAGAAGAACAAATGAGGCCTAAAGTCAGCAGAAGGAGGGACATAATAAAGATCAGAGAAGAAATAAACAAAATTGAGAAGAATAAAACAATAGCAAAAATCAACGAAACCAAGAGCTGGTTCTTTGAGAAAATAAACAAAATAGATAAGCCTCTAGCCCAACTTATTAAGAGAAAAAGAGAGTCAACACAAATCAACATAATCAGAAATGAGAATGGAAAAATCACGACAGACTCCACAGAAATACAAAGAATTATTAAAGACTACTATGAAAACCTATATGCCAACAAGCTGGAAAACCTAGAAGAAATGGACAACTTCCTAGAAAAATACAACCTCCCAAGACTGACCAAGGAAGAAACACAAAAGTTAAACAAACCAATTACAAGCAAAGAAATTGAAACAGTAATCAAAAAACTACCCAAGAACAAAACCCCGGGGCCGGACGGATTTACCTCGGAATTTTATCAGACACACAGAGAAGACATAATACCCATTCTCCTTAAAGTGTTCCACAAAATAGAAGAAGAGGGAATACTCCCAAACTCATTCTATGAAGCCAACATCACCCTAATACCAAAACCAGGCAAAGACCCCACCAAAAAAGAAAATTACAGACCAATATCCCTGATGAACGTAGATGCAAAAATACTCAATAAAATATTAGCAAACAGAATTCAACAGTATATCAAAAGGATCATACACCATGACCAAGTGGGGTTCATCCCAGGGATGCAAGGATGGTACAACATTCGAAAATCCATCAACATCATCCACCACATCAACAAAAAGAAAGACAAAAACCACATGATCATCTCCATAGATGCTGAAAAAGCATTTGACAAAATTCAACATCCATTCATGATAAAAACTCTCAGCAAAATGGGAATAGAGGGCAAGTACCTCAACATAATAAAGGCCATATATGATAAACCCACAGCCAGCATTATACTGAACAGTGAGAAGCTGAAAGCATTTCCACTGAGATCGGGAACCAGACAGGGATGCCCACTCTCCCCACTGTTATTTAACATAGTACTGGAGGTCCTAGCCACGGCAATCAGACAAAACAAAGAAATACAAGGAATCCAGATTGGTAAAGAAGAAGTTAAACTGTCACTATTTGCAGATGATATGATACTGTACATAAAAAACCCTAAAGACTCCACTCCAAAACTACTAGAACTGATATCGGAATACAGCAAAGTTGCAGGATACAAAATCAACACACAGAAATCTGTAGCTTTCCTATACACTAACAACGAATCAATAGAAAGAGAAATCAGGAAAACAATTCCATTCACCATTGCATCAAAAAGAATAAAATACCTAGGAATAAACCTAACCAAGGAAGTGAAAGACTTATACTCTGAAAACTACAAGTCACTCTTAAGAGAAATTAAAGGGGACACTAATAAATGGAAACTCATCCCATGCTCATGGCTAGGAAGAATTAATATCGTCAAAATGGCCATCCTGCCGAAAGCAATATACAAATTTGATGCAATCCCTCTCAAATTACCAGCAACATTCTTCAATGAATTGGAACAAATAATTCAAAAATTCATATGGAAACACCAAAGACCCCGAATAGCCAAAGCAATCCTGAAAAAGAAGAATAAAGTAGGGGGGATCTCACTCCCCAACTTCAAGCTCTACTACAAAGCCATAGTAATCAAGACAATTTGGTACTGGCACAAGAACAGAGCCACAGACCAGTGGAACAGATTAGAGACCCCAGAAATTAACCCAAACATATATGGTCAATTAATATTTGATAAAGGAGCCATGGACATACAATGGCAAAATGACAGTCTCTTCAACAGATGGTGCTGGCAAAACTGGACAGCTACATGTAGGAGAATGAAACTGGACCATTGTCTAACCCCATATACAAAGGTAAACTCAAAATGGATCAAAGACCTGAATGTAAGTCACGAAACCATTAAACTCTTGGAAAAAAACATAGGCAAAAACCTCTTAGACATAAACATGAGTGACCTCTTCTTGAACATATCTCCCCGGGCAAGGAAAACAACAGCAAAAATGAGCAAGTGGGACTACATTAAGCTGAAAAGCTTCTGTACAGCGAAAGACACCATCAATAGAACAAAAAGGAACCCTACAGTATGGGAGAATATATTTGAAAATGACAGATCTGATAAAGGCTTGACGTCCAGAATATATAAAGAGCTCACACGCCTCAACAAACAAAAAACAAATAACCCAATTAAAAAATGGGCAGAGGAACTGAACAGACAGTTCTCCAAAAAAGAAATACAGATGGCCAAGAGACACATGAAAAGATGCTCCACATCGCTAATTATCAGAGAAATGCAAATTAAAACTACAATGAGGTATCACCTCACACCAGTAAGGATAGCTGCCATCCAAAAGACAAAGAACAACAAATGTTGGCGAGGCTGTGGAGAAAGGGGAACCCTCCTACACTGCTGGTGGGAATGTAAATTAGTTCAACCATTGTGGAAAGCAGTATGGAGGTGCATCAAAATGCTCAAAACAGACCTACCATTTGACCCAGGAATTCCACTCCTAGGAATTTACCCTAAGAACGCAGCAATCAAGTTTGAGAAAGACAGATGCACTCCTATGTTTATCGCAGCACTATTTACAATAGCCAAGAATTGGAAGCAACCTAAATGTCCATCTGTAGATGAATGGATAAAGAAGATGTGGTACATATACACAATGGAATACTACTCAGCCATAAGAAGTGGAAAAATCCAACCATTTGCAGCAACATGGATGGAGCTGGAGAGTATTATGCTCAGTGAAATAAGCCAAGCGGAGAAAGAGAAATACCAAATGATTTCACTCATCTGAGGAGTATAGGAACAAAGGAAAAACTGAAGGAACAAAACAGCAGCAGAATTACAGAACCCAAAAATGGACTAACAGGTACCAAAGGGAAAGGAACTGGGGAGGATGGGTGGGCAGGGAGGGATAAGGGGGGGGAAGAAGAAGAGGGGTATTAAGATTAGCATGCATGGGGGGGAGGGAGAAAGGGGAGGGTGGGCTGCACAACACAGAGAGGACAAGTAGTGACTCTACAACATTTTGCTAAGCTGATGGACAGTAACCGTAATGTGGTTGTTAGGGGGGACCTGATATAGGGGAGAGCATAGTAAACATAGTATTCTTCAGGTAAGTGTAGATTAAAAATTTAAAAAAAAAAAAAGAAAGAAAGAAAGAAAAGGGGGATTACTCCTTAACAGGATAAAACTATTGGTAAATCAAAGATCAACGCATGCTTTAAATATCCTTAATGTTGATCACTTAAAGGGTGTCAGATGATCAGCTATGGAGGTACTCTTTTCTGATAATATTCCTTTCTCTTAATTAAAAAAAAAAAAAAAAAAGCAGTTCCTGTGTGCTGACCTCCAATGAGTTCTGCACAGTGGTATAGAGGGCATGTCAAAGTGTGGGCAAAGGGTCTGTTTGTTTCTACGCAGAAGATCAAGGCCTAGCTTGGATACCCAGAAAATGAACTAAGATACGATATGAGGAGGAGCTTCCGGCATCAGCACTCTCTGGAGGACTCGTGCCGGGGGATGATCATCAAAAAGCCTCCACAGGGATCCGGACGATGCTGCGGTTGTGGCTGCATCCAGCCCACCATCTCCTGGACTTGCCATGAGAAGGAGGAGGGAGATGTCTAGGCTGGCATGTGCATACAGTGAGACAACGAATTTGACTGGATCTGTACTGTTGGAACTCAACCAGGAGTTGGGAGGGGTGCAAGTTGTAGCACCCCAAAATCTCATGACTATAGACTATCTATGGTTAAAAGAACATATGGGATGTGAACAGATCCCAGAAATGGGCTGCTTTAATTTGTCTGATGGTTCAAGTACAGTTGGAAAATATCCATCATATCATAGATAAATTTTCACAAATGCCTAGGGTGCCTAAATGGTTTTCTTGGCTTCACTGGAGATGGCTGGTAATTATAGATTTGCTTTGTTTATGTCACCGTATTCCTATTATGTCAATATGTGTGTGCAAATTAGTTAGTAGTTTAAAACCTATACATACTTAAGGTACTATACAAGAAGATATGTCAAAGAAATAATCAATCCTCCCAAGTTTCCTTCATATGCTACATCTATAGCTTTTCTTCTTCCTTCCTAATTACAAACTTTAAATAGAATTCGTGCCTCATATCGAATTTACCGAGTATCATAATTCCTCCAGGTGGTAAAGATACCTCGAGACAAGTGCTGGGCATAGAAGCCACAGGGCATAAATCTACAAAGAAGTAAAAAGCTAACCTTTGCAAACAATATGGCTTCTCTCTCACTTACCAACTTTACATTTCCCTGTATGGCCCCGGAAGATGACTGGTTAGCCAGAGACGGGTAAGATTCCTCAAGGGAGGAACAACCTAAGACAGGCACAGTCGCAGGGGGGCCATCAGGTGAGAATTTGGGGATCAACAGAGGTGAGGCTCAGAACCTCACCCCCCCTGCTTTGAGAGAAATCTTCTGCATCCGTGGATGTCTTGCTGCCCTTGTCTAGCCTGGATTAATACTTAGTCCATAGGCACACACCTGATCATCTGATCATCTACATTTGCCTTCTTACAGCACTAAACTATGTTTTCTACCTTTATCTTGCATCTACCTACCACTTCAGCATTTTATTAAAAATAAAAATAATAATAATAATAGGAGAAATGTGGGATCAACATATAAATCAAGTACAAAAATCAAATGAATATTCATATTTGACCTGATGGTTTATAGGTCATATTGCATGATCAAAACCGAAAGTTTCTGTGATGACTGCCCTTGTACTGTTCACCATGTAAGAATTTATTCACTCTGTAAGAATTCGTTCACCATGTAAGAACTTGTTCGTTATGCTTCAGAAGATTGGAGACTGACGAGAATTAGGCTTGAGATGGATTAATGATTGTACATTGAGCATTGACCCCCCTATACTGAATTTTATTGTTGTTAACAACCATTTGATCAATAAATATGAGAGATGCCCTCTCAAAAAAAAAAAAAAAAAAAAAGCTTCTGCCCAGCAAAGGACACCACCAACAAAATGAAAGGCAGCCTACTGAACGGGAGAAGACACCTCGAAATGATACATCCCATAAGGGACTAATATCCAAAATACATAGAACTCACACAACTCAACACCAAAAACACAAATAATCTAATTTAAAAAATAGGCGGTGGACCTGAATAGACATTTTTCCAAGGAAGACATACAGAAAGTCAACAGACACTTGAAAAGATGCTCCACATCACTAATCCTCAGGGAAATGCAAATCAAAACACAATGAGATATTACTTCACGTTAGTCAGAATTGCCGCTATCCAAAAGACAAGAACTAACAAGTGTTGGCTTGCTCACTCCCAAGAAACTTACATCAATTTAGCATCTCATAGCCTTACTACCCTGGGTGAAATCTTTATAAATGCTTTCTTCTCTAATAAATGAAATACGGTATTCAATTAAAAAAATTTACACCTCCACGATCACCACTAGCAGGAAGCATCTTTTTATATGCTTATTAGCACCATCTGTATTTCATCTTCAATGACCATCTACTTCTATTTGTTCTTTTTTCTAGTAAATTATTTTTTTCTATCTTCTAAGAATTCTTTGTGTATATGGAACACCAGGTTAGGAGCACAGGATTGAATTGAAACTGTGTGGACGCAAATAACTAGCTATCAAAATATGATTTAACCTCCTTAGGTTTTACATGCTATTTTTAGTTTCAAAAATCATAATTTTAAAGAAAATTATATATAGAGACCTATAAAAGAAACCAAGAAACCTACATGAGTATACCATAATTCTGCAAGTGCTACGTATATATTTGAGTCTGATGTCACTCAGAAAAAAAATGTTTTTTTCAAAGTCATATAACGTTCTATCTTTAACCTTATTTTTTTTTATTGTCAGGCTTATGATTTTGGTAGCTTTAGATTTATTCATTCACAGTGTCAATTTTAATGTATGTAACATTAACATCAATTTAAAACCGTTATTGAAATTTAATTTACAAAGCAATCTTTTAAAAAAATTAAATCCCATTTGGCTTAGGTCAGTTATTAATGAAAATAAATTTGCCTTAAGAGTTTTTTAGTTTTATGAAAAGGAAAGAAAGATTAGTCTCCAGAAAGGTGGGCCATATAATACAAACCATATCTCAGCAACTTATATGGTAGAAATTTGTGATAGGATTTTTAGGACTACTTAAATATGGCAAAAAGCCTCAAGTAGGTAAATTTTTTTTTTTTAAGGGAAAGATGAGGTTTCCTCTATCTGCACTAATAGCTTGAATTACAATCGGCAGCTTACGTGGGGAAGGGAACCATGCTCATGTAGGAAAGGAGCCTGTCAAGTTGGCCCAGGTGCAGATTCACAGCAAAAAGTGGGTTCTTCCTTTCAAAAGCGCTGACGACCATTACTGAGTTACTGTGCCTCTGACATGCAGGTCAAGCCAATGCTCCATAAGCTAAAATACAGTGATTGCTATGCAAGGGCTCCCTCAAACCTGAACATGTTTCAAGGATTTCTTTAGGGCATAAACACTGGAGAAAGTGATCTCAAAGTTTACTTGGCTTTTCACAACCTAAAATTACAAAAACGTCCTATACTGCCTGTTGAGTTATTGTTTTGTTTTTATCTGACTCTTTAACCCGTCTGGACTTTATCTGTATTATGAGAGGTATCTGACTATTTTCAAGAGAAGCACACCGCCTTACTCCACTAACGGAATACATCCTTTCCCCACCTATTAGGAAAGTCCTCTTCATCCTGAACCTGGTATCTACTCATCATGTATGCAGACAAATATGTGCATGTAGGTTTTCAAGTCCCTGGCTACCTCCCAACCCATGGGGGGTCTGAGGCTACCCCCAAGGGAGCCAGGACCTGCTTTGTATTCAATTCTTGGCTTAGAACCCCCCAAGAACTGCTCTGCCTTCCTTTAAAGTTGTCTCCTACATGAATTCTTCTGTCAACCTGATTCTGTCTGCTTCCTCTCTTTTAGCAATTTCTTAGATTTAGTGATTTTTTTGATGGCATTTGTTTTTTCCAGCACTGCTAGAAGTTCTTCATTTTAAGTATCTTCTCAGTCACCTAAAATGGAGAAAATGTGTTCTTATGAGTCCACAATATTGAACCCATCTCATAGATTTATTATTACATTTCTTCTTTCATTTACAAGGGCGTTGGGAAAGATGATGTTAATATGTGCTCAATCAGCCACCTTGAAGATAAATTCTCAAACAACACTTTAACACAAATTCCAAACCTAAAATTTTAATCTTATGAAAAAAGAGGTCCAATCCAAGCTGTAAAAACAGCAAAATAATTTCTTGAGCCAAAAGCCAGCCTCCTCCTAACCTACCTTCCTGTACCCTTCCTTCTTTACAAAGACTGGAATAAATGGTGACTGCCTCCATCCATGTGTCAGATGCTTCCTGGTCTATCACCTCACTCAAGTCTCCCTAAACGGTATTATTCCTATTTGACAAATGAAAAAATGTGGGCTAAGAAGATCAAGATCATGTCAACAAATAAGAAGTCAAATTTAAACCTAGGAATGCAACTCCCAAGCCCAGTCCTTCCAATACACCTGCCTGCATTCCTAAGGGGCAAAGGGGCCACAGCTGAACCTTCTCCCTCAGCAGAAACACCTCTCCACACTCCTGCCTCTCCACCATGTCCCACTCCCTTTCCTTCTGGATGGTAAAAGCATAGAGGACAAAATGCGAGGCAACCACAATAAACGTTAGCAAGAAAGCAGCATTCACAACTAGAGAAGACTGTCAGTTTCACCTGAGGAACCTCTCAAACCCTTTCTAACCTCTTAGAAAATTTGTTAGTTTCCCCTCTTTGAGTAAGATTATCAATTGGCATCATTTCCTGAGGTTTATAAATAGCCAGTGCAGACCTAGAAATCTACAGGTGACAGAGTCATGGAAACATACGATTAAATGAAGATCACTAAAATATATCAGCCTTTCCATTTTAAAACAAGTTCCAAATGGGATGCTTAGCAATGAGCTAAACTAGACTCCATGTTCTGGACCTGCTCAGGGTGACAGACAAAAGGGAAGCTTCAGTCACACAGAGCTGTGTCTCATCCAAATACAGTCCCAGAAGACCTCTAATTTCTATACTGTTCAAGTCTCTCAAGCAAATGACAAACACCTGTGGTCTTTTATTTACAATGGTTGCAAATATTTTTAGTCTGCATTAACTATGAAAGCTTTTCTGTTAAAATGTTTCAAAAAAAACAGCATTATTTCTCTCAGTGAAAATGACTTCTCGTATCTGTATATAGATGCCATGCTTCTACTAACCAAAACCTTGGTGGCAAACAGTCAATTAAAGAGGATGCACCTTGTTTCCCTTTTACCTGAACCTGCTGTGGCTGCTGAACCTGGATCTGCTGTTCTTGCTGGGTCTGCGGCTGAACACTGGTGGTAACTGGACAGGCAAGTTCAAGCAAAGACCCAGCCACTTCGGTGCTGTCTGTGTAAATGCAGTTCCCGCCCTGCTGGTACACCATGGCAGTGGTGGCCGTCTGCTGGAACTCCTGAAGGGCTTCTGGCCCCTTGGAGGCTAACGAGTCCAGAAATTCCTTCATCCTGTGTTGTGGGACAGACCGTGCCTTTACTCGGATGTACTCTTCAAAGGAGATGGTGTTCTCCAAAGAATTATTCATATTGCAGAGTTCTTAGGGTTCCTAGAGATAAAACAGAAGTCAAAATTACGCTGTCTTTCACCTGGAAATACACAGAGCAATCACTTCCAGCAGAGTGGAATATTCAGGACAGCTATATACACCTGGAATCCAAAAAAGTTTTATTATGCCAACTCATTTTTTTGGTGAATGGTTTATGAAAATAGTTTCCATAAACGTTTCTTAAATCAAACCACCACACTGAAAACAACAAAGCAGACATCACAGCAGTGGATGAACACGCTGAAGACACGCTCTGCCTGCTGCACGGGGGCCATCTGTCTCCTCTGCACAGCCAAGCCCTGGGCAGCAAGTCCCATGCAAAACTGCTCTGCAGCCATCACAGAAGGGCCACCAACTGCTCCAGGCAGGGGTTCCTGCCACCGCCAGAGATGCCCTCCTAGGAAGGAAGCGGTGCACCACCAAGCTATGGCTAGGCCCTGCAGACACCATATGCCGCTTTCATTCCCAAACTCTCACTCTGCCATCTACTGCTCACATTCTTTGGCAGCATAGTTGACTGGATAAGAGCATGGATTTTGGAGCCAGCCAGCCTGGGTTCCAATCCCAGCTCCATCTCTTGTAGGTGTTAACTGTGGATAGCAAGTTAGCCTGCGTTTCCACGTCTACAGAAAGGGGATAAAATAGCATTTACCTCATGGAGCTGACATGAGGATTACATATCTGTAAAACACTTAGAAAAGTCCCTGACACACAGGCAGTGCTACATCTGTGTTAACCAGTATTAATAAAATAAGTAGCAGAGTAATGACTCTATAACATCTTACTACACTGATAGACTGTGACTGCAATGGGGGGGGGGACCTGATTAATATGGATGAATGCCGAAACTACAATGTTGTTCATGTGAAACCTTCATAAGATTGTATATCAATGATACTTTAATAAAAAAATACATAAATAAATAAAATGAAAATTTGGGGGGGGTGGCTGCTGAACAGTGATTTAAATAAGTAGGTCACTACCAAAATCCAGAAAACAGTTCTTCCAGTTTTTCACAGGGGTCTTGACCTTAAAACTTCATGTGCGAGGGGCACAATGACTCTCCGTCCACCGGGGACGCCCTGCTGCTGCTTCGGTGCCATTCTCTTCCAAGCAGCACCAGCTCCCGAACACAAGTGGCAGTAGGACACGAGTAGCACAAAGCAAGCGAACCTTTGCCAAAAAGGACTCTTAGTCAGTATCCAATGTCAGAGACAGTGATTTCTTTTCTTTGCCATCACGCTGGGAATACCAGTTTCTCTTTCACCACCCAAATGTTCTGCTTATGTTACAGATAGAAGATGTGTAGGTAATCAGCTCATCTCGTCCCCCTGCCGCCGGTTCTGAACTTCTGGCAGACAAGACTGTGGCCTGGTCCTCTCTGAACAGCTGACACATGGTAGGTGGCGGCTTCATCTACATCCGGTGCATTTAGAATTTAATGTGGAACAAGAAAGACTATGGTTCTTTGTTCCTGTAACATCTGTAACTTAAAGTAATCAATGTTATGCTTTTCCCTAGTAAACAGTTAGTACACACCTTGGGGAAAAAAACCTATATAACCAGGGAGAGAATGAGACCACAGAAAAAATATGACCCTTGCTGCTATTAATTTACTGACACTGGCAATATTTCTGTGGGGCACCATGTAAATATAGTATGTAAATTATATACAGGTGCTTTCAAACAGAATGGAGCCAGCAATAAATGTTTTATGATGATGCACATACATTTCTCCATAAACCAAACCACCACTACATACACCTTATCCTTTCTAAAATCAAACCCTAGCCCACGACTCCCAGAAGAGCCTCCGCTTCTCAGGAAACCCCAGGCTCAACAGACCTCAGTGAACGAACAGTAGGTGCAGGTCAGGATGCAAGGCTGGTAAGGCCGGTGCTGATGGCCTCGTCTCCTGAAATTTAACTTGCCTATCCCTCCCTCACCTCTGTTCTTACTATCTCCCTGCCCTGCTGTCCCTTCTTCCCACTGCAGCAACTTTGCAGTAATCTTCTCTCAGAGCAGGAAATCAGGAGGTCTGCTATGCGACTTCGAGATCAAGCCATCAACAGCGTCCACGACACTTAGGGATGAGAAGAGCACCAGGGCCCAGCACCCCATCCTTCTACCGCATGTTCAGAGCGGGCGGCTCCAGTGTAGGCGACCCACCCTCACTCACCGCACTGGCACAGAACTGTCACAGCCTCTCTTTGGTAAGAGCATCACAACTGAAATTTCCTTCTTAAGCATTTGCCATGACAGAGAGCTCACAACATTACGAAGTTCACAATACATGACTCTAGTGTCTAATTCCATATGGGACAAAGGAGAGATTATACCAACAGCCATTAACCAGTTCTTCACCAGGCTAGCCCACATTTCAGTTTTCCCCTCCATTATAAAAGAACAGCAGAGGCCAACTGAAATTTACATTTCCCAAAATGTATTATCTTCAACAGTCCCATAAAATTCTGAAAACACCGCTTTAATTTTGAAGACTGCCTGTGCTGCAATCATATATACTGTGCCAAAGCAAGTTTTTTTTGAAAAGTATAGGGAATTGTGCAGAAATTATTTTGTCTAAAATGTGAAAGATAAATAGGAGAAAACAAAAATATAAAACAACACTGAAAACTAAGTTTATAGAAACAGAAAGCCTTCATAAAAATACTGCCTGGTATTGAGATGGATTAATGATTGTACATTGAGCGTTGACCCCCCTATACTGATTTTTATTGTTGTTAACAACCATTTGATCAATAAATATGAGAGATGCCCTCTCAAAAAAAAAAAAAAAAAAAAAAAATACTGCCTGGTAAAGGGGTCCCTCAATCTTCTCGGTGGCTTATTTCTCTTCACTCTTTCAAGCTTTAGTAACTCACAAGATTTAAGCCTCATGTGAAGTCTGCTGTTAAGTATAAAAGAGAGCTGCACCAACTTTTCTTCTAAAAAACTAGCTTTCTACAGTTTTCAGTGAGAAGTCCACCTAGTTTTTAGTTGGCTGTTTTCATCTTTTTTTGGGGGGTGGGAGGTAACAGTAATACATGCGTTTTCCAAGAAAAATGTTCAAATAGTGTAGGAAGATATACAATGAAAAGTGAAGCATCTAAGAATGCTTTCTTGATCTAACAGGTTTAAACACTAATCTGTCCTTTCAGAAAGGTGAGTTTAGGGCATTTAAATCACCTTGCTCTCACCAATTCTGTCAATCACATTTTTACTTTTGCCATGACCACTTTCACAGCTTTAAACCTCTATTTGCAGACTCATTAACTTTAGAATATCTCTGAACTTTCCACCATGTAAGATCAGGAAATTAAAGTTTCGTGCCCTCTATTTTTGACCAGCATTTAGCTAAGTGACTATAGCTTATGTTTAATTAACCTTTTAATTTCAAGACACAGCATTTGATACCAAATCAAACTCAGATTATTAAAAAAAAAGTTCCAAAGATAAAAACTTTTCTCCTCTAAGAAAATCCTGTCAGTATTTCTAGAATACTACCTCAAAAAATCACTAAAGAAACTCTAGTCCAAATACACATTTACTCCCTGAGCAGACGATCAAATAAGACGGATATGTTACTCTCAAAAAGAATGGATAAAAGCTTGGAAAAGTATCTACTCTGAGGTCTCAAAGTTCATTCTTTAAGCTTTCATCAAAAAAAAGGAGAGGATCAAGGCCCTGAAGTAGGGAAAATTCCATAAAATTTAGAAAACGCTGATAAAGGTTCATTCATATACATGTGTTCATTGTATTTTTCTCTATGCCTATGAAAATCCCTGAAATGTTCTGTAATACACACACGTTTTGGCTAGCAGCTAGCCACGTGTTGTCCATATGATGCCCCTCTGCAGTGCCCCAGTGGGTGCTCCAAGCAGAGGGCACAGCTTCCCAGCTCTCACTGCTTTTGTCTTCCACTAGGGCCCCAGGAGGCTCTTCACGGACTGTGCCCAAGTCCACAGAACCATCAGAGAACGACGGAGTCAGAGGAAGGTAAAAAATACTAACAAATAATGGATTAAATGGAGAGAGCTTAAACATTTAATGGAAAAGGCAAATTTGAAAGAGCATTCCCATCTGTCCATTTATACATACTAAAATATACATGGCTTCATTTCTTGTCCATTTAACCTGCGCACCTGGCAGTACCCACCAGACCAGCAGGTCCCAATAATGTAAGTGCACTAAGTCAGCATCTGACATGGTAAGAAAAGTGATTAGAGAAAAAAAAAAACAGCTTCAGATTTAAAGTATTTTAGACCAGTCAGTGAACAAAGAAAAACAATGAGAAAAATTAAACAGATTCTCAATAGTGGTGACATTTTCCTTTGCTTTTATGCTCAGAAAAAGTTTACTCACTACAATTTTTAGATTTACAGTGTAATTTTTTTATACAATGCTTTGATCCATTTTGCCTGGAGTGTGAGGTAAAAGTCTTATTTTTTCCAAAGCCCAAACACCTCTTCCTTTTATCAGTTAATGAATTACTGAAATTCCTTTGTCCACTAACTTGAAATTCTAGTTATGATATACCAAATTTCATAAGAAGTCTGCTTCTAAGTTTTATTGTATGATTCCACAGATCTTTCTATAACTTAAAAAAAAAGTTAATACCTATAAGAGTCTTTGTCTCCCCTCACCAACACCAAGTTTGTTTTTATAAAACAAAAAAATGTAATGACACAAAAATACATTACATGTGTAAATGGAGTCAACCCAACTGTATTTAAATATATCACTCTTGTTCAATCATTTAAGTAAGAAAAACTGGCCAAAAAATGCATCTAAGTGCTAACAGTACTTATGCATGTGTAGTAGAATCACAGGGGACTGAAAATTCTTCCTGTTTACTCTCTCCTGTATTCCCCACAATTTGTATTAAATGAAGAATTAAAAGAAATCTTTCCTGTACAGTGGTTACGTAGCAGTGAAAGTCACAGACATGCAAACGGTTTTGGCTGATCATAGTATGATTTTCCCCTCAAAATCTGAAATTCTTAAAAAAACAAAATCATCAAACACAAGAAGCTTGTATAATAATGAAGGTTGCTAACTTCTTCAAGATGTTCACAAGACACACAAGGCTGAGAGTTGTCCTTGGTAATAGAGAGAAATGGGTAACCTTAATGAAACCACTCTCTATAACCCCAAAGTAACCAGATTCTTCATCAGCTCCAAGTCAAAGGCTTAGTGAGCAATAGTAAGTAAATTCAATGGTTAAAATACTTCCGAAAAACATGAAGCTGGAGGATAGCTGAGTACTCCCAATTTCTGGGAATCAGAAATGGAATGAGAGGGAAAAAAATAACTCCAGGGCTCAGCTGGGTTGGGGAGTGTGTAAACAAGCATTTGCTTCTGAATACTTGATGTATAGCTGCTTTGCAAAACAAAAACAGACAAACCAGTCCCCTACCAACAGAGCTAGGAAACTGTCCCTTTGTGCACAAAATGAGCACTGGCATTTCCCCTGTACTTCCTTCTACTGCAGCTTAGCACAGCGTCTGACACAGGCCAGGCACCCAACATAAGGAAACTCAGTATTTGTATTATCTTATCACCAGACAAGACATATCACAGACAAAGGTGATTCCAAAGTAACCATCTATTACATTTCCATAGGTCTGTTTGTGAATTTCTTTCTTTTTTCTATCTATTTAGAGACTAAGGGAAAACCTATGTACTCACCAGAATCCTCCTTTCCTGGGTCCCCTCAAGTCTGTGACACCTCTTCCCAGCTCCCCAGGTGGCTCTGCAGAGAGGGACTTGAATAGATGATGCACTAAGAGAAGACACTCAGCACAGCCTTGGAGCCCTGCCCCTTCGTCTTTTCCCAGCAGTCATGCCCTAGGGCTCCTCTCAAGGCTCACATCTACTCTAGCAATGGCTCCTCAGAGTTTACTAAGTCTGGTTCAAAGAACACATTCTCATGAAGAGACAATCAATTTCCATATTAAGGAGTTGTACTTACATTTGTCTTAACATAAATCGCTTCAAAGAAGCAGATTGGGAAATGTAATTCGTTTCTTAAAGATACTAACCCACAAGAAGTTTGTGATAGACTTTATCCCATTGGGCCATTCATCTGCTCTATGCTTTTACCAAAGGAGTCACTCATTTCAGAGCATTTTCACCATAGTTCTATTTCTGGACAACACACTTTCAACAAGGAAACTTAAATTCACATTCCTACCAAAGACTGATGGGCTGTAAATTGGCACAACCATTTAAATTGAAAACATCCATTCTGTATGACCCAGCAATTCTATCCCTAGGCGTAAATGACACACATACACAAATGTACTTATACAAGAATGTTCACAGTAGCATTGTTACTAATAGCCCCAAACTGGAAGGAATGTAGTTTCTATCAATAGTAGAATGGATAAATTATGGTGTATTGTGCAGGATGCCACACAGAAACAGGAATGAATTAACTACAGCTACACACAGTGTGGATGAATTTTCACAAACACAATGCTAAAAGGAAAACACAATATTCCACTTATATATAAAACCTAAAAGAAAACAGAATTGTTGCTGAGGGATACAAAGTGGTAAACGTAAAAAGAATAACAAAGAACGCAATTATCACATAAGTCAGAATAGTGATCATCTCTAGCAGTTAAGAAGCTGTGACCAGGAGACCTATGAAGGTTCAGGGGTGCTGGCACTGCCCTATTTCTTGAAAAAAATGGTAGGTACACAGTGGTTCACTTCATAATTTTTCATTAAATTGTATACAGATCATATGAATTTATAGGTATCTTTAAGAAGGGCTTTCTGACACTCCCACCAGCTCCACCCAGTTTTGCCCTAGCGTGAAGTATGACACCAAAGGACCATTCTTCTCCCCCTTTCAGCAAAGCAAGTGGTTAATCTATCATTTGTTCATGCAGCCACAGTTAGAATCACAATCCAATGTAACAATTAAGAAAAAAACAAGTGAAGAATTTAAAAGCCTGGCTAGGGATTACAACATTTGGAACAAAATGCAGGGCAACTAAATACAAAACAACAGAAAAGAACAAGGTGCTCATGTAACACCTCACTCTGGGGCTGAGAAATAAAGGACGATGACAGATCAAGGGTGGCCATTTAAAAAGTAGGTAAGCAAGAAGCATGGCACATCAAGAACAAGCAACAGCTGATTAAATTAAGAGCTCGTGCAGGCTTGAAGGAAGCCCTGATTCTGAAGCTGACATGATGGAGGACAGCCACACCCAGAGCCCCCGACTTTGGTTACCTTCATGGAGCAATTCAAATCTACAAAAAAAACTTCAACTTCTATTTGATCTTTTTTTTGAAATGGCAACATTAAGCTGGGAAAGGGATGTGGAGGAGGGATGTCCAAGGAGACAAATTATTCAGAAGCCTGGAAGTAGGTCATCTTCTGACAGGTGATCTTAATGAGCTAACAGACAAGTATCATCTACAAACACCAATTTAAAAGGCAGATCTCAAACTTAATAGTTAAAAACAAAAATACTCCAGAACAAGGAGGCCTATGTTAAAATTTTAAGTATATCCTGGATAAACTTCATTGTTTTCCTTAGTCCTTAGAAAAGCTGATGCCTCCTATGCTAAAACCTGAAAGTCACACTGACTTACATTTTATGAGAGGAAAAATTCTTCAAGCCTTTAACTGGCTGGATTCAAAGATGCAGTCCTCCCACATCTTGAATTTCCCAGCACCCAGTGGTTTCTGGCAGACAGCACCCAGAATGATTGGCAGATTTGTAATGTTTCAATATTACCAGAAAAAGACTGAACACACATTTCCAGCAATATGAATGATTTTAACTCACCAGTCACCATGTTGCAAGTATTTCTGCTGCTTGTCCTGAGTTCTTAAGACTTGTAACATTCTGAAGAAAACAGAACAAAGAAGTTCCTTCCATCCTCAGCCTCCTTTGAAATTTTAACTTTGTTCTTAAATAGGTATTAGAAAGAACTGTCCCCATCATTATCAACTGTGATTGCTAATTTTACTTCCTTTTAGCTTCTTTCACCTTATTAATGATGCAAGGCTGTAAAACATAAACTACGAGATGTTTTGTCTTAGGTTAAAAACAAAAGTATTTCTCTAGAGCAAAGCTAGAACTCCCCTGGCACCAGAACCCAGTGCTGGGATAATTGAAAGAAGAAAAAAAAAAAGCTAGGGTATTAAAAGCCTTTTATCGAAAGAGACTTTTCCAGTGGTACATGGGCAGATCTGAGAACCTTCTTCCTGCTGGGGATCTGGAATCAGAAGAGGCAAAGCACTGTTTCTCAGGTCGGTCAGTTCTGCTCTGGACAACTGTCTGCCTGAGCAGACCGCGGGCCCTTAGGCTGACCGAGCACCAGTAAGCCCCTCCCACCCCCGCCGGGGAAAAGGCTGCATTTAAGGATTTAAAGAGGAACTTGCGAGCGTGGGTAGTTTCACATCGTCCACAGAACAGGATCCCCTTCCGGAGCGCACAGAGGTGACGTGTAGGAATGGCGCTTATGGAAGAATAACTTTCTAAACGACAAGAACGAGGTGCCGCTGAAGGGCCTCCTAGGATGCACCCTCCCTCTCCAGAACAAAGCACCGCACAAGGCGAGGAAACTCGAGGGGGCTCGCGGGCCGCAGGCCAACAGAGCTCGGTCTCAGCGGCGGGCAGCACCCTCCCCACGCGCGGCCCGGACATGGGCCTCGGGCCACCGCGTTCTTCCAGAACGAGCACCGTCGCCCGCCTCGCGGAGGAGCACGGCCGCAAGCCAGGCCGCAGAGCCGGCCGGTTTCTTCCCGGGCCCAGGCCACGACGGTCCGGAGACGTCACCAGAACAGGAAGAGCCCAACCCACCACCTTCCTCACGCTGCGAGCCGCGCGCCCGCCACCCCTCCACGCAGCACGGATGAGCCGCGCGCCCTCGTGGCGGCGCCGCCACCCAACAGCAGAGCGCGCGCCCGAAACCGGGGGTCGCGGGCGGGCGCGCGCCCCAGAAAGCCGCTGTCGCCCAAGGCCCGCAGCCTGGAAGGCCAAGAAATCCGGGCCGGGAGCGCGCACGTCGGCGGCCGCGCGCGCCGGGAAGGCCGCACGGCGCGCGCACCCGCGCGGATAAACAGGCCCAGCCCCACGCGAGCACCAGCGCGCGTTCACGCGCCGCGCCCACCCGAATCCCCGGGCCCCTCCCCCACCGAGGGGGCGGGAGCGCGCTAGCCCAGGGACGTTCTCCGCTCCGAGCCGCCCCAAGGTCTCCTGGGCCAAGCGGCAGTGGCCCGCCCGCCCCCGCCCGCCGTTGTGTGAGGTGGGCCCGCTGTCTCAGGGCCGCAGACCAGCCGCATCCCTGTCTACAGTGGAGCCCTCACCCGGCGACGTGGTCGCCGCCGCCGCCGCCGCCGCCGCCTCCGCCGCCGCTCTATCCGCCGGCCCCGCCGCACTGCTCGGGGCCCCGGTTCTGCCGTCTCCCTTCCAACACCGACAGGATTTTCCCCTCACAGCTCCCTGGGCGCCATCTTACATTCAACCCTCGCAACCAATGGGCGCCGAATGTTCCTCTCGCGATAATTGGAGCGTCGGGTCCCGCGAGAATTGAGGCTGCCTCCTGGCCAAACTTAAAGGGAACGCTTCTGCCGACGAAGGAGGCCGGGCTTCGGGCCACGGGAGCTGGGAGAAGCCTGGGTGCGGGGCGCGGCGCCCCGCCCTCGGACGCCCTTTCGTGGGGGCGGGGCCAGGGCGGGATAGTAGCGGCATAGCGGCGGGGCCCGGACTTGCTGGGGCCCGAAGCTACTGCCAGCGGCCGGCGCTGGCGGGGCCCAGACTCTCGCTTAAGGTCGCCTGCGCAGCCGCTGGCCTAGGCCGGTGCCCCAGTCGCACCCCACCCGCGGCCCGCTCGTGGAGCGTCTGCCGTCGAGGACGCGCCGCGGCCCGGCCCACCTTAACGCACGGCGAGCCGCTGTTTGGACACAGCGCGAGTGTGCCGGCTGTTAAAGCTGCAGGCGCTGCCGCGGCGCACTAGACCCTGGCTTGCACTTGGCTTCCAGCCCTGACGAGCTCCTGCTGGTCCTCTAGGGCTCCCCTCTGTGGTCACTTCCTAAGTAGTCTTCTGAGGCCCAGGCTGGTCAGGAGCCGCCGAGGAGGCCTTCCTGCGCAGTGCTTGGACACAGACGGCAGTTGGAAGGCCACCGCACAAGCCTTCTTCATCCCGCCGCGCCCAGCACATGGCAGGCACCGAGTCTTTGCTCAAGGAGGGGAGTGAGGGCCAGGCGTGTCTCCACCTACCTCTAGCACAGGGGTCCTAACAGTGGAGGGGCACCCCAGGGCCTGCAATTCCCTCAGACCAAGTGCTGAGCATATCCAGTTGGGAAAGCACCAGTGACTTCAGAGCTGTCGATACTGGTCCGTGTACAGTGCACCTGACCCCCATCCCAGGATGTCTCTAGGGTGGGCAGGTGCTGGGGAAGCAGACAGCGAACACACAGACTCCGGGGGGCTTAGCTCATCTTTATTGATGTGATGTCTGGCTACCCCCAGCCTCCAGAAGGACGAGGTAGGTCCATGGGCCCTCCAGCTCACACCTTTCCTGGATCCTCCTTCAGTGTGACAGTCCGGTTGAAGACCAGCTGGCAGGCCAAGGGAAAGAATGATCATCAAGCCAGAAAAAGACCAGAGGGCCCATAGAAGAGAGATGGGAGACTTAGGCCTCAAACTTTATGAGTTTGGGTAACTTTATGACCAGATAGTTCTGGGCCTCCGTTCTGTAAGGATTTTAACAACCCCTATGCCTGACCCCTATCTTGAGGGACAGGGTCCTTACAAAATACTCTTCAGAGGCATAACCTCTGAGCCTATTTCGTCACCAGTAGAACATGAACCCCATCTCAGGTGGTGAAGATCAAATAAGGGAATGCTGGCAGAGCACTTGGCGCCATGAATGTCACTGTCACTATCAAGGGAGGGCCAGGAAAGGAAATGTAAGCACCTGTCCCTGGAGGCTGTCTGGATCCACAGAGAAGTAGCCCAGCCGCTCAAACTGGAACTTGTCGAAGGGCTTTGCCAGGGCCACAGAGCAGTCCACTAATGCTGCCTCCACCACGTGTAGTGATGCCTGTGGGCAGGGACATCAGGCGGGGTGGCCACCCAGCCAGGGAGGCCCAACACCCGCACACCTCCCCTGAGCATACCGGGTTCAGGTCACTTAAGAATCCACCAGGCACCTCAGCAGGATCCTCTGGGTTCTTATGCTGAAACCTGCAGCCACAGGCAAGGTCAGCCTCCAGCTGGGCGGCCACAGCAGGCAATGCCCATCTGGGATCTGCCCCCACCCCAGCTCTGTTCACTCACAGTCGCTCGTAGAGACGAATCTCACATGTCAGAGGCTGCGACACCCAGTGAATAAAAGCCTTGGGCTTCTCTCCACTATCTGCCCGTCTGCAGGTCACCTCCAAGCTCTCCACACAGCCACTGGGGCCCTGGAAGTCAGGATGCAATCAGACCGGGACCACTTGCAGGACTGGAGGCTGTACCTAGATCCTTGCCCCAGCATGCACTGCAGTTGGAAGGCTGCAGCTGGCTCTCACCTTGACCACACACTGCAGCTCGATGATGTAGCCTGTATGCCTCAGGCCCACGGGCTGGCCCCAGGCCAGGCGCTTATAGCCTGGCTCCGGCTCCTAGAGGCAGGAAGTGGGGCGGTCACCAGAGGTTGCAAGCGTTGACCATGTATAAGAGGCTTCCCTCCCACCCGCATATCTAAGGGATTGGTTCCGAGGCAAGTAGATGGGCTGACAGAAGAGAGGAAAGGGCCTCGGAACTAGGCTTGGCCTCAGACAAGACTCCCCCGACCCATTCACCTCCTTGAAGTCAGTCCTCTCAATGAAGACAGTGGGTCCAAAGGGGACCTGATGGAAGCCCTTGGTCTCATCAGCTGGGAAGTTGGGCACCTGGATGTACAAGGACTAAAGCAAGAGAAAGGCGTCTGAGTCACGCACGCTAGGCCCTGAGACCCCTGTGCCCAGACACAGGTGCACGTGCACACCCACACCCACACACACATTATGGCAGACCTACCTTGGCTGCAGGGAAGTTGGTGATAATGACGGGTAATGACTCCAGCACAGCCATGGCCCGTGGGGCTGTGTCGTTCAGCACATCACGCACGCAGGCTTCTAGCAGATGTGGCTCCATCGTGGCCTGTGCCACTGTTACCCCCACCTAGGAGGAAAGGCCATCATCCACCATAGCTACAGCCCACTCTGCTCAGCCCCCACCTGCCCACCCGGCCCGCCAGTCTCTACCCGAGCACAGAAGGTGTTGATGGCCTCTGGAGGGAAGCCCCGCCTTCGCAGAGCTGTGAGTGTGAAGAGCCGAGGGTCATCCCAGTCCCTGTAGGACAAGGAGGAGGTGGGAAGAGGGCCTCTGGCAGCACATGCCATCAGTACTGCCAGCCTTCAAAGAGGCAAGCAGCCACACCTACCGCACAGCGCCAGCCGCCACCAGCTGGAGAATCTTCCTCTTGGAGACAACAGCATAGTGCAGGTTGAGGCGGCCATACTCCCACTGCACGGGGCAATAGACGTCCAGAGCGTTGCATAGCCAGAAGTAGGAGGAGCGTCTGGGGTGGGAGGGCAGAGTCAGGACTGGTGGCCCCGGGCCAGGGAACAACCACAGGAGGGCCGCTGGAATCCCCTACGCACCCCACTGGCCCAGCCCCCTCACCGGGCCTGGAACTCCTTGGTGCAGAGTGAGTGGGTGATGTGCTCGATGGAGTCACAGAGGCAGTGTGTGTAGTCATAGGTGGGGTAGATGCACCTGTAGGACACAGGCAGTGTGCCCAGAGTCCAGCACCCCACCCTACAGACGCACAGCCCCAGCCCATGCTCACACCCACCAGGTGTCCCCCGTGCGGTGGTGCGCTGTATACTTGACTCGATAGGCCACAGGATCCATCTTGCCATCCTCCATCACCAGTTTCATCCGCAGCGTGGCCTCACCCTCCGCAAACTTGCCCCTGCGCATTGCCTGAGAAGAGCAAGTGCCCAGCTGCCTCTCAGCCCAGGGGCACCTCATCCTCAGCAGCTCAGCTTACCCAGACCCAGCTGGCTCTCCAGAAAGCCACCTCGAAGAGCAGCAGTGATTCCTCTGCGGGACGCTCTCTCCAGGGTGAGGGCGGCGGGTTGTGGCCTTTGAGCTCCTCTCCCGGCTGGTGGCACACGTAAGCCCGGCCCCTGTGGGCAAGGGCTGTAAGCAGCCGGCAGCCTGGCTGGGTGTCCTGGGCAGCCCGGCCAACCCCACTTTTGGCCATGGCCTCACCTGCGGATGAGCTCCACAGCCCAGGCATACAGCTGGTCGAAGTAGTCAGAGGCATACGTCACCTTGTAAGGCGTGTAGCCTGGGGCAGAGGGAGATGCAGTGTAAGCAGCCAGCCAGGAATGCCCACCGGCGGGATGTGGCCTGAAGAGAGGGTCGCCTGACACCACCTCTGCCTGGGCCTTGCCCAGCCCATACCCAGCCAGGCCACCATGTCACAGATGGCACTGAAGAACTTCGCTTCCTCCTTCTCAGGGTTGGTATCATCGAAGCGCAGAAAACAGATCCCGTTGTTGGCCTAGGAGAGAGAGGGCATCCGTGAGCAACCACGGCCCAGATCGTCAGACTGGAACATTCTGAGTGCCCTCCCAGGTCAGAGTTGAACAATCCCTTCAAGCATTTTCACTCATCTTCCTGTAACTACTTGCCCTAAAGAAGGCACCTCTTACGCCAACTTGGGACAGAGAGCAGATCCTCTTCTAAACCCAAGAGGCTGCACTGAGAATTCCCCCAAACTTGACTTCCCTGCCTCCTGCAGAGCTTTTCCTCAGAGAGTCCAGAGGACTCCCAGCGATCTGTCACACTGTGGTTCCCCTCCATGGCCTCTGTCCACATTATGGGAGAGGTAGGGAAGGAAGGGACACCTCTCTGGCATCCAGCTATGGAAGCAGCAACTGGTCAACCTGCTTTCCAGGTCTCCAGACACACACTCACCTTGGCATAGCCAAAGTTGAAATTGATGGCTTTGGCATGCCCAATGTGCAGGATTCCGTTAGGTTCTGGTGGGAACCGGGTGCGTACCTGAGGTAAGGGCAATGGGAACAAAGCAGCAAAGTCAGAGCTCAGGCCACCCTAAAGGGACAGCCACCCCTTCCCAGAGAGGCCGTGGTGCCAGGTGACAAGGGGAAGCATGGAGGCAGATGCTGACGGCACAAGCTGGCATAGTGGTGTTCCCACACACCTGACCCCCCGTGATTTCCAGGTGCTGTTTCAGCAGGTCCATGGTATGTGGAGTGGTCACATAGCCCGGAGTCTTATAGTTCTCACCTGCCAGGGCCAGAACAAGCCTGAGGACCAAGCAGAGGTGAGGGCTCCCTCTCCCAAGGGCCTGGCTGCAGGAGTTGCCATCAAGACACAGCCGTCCCTGGGGTTTCAACCTGCCTGCTCACCAGGCTTGTGGAACTTAAGCGCCTCCCCTCGGAGCTGCTCCATCAGAGACAGGGCCTGGCTGGCAGCCTCACCTGCAATGAGCAGACCAAGGAAAACTCAGCCTCTGCATCCAACTACCATGTCCAGCTCACAAGTCACAGCTCACAGCCCACAGAACCAAGCAGGACCACGCCACTCACAGTCCATGAACAGAACGGAACCAAGCAGGCCCTGCTTGCCCCAACCCCAGAGGTAAGAAACACAGAGTGAGGCTTGTCAGACCATCTCAGGCTAGTCTCTGGGTAAACGGAACAAAGGAAACACCAAGAATCCTGGTCTTGCCGCAGAAGGCAGGGTGTTGCGAGAGCTAATGGCCTGAGGGGACTGAGCTGTAAGGACCCACTGAGCAGCAAGCCCACTCAGGGAGCTGAGTATGACAGGAGCTCAACATTCTCACCATTCTCCACCACATCCTTTGCTGTCCTCCGGTCTGCTGCTTCTGGCCGAGCCTTTGCCACCTGAGAGAAGCCCAGAAGTTGGGTCAGGGTCTCATCGGGGCAGACCCTTGCAATAAATGCGGCCAGACACTCGCTTCCCCAGCCTGAAATCTCACCCTACCCCTTGTCACCCCCAAGGACCCAGGACCATGCTCAGCCCCACCTTGGGCTTCTTCTCCAGATCAGCCTCTGTCTTGGGACCCAGAAGATGGAGGACCTGTAGGAGGCCACAGTCAGAAGGACAGAGGTGTCTTCTTTCGAGGAGACCCAGACTGACCGCCACCCGCCTGGCGGCCTCCTGGCCGCCCACCAGTACAGCCTCGAAAAGCCTATCTAGCCTGTCCAGCCTCTGCTCCTCCGTGGCTCAAGTGCTCCTTCCCTCTTCAGGCTCAGGTAATGAAAACTGCCACTTACAGAGGAACCCTGACCCCAGGATCAAGATCACCAATCTACCTCAGCCACCACCTGCTTGTGATTCCATGTCAGCATCCCGAGATGAAAGCCAATTACTGAGGTGAGGACACCGAGGTTCAGAGTAAAGCGACTCACCCCAAATAAGACAACTCAGAGGCCGTGTCTCTGCCGCGCCACGCCAGGCTCTACTGTGCACCATCAGAATCAAGAACAGGGCCTCTTTCCCTCCCACCACGTGTCCCTCAGACTTTAGGCCCTGTCGATGCTCAAGGAGGCACCCACCTGCATGTCCACTTCATGCTTAATTGTTCTGCCATCTGCCCACTTGAGCACAGCCCGAGCCTCTCCTAGAAATATGGGAACAAGGAACTGTAGAAAGGCAAGGGAGGGCACTCCCCACCGTCTGTCCCAAGGAAGGTCCTGGCTGACCTCAGAGACCTGAGCCCAGACCAGGCAGATCACTTTAAGATGCTCCTACTCCTCCGCCC
Organism: Manis javanica; assembly: GCF_040802235.1. NCBI lineage: Eukaryota > Metazoa > Chordata > Mammalia > Pholidota > Manidae > Manis > Manis javanica. Next base: position 1,156,355 of record NC_133158.1, read on the forward strand.
ACTCCCCTCACACTCGTGCCCAGAGACGACAGTCGCCTGGCAGGCCCGGCTCACCCATCAGCAGCCCCACGTTGAAATGATAACGCTCTCCCAGGAGCTGGGACCGGTGGCGATTTATGGCGGTCTCCACCTGCAGAAAGCCAGACCACCTGGTTCAGGAAAGTATCTTTCAGAAATGCTCTAGGGACCCATTCCCTCACCCTGGGTCTTCCCGGCCAGAGAAGCTGAGCCACTCCTCTCCAGGGTCACCGCTACGGAGGCAGCCGATGCCTGGGGAAACACTCACGGCCTCCTCGATCTGCTCCGGGGTCACCATGACGCCCACACCACATTCCCGCTCAAAGTCCACGGTGTTGATGGGGTCCAGGGGATGAGTTCGTACGTATTCAAGAGCAGCTGAGAAAGGAGAGCCAGTGAGTCTGTGGCATCTCAGCTCCAAATGGTGGGTAGCCAGGGCCTGACCCCACCAAACCCCAAGTACAGGTTGGCCTCCTGGGAGGTTAGGCCTGGCACCGCCCTAGAGAGGTGCTGCGACCACAGGGGAGAGACGCGTGTTCTCAGGGGCCCCGCCCAGCTCCCCGGCGGGTTCTCCGCGGTGCCGGCCCTCCCCGTCCCTCGGCGCCGGGTCCTGCGCCGAGACACCGAGAGGGACCCCGGGGGGCTTGCGGTGAGGGAGGGGAGGCGGCGGAAGTGGCAGGGCCGGCAGGGGCCTCACCGCTCAGCTGGGGCTCGGTGCAGATCTTCTTACTGGCGATGTAGCTCACGAGGAAGGAGAGGCGCCGGGGGTCCCTGAGCCGGGAGGCCAAGCCATAGAGCAGAGTCCCGGTGGCCTTGTCGACAGCGGGGCCCAGGGTCTCCTGCGCCTGGCAGCAGAGGGTCGGGGTGAGAGGGGCACGAGCTAGGCTCGGTGGGCACGCGCGGGCCGCGGCGGACGGGCGCGCACCTGGGTCGCCGCCTCGCGCAGCTGCGCGCTCAGAGCCGCGTTCTTGAGCGTCTCTCGAGCCTTGGGCTCGCTCAGGCCGAGACCGGTGAAGAGCGACAGGGAGTCCAGAGTCGCCATCGCAGGGAACCGGAAGCCGAAAGAAAACTTCGGGGCCAATCTGTGGCGCTGACCACTGGCCAATAGGAGGGCGAAGCCGCCAAGGCCAGCCAATGGCGTGCCTGCGAGGCGTGGGGGCGGGCTCTGCAGGGCCTTCCGCTTGCGGTCGCGCCCTCCTTCCGGCTGGCTCCCCGTCCCCACCGAAGCGGAGGGGCAGCGGGGTTTGCCTCCGGCCGGCAGGGTAGGCCTTCAGCTTCGAGGCCAGAGGCCGGAGGCGGGCACAGGCACGGCCCTTGCTCCTTCATCCCTAGAAAACTTGGGACCTTCCCAATCCTGTTCTAGCGAGCACATGTGGGTCCAGCGCGCGTTTCTGACGTCGCAGCTCTGCAGTTGTCATGGAAATAGTGGAGCGAACTGAAAATCGAGAGATGTGGTCAAGACCCCAGGGTAGGGAATGTGCGGAATGGCAGGTCCAGGTGCCCATAGTGCGGCTCTTTTCGGTCACCCACGTGGACACACCTGTCCCGGAGAGGGAGGGGTTAGTGCCAGAAGGGACCTCGCGGAAGTTCTGTGATGATTTGGTTTACAATCTCCTGGCACACTCGTGCCCCTTGCCAAAGCATTCAAATGTCAGGAACCCACAAGCAAATTACACCTTGAAATCCACTTGACAGGAGGTTTATTGAAGTGGGGATAGGGTAGGCAGAGGAGATAGAATCTTCACGATGGTGGGTATTGTGCATAGGGGTCTCCCCAGTCTCTCACTGGACCTCCAGAACCTGCTAGGAATTATGGGGCTGAAACAGAACACATGAGCTGTTTTGTTTTCACCTGCTGCTGGTGGGATCTTGAGGAGATACCCAAATCTGGGACTGGAACTCAGGCTTTTGGAGGCCTTGGTGTTGCTAACACTCCTGGGCCAGATCCGGACTAGTCTGTGTCCATTTTCTATGCCCTGCTTTGTGGCCATATCCAGCTAATGACCAAGTTCCATTTCTGGGCCTCCATCTGGGTCCCACATGGTGACCACATGCCAGGTTCTGCCCATGTATCAATACCCAGGTCCAGTCCTGCCCTTCGCTCGCCACAGCCTGGACCCCATCTTGATGCCCAGCCCAGCCAAGGCCAAGCAGCAGGCACTGAGCAGAGAATGCAGCACCAGGAAGCAGAGCCCTGGCCACACCAGCCCCACACGGGGTCCACAGCTGCAGGCGCCCAGCCCTCCACGAAGTGCCTGCGAGGAGCAGAGTGCCTGCAGCTGCTGCTGTCTCCTCGGTAGCTGACGCGGCTGAAGGGCTCACTACAGTGCCATTACCACTGCTGCTGAGTCCCGCGTGTCCAGCAGTAGCCCCCCTCAATACGGTCAGGGCCTATACCCCCTTCCTTGGTCCCCTAGGGGCGCTACTGCCTGGTGGACACTATGGATCCATGCCACAGGATGAGGCAGTAGCCCTACGAGTGCTACCAAGAATGCTACAAGTGGCAGTGACCCGCCAGCTGGTCCTCTGGAGCCCTGGGACCATGAGCCATGAAGTTGAATGGGCCCAGCCCAGGGGACTGGCTTGCTTGCATAATCCCCTGGCACTACTTGAAGGAAAATCAAGAAAAAGATGACTGAGGAGAAAAGCCAAGCAGCAGTCAGCGAGGCTCAGCTGTGGCACAGGAAGGAGCAGGGTCCTGCAGCCAGGCCTGTGCACAGGCTCCTGGACACAGGTGGACACTGAGCACAGAGGCAGCAGAGGCCATGTGCAGATGCCACAGAAGGGCAACGTGGTAGCGTCAGGAGCAGCAGCAGGGCTGTTGGGCAGACAGAGCCCTGGACCAGTGCGTCCAGCACATGCAGCCCGTGGGTGGCCGCTCAGAGCCCACGGTGAAGGCCCGGCCCAGCCCCATGGCAGCCCATGTCCAACGGGCCCTGCAGCAGCTTACTGCACCAGCACACAGCTTGGCAGTCCCACCAGTTCTGCAGGGTTCCAGCTCTCCAGGGGCCTCCATGACCAGCAGCCCCCCGTGGCTCTGTGCTGTTGTCCTAATAGGAAAAGTCCCATGTCATAGGGCTAGCTTTCTCCAGTAGCTGCTCCTTCAGCTGACCACCCCCTGACCTCAGCCGAGGCTGAATGCTACCAGCAGCGCTAAAATGCTAAGCTTCTAGTAAGACTGGCCCCATGGGCTTGGACACAGATGCCCCTGTAGGGCGGCCAGGACCTGCTCCGCACCTGCCTGCCTCACACTTCCCCACCCTTCTCGGCTTATCAGAGCATTGCCTCATGAATACCTTTGCTACCCATGCCCCTGGAGCTGGAGATGCCACCCCTACCCCCAAGAAATCAGAGAAGAGTGGCAGCATTACCCACAAAGAGAGGCAAGGGAAGGCTTCTCCCAAGATGTGCCCTTGCTATAGGTGTGTGCAAGGTCAGGCACTCTCAGGCTGGGACAAGCCACGCGCCCATAGGGAGCAGGGGGGACAGCCTGGGGCAGTTCCAGGAGCCCTAGTCTCAGGGACTTGTAGAAGAAATGGCCTGGCAGGACCCTGCCATGCCCTCCCACAGGAGGTCACCAACCAGCTCTGGTGCTCTCTGCCTGTCTCCCTGCTGCACGAGGGCTCCTTCCCCACAGCAGGTATTTTCCTGCTCTGCTCTCTCCTGAGGGCTCTGCTCTACAAACAAGGGAGAGAGTCCCGGCTGCCAGCCCCAGGCCTGTGCCTCTGCCCCCTGCTGTCGGCTCCTGGAGCCTCAGGATCATCTACCCCTCGGATGTGAGGTTCCAACAGTGACACCAAGCAGCCACTTCCATGTGGGACCCAGAAACAGTGGGGTCAAAGGGCAGCAGGCAAGACCCAGACAGCTGATGGCACCAGGGGCCTCATGACACACACGGCCTGAGCTGGGACCCCAGCATCTCTCCTGAGAACACAGCATGCCCAGGGTCTGTAACACACACCCCCAACCAGGTTGATGGGGAAGGGAGGTGGCCACAGCAGCTGGGGCATCACACATTTAGTCTGCTTATTTATCATTTATTTTTAAAATATATTTAAACAGCAGCAATCACTTCCGAAATGCAAAAAAAAAAAAAAAATTACAATTTTTAGAATAAAATTATAATGTTTATAATGTGAATCAAAAAGGAACAAAAGTACAACCAAGAATCAAATCACGCAGCACTGGGGATGGCTGGAGAAGCCAAGGCCCACCAGTTGTGGGGTCAGCCTAACAAGGGTCCCAACCTGTAAGGTTCCCACCCTCAGACTGCGCCTCCCAACTCCCCATCAGTGAAGCCAGTGTCCTCTGGGTCAGAGGAGTAGAAGCGGCAAAGGCTGGCTGGCCCTCGGGGGATCCCCAAACCCAGTACCCCCACCAGTCAGGGACCTGCTAATCGACCTCTTCCATGTTGCTGTAGGTGGGGGCTGGGCGGTCCACAGAGGGGGCGAAGCGATCAGGGGCTGTCCGCGTGGGGGCCACCTCGGGGGCCTGGCCAGGGCCTAGTCCCTGCAACAGAATATGAGGACAGGGGTTGGGCACTGCCCAGTATGCTGCCTGGCATCCCGGGGGTGCTGGCTCAGAGCCCCAGCACCCAAGGGAGGGCCCCAAGGCAGGCGCAGACAGCAGCAGCATTGAGACAGAGAGACGAGATAGGGCCTGAACAGTCTCGCTTTATTAACACTTTAAATACAGGAAGCTGCTTGGGTGGGGCTAAGCCCCTGCCAAGGGTCAGAGCAGCAAGATGAACGGACAGACAATGAGAGTTCCCCACCCTAGGATGCTCTGCCCCCGCAGGAGCCACAGTCCCCACCCTCTCCCCCAAGATACACACACTGAGGCCCAAGCCCAGAGCTGGTCCCACCACAGAGGCAGGCACGGCCTGGCAGCTGAGCAGGTGGGCCAGCACATGGCAGCTGCCTGCAGGCAAGCTCATCTCCAGCGACTCTGGGAGACCAGAGGATAGAACACGTTGAGCACAAGAGCCACCAAAGCTGCCATGGTGCCCAGAACAAGGTACCGGAGGCAGCCCTCATCTGCTGTGGTAGGGCTACGTGGTGGGGGGCCCACCCAGTCCTGGGACCCCCAGGAACCCAGGGGTGCAGGCCCCTCAGGTACCGGCTCCTCCTCGGCCTGCAGCTCCTGCCAAATCCGGGAAGCCTACAGTGTGTGGAAACGGCCATCAGCTCCCAGGTCGGGGGGAGAGGGGGGACCCAGTGTCCCCGAGACCCAGGCCACAACAGTCCCGCCCAAGACAACTACCATACATCCCAGGCGGAGCGGCAAGGTGGGCAGGCAGAAGCCAGGCGAGCCAGTCAGAGGGCAGCCTGGACTGAGAGCCCCGGGGGAGGCAGATGCTGATGGCGTCTCAGCCTCCCAGGGGGACTTCCCATTTCACGAGCAGCTTCCCATGGTAGGGCCGGTTCTTAGCCCAGGCCTCCCCCGAAAGGGACTGGCTCACGGGAGACAGAACTGCCAACCCTGGAGGGATGCCCCGCTCCTGACAGCCTTGTCCAGGCGCCAACTATGTCTTCTGCGGGGACTTCTCTGAGCCTGAGCATGGGCTCAGGAAGGAGAGGACAGCAAAGCAGAGACTGTCCAGAGATATGCCCGGCAACCAGGCCCACATACCCCATGTCAGTGAAACAAAAGACCCCAGACGCTCAGCGGGGACAAACGCCCACCTGGGAGAGGGCACTGGCCACCCTGGGCCGAGGCCAGCCTGCACAGGCCCCATCCAGAGTGCACCCCAGAACCCAGGGAGTCACAGGGGAGGGTGTGCAGCTGGCGTGTGGGGGTGCACGCAGAGGAGGGCTGGGAGAGCGTCAGGCAGTCTCTCCGTGGCACCCTGCCCAGTACGGGTCAGAGCAGCTACATGGCTCACACACACCCCTTTTTAAGTGTCCCCATAGTACAGGGAGCCTTCAGGCTCAGGCTCTGACATAAGAGGACCCCGTCTGTGACTCTCATGACTCCTAAGGCTTCAGGGGCCAGTGGCTGGAGGAGAGGAAGCTGCGCTGCATCCCTGCCCCTCCCGCGGGCCCGCGAAGCCTTCCCCACACCTCACCTGGCTGGCGGCAGCCTCGGTGGCAGGGCCCAGGTCTGGGTGGTGCTCAGAGTGACCTGCCCGAGAAGGCCTCTCCACGGGAGAGTTCCGCTGGCGGTAGAAGAGTACGTAGGCATAACGCGTCACGACCTGGCTCTCATCTACTGTTGTCACTGTGCTGTCATCAAATAAGCGCCAGCCTGCCACGAGGTGGGAAGAGTATGACTGGCTGCCCCGCCGCCCTGGCCACCCGTCCCACTGGCTGCACGGGCCTCACCCACGTCGCTGCGCTGGCTGCTGCGCTCACTGGGCAGGCGTGCACAGGCCGTGTAGTGGCCACCAATCATGCCTCCGTAGTGGTTGATGACAGCATACAGGTCGTAGCTGGGCAGCTGCTCCTCCTTCTGGCCGATGCAGAACTTGCTCAGGTCCAGGTTCCTGCACCCCAGCCAGACAGGCAGGACAGTGAGCGGGGGACCGGGAGGCCTGCCACAGTGCCTGCCCCACCTGCAGCCCAGCCTGACGCACCTTACAGGGAACTCCACCAAGTCGTTGATCTTGTCGCGCCAAATGAAGCTTCGGAAGGAGAAGCGCTTCAGCTGCACGATGAGCACGCTGGGCAGACGCCACAGCAGCAGCTGCTTGGAGGCCTCACGGTGCTGCTTGCACTGTGGGCAGTACCTGCACGGACATGGGCATCAGGACCGGCGGGCAGCCACGCCACCCACCACCACCCACCTGCTGTCCTCCTCACCAGGCCTCCTCAGGTGCCAGCACCTCGGGCCGCGTAAAGAGGTTCAGGCACTGGTCCAGAGTGAAGTGGCCGGCACGGGCAGCCTCGCCAGCAGAGCCGGGGTCCTCAGCACATTCTAGCTCCTTCGAGGCCACCAGCACAAACTCCTGCAGACGCTCGTTATTCCGCCAGACGAGGGCCAGGCTGCAGCCCTCACCCAGCTCCAGAGCACTGTCTCCTGGAGACAGGCGGGACCGGTGTCACACAGCCGCGCAGAGCTGCCTGCCCAACCCATCCCCGGGACCCCGCCCACGGCCCCAGACACCTTTGTCCTCTAGCCGCTGCTCCCGGTTGGATGCGTCAATCTTATAGATTAGGAACTGCGGCGAGTGGGCATTCACAGCTTCGCTTGGGTGTTGGTACCCGGGCACTGCAGCTGTGAGGGAACGTGATACCAGAGCTCCCCTGCCTACTGTCTGCCAGGGTAGAAGCAAGCCCCCCCACTTACCCCCACTAGCCACAGAGCCTTTCTCCAGGCTCTTACCTTCAGGCCGGGACACCCGCTCACCAGCAGGCAAGGAACCAAGTTCAGCAGGCCCACTGGCCAGCAGCTCAGACGCAACTCCACTGCTGCTGGACACAGGGCCCCGATCAGGGGCTGCCCACGCCCGGGGGGCCCCTGCGTCCCCCTCAGCCACAGGGGTCACTAACTGGAGCTCAGGTGGCTGAGTAGGGTCCCTCGCGCCATCCCCAGCCTCCAGAGAGCCAGTGGAGAGCAGCGTGGTACAGCCAGGGCTCTGGGACTCCAAGGCCACACGGCCGGGCTGGCAGGGAGGCTGGAACACGCTCACAGAGTACCTGGCAACGGCAGCAAGGCACGTAAGGACCCTGGGGCATCCCTACCCTGCCCCAAGCCCTGAGCACTCACCGGGCATAGCCCTCTAGCAGCTGAGCAAGACGGGCGTAAGTGAGGCGGGAGGCAGGCACGCTGACCAGGAAGGGGTAGCCGATGTTCTCAGGGCGGCAGAGGCCCTTGTGGTCAGTCCAGTGGGTTTTCTGGCAGAGCCTGGAGGAAAGGGGTGGTGAGGGGTGGCGAGGGGCGGGCGCAGCCAGCCCCCCCAGGGGCCCCTGTGGGCACACAGGCCTTACTGGTTGCAGTAGCCCACGCGGTAGCACCGGGTGCAGCGCTTCAGCTTCTCATCCTCAGGCTGCTGCTTCCGCTGGCAGGCTGCACACTTGGAGATGGGGACGCTGAGCACCTGGGGGCGCTAGGGAGGGAGGTCTGGCTCAGCAAGGCCAGGCCAGGCAGGAATGCCCCCTCCCAGGGCGGCACCTAAGGGCTGGCCTTGCTCACCTGCTGCACCTCTAGCACCACCACCCGCTCCTTAGCCAGCTCTGGGGACAGCAGCTCAAAGCACAGGAGCGTGTCAGATGGGGACACGGTGTCCAGTGAGTGGGAGGGCAGAAACACACGATGGAAGCGATTCTTAATCACCTGGGGACAGAGCACACAGGTCCCGTGTGAGGTAAGCAGGTTCCTAGCACTGCCCGGCAGCCGAAGGAGAAGGCTTGGCCCTGACCTTGGGTCTATGGTGGGGAGATGGGGGGGAACAACTGTGGCCTCTGCTGGCACCTGCCTCCATGCCCAGGGGAACAAGGAGCCTGGCACATCCAAGAGCCTGAAAGACCAGGTCTCCAGCATCAGGGCCCTGCACAGGCTTCACGGTGGTCGTCAGAGAGGGTCGCCTGGGAGGAAGCACCTCCCCACTTCCGCCTGACCCCAGAGGAAAAGGGCCCTGCAGGGCGCAAGCCAGGAACCTCTGAGAAAGACCAGCCCTGAGACCTGGAGTGACATGAGGGCTGGAGCCCCACACCGTGGAAGGCCAGGCCTGAAGCTCAGCACACTGTCTGAAGAGGGAAAAGCAGCCGGGCACCACCACCCACAAGGAGAGCATGACGGCAGCTGAGGGCGCCACTGGCACTCAGCCCCGACGCCTGCTGTCCCCCAAGAGCAGGCCACAGTGTCCGTGTGCACGCATGAGGATGTGTGCATGTCTAGAGGGCAGTGACCACGAGCGTGTGCACGCGCTGCTGATAGCCCAGGGAGGGACAGACGTGCCTCAGCCAGACGCAGGTTCTCCGGCTTCACGTGGACACTCTGAGAGAGGGAGTCTAGCACTTCACTGGCGCTGGAGTTCTCCTTGCTGACGCTCACCAGGAACTGCGAGGAAAAGAGATCCAGTGGGGGAGGCGGGCCAGCCTCCATGGCGGCCGGAGGCAGGGCCTACTCCTCACCTTGACAGGCTTGCTGTGGGGCTCCCGGGCAAAATAGAAGATGGGGAGAACCTTCTGCTTCTGTGGCAAGGGCACCGGCAGGTAGAGGAATGGGTCAAAAGTGATGGAGACCTAGAGATGCACAAGGGGTGCTGAGTGGCCGCACAGGGGTGGGGGGCAGAGCACCTACGCCCAATCCAGTCCCTGAGGGCCTCGCTGCCAACCCACAAACTCTGAGGCTGGACAACACTGGATGGGCCAGGCAGACCACTGGGAGAGCACAACCCCTCTTCCTACCTGCCTGCCCACTTTGTCGGTCTGCTCCACACTTGGACGCCCCTGCCGCACAGCCTAACAGTCCCTGAGCCCAGACCCCCTTCCACCTCGGTCAGGAGGCCTCCAGGCCTGAGCAGGCAGCCCACCTCGGAGCCTGAGGCTGCGGTCAGCTTCTCCACCCAAACCTTGCCCTGCAGCACCCAGGGGAGCACATGCCTCCGGCCACAACTGGGCCAGGCTGGCTGGGCCAAGCAAGGGAGCCTCCTTCCAGCGGGGCCTGTCACACCTTGGCACACACAGGGCACACGAGCTTCGACTTGTACTGGCCCTGAAACAGGTCCACGATGAAAGAATCGTTCCTCATCTTATGCCGCTGCCATGCTTCCTCTGCCACCACCTGAGGACACAGTGGTGAGGGCCGAGGGGGCCTGGGGACTGCGACGTGCACGAGGCATACGTGCCTCTGCCCCCAGCCCTGGCCCCTACCTCATCAGGCCGCCCGTCCGAGTCCACAGTTTCCGTATAGGGCTTGTTCTGGATGCGGTTCAGGTCCTCGTGCAGCCCATCCAGCAGGAAAGCCATGAACTCCTGGGCGTCATGCTGTGCGTAGCCCGTGAACTGGCTGGCCTTGCTGGCCACAATGGCCTGGAGGCAGGGCCGAGACGTGAGCACAGAGCTCTGGGCACATGGGCCCAGCTGGCTGCCCTCCCAGTCCTCGCCAGGCCAGCCGAGGTCACCTTCAACTTGGAGGGCTGGAAGGCATGGTGGGTGCCCTTCCACAGCGCCCGGAGCAGCACAGCAAAGCCGATGGCCAGACGCCCACCGGTCCCCAGCGGGTTATTGTAGTTGATCTCAGCCTCAAAAGAGCGATCTAGGGACAGCAGGCAAGGCAAGGTGAGGGCTGGGAAGCCATCCCCCTGCCCAGGCCTGGGCCCCCAGCCCCGCTCTCACCATGGAAGAAGTCCCGGAGCTCCCGGGTGTTGGACAGAGACTGGATGACACTGTTCATGAAGCAGGTGTTGCCCAGGTTGACAAGGCCGGTGAAGCCCGGCGGGCACACCTTCTTCTCTTCCTCCTCCTCTTCCTCCACGCTGTCTCCACTCACAGGGCTGTGGGGCATCGGAGGCACCATACACGTGGGTTTGGGCTGCGGAGGCAAAGGAAGTGTGAGAGCCCACCCTGGGCTCTCCGGCCCCACTCCTGGGCCCAGCCCTGGGGTTCTCACCGAGGCCAGATGCGGCTCTGGCTTCGAGGCTACGTGCTCCATGGGGCTGCGGGCTGCCACGCCGTCCAGCCCGGAGTCCTCAGGCCGAGCCTTGGCTTTGTCCTTTTCCACAACCCGGGCTTCCTCCTGACCTGTCAGTGGGTGGGGGGCACCCCCCGGTGGGGTTGAATCCAGAGGGGTTGGACCTGTCGGCACGGCCACCTTTGCACCACCCACTGCACCTTAAAAAGGGGGAATGAGGAGGCTGGTGGTTAGCAGCATGTGGCAGGAGGCAGGACTCCCGGCAGCCTGGGCTGGACGGCAAAGGGAACTCGCATGCAGACCTTGTGCAGCTGGGGCCTCCAGGCCCCCCCAGCGCTGACTCTGCCGCTTCCGCAGGCAGATGTCGATTCGAGAGGCTGTGAAGCAGAAGGTGCACTGTTCTGGCACAATCAGGTTCCTGAGGGAAAGACTGAAGTCAGAGACTTTGGTGAAGTGCAGGGTGTCGGGCTAGATGGGCCAGGGAGACCGAGCCCAGGGAGGGACAGGCTCAGTGGTGGGTTGGGCACCACCCACCTGAGCTTCACCTGCCAACGGAAGATGGTTTGGGGCCCGCAGCCCAGATGAAACCTCAGGAAGTTTCCATCCCTGAAGCAGAGAAGAGGCAGGCCAGGAGGAAAAGCGTGAGACGCACCGTCCTGCCGAAAGCACACTGGCTGCCCTACCTCCTGCCTGCTCACCCACCTGGTCTGGAAGATAAGCGTGAAGTCCTGCTCACGGAAAAGCACTCGGGAGGCATCCCTGCAGATTTCCTTCACGTACACGTGCACCACCATGGAGTCTGGCCCCTTCTCGTACAAGTTATTCTTGACAAATGCCAGGTTCACCATGGACTCAGGCTCTATGTTGAGACCACAGCTCAGCATCACCCAGGATAAGCTCCAGCCTGCCACCATTCTCCCTACCCACCCACCAGCCTTGCAACCCAACCTAGGGATTCGCTGCTCACCCCCAGCCCCACCCTTACCATGCGCCAAGGCTGTAGCATCTGCTACCACTGCCATCTCCTCTCTGGGACAGCCACCTTTCTCAGGGTCTCTGCTCTGGGCCATCGCTGGGGAGACTGGTTCGTTCCTGGCAGACACTGCCTTCCCTCCTGCCAAAAGTGCTAGATCCTCCTCTGAGCCCAGGAGGAAGGTCTCAGGGTTCAGTGGTGGTACCTGGAGCTGTCCCTCGGCCTCAACCTACTCATGGCGAGAGCACGGACATCAGCCCTGGGTCTGGTGGGGGGACCCCCACTGCAGTCCACACCAATGCCTGCACAGGCAACCCCCCTCACCTGGGTGGCTGGCTCAGTCAGGAAAGGGGGGGCATCACCCTGGGGTCCAGGGCCATCTCTGGGCCCCTCCCCCTCTGGTGCTCTGAGGAGATGTACAGCCCTCTTGGCACTAGGCCCTGCCTGGGCTCCAGGACCAGCCCCAGCGCCCACCTCACCACGGCCCTGGGCCCGCTTCTGGTTCCGGGCCTCTTGCTTGGCCCGGCGGGGCTCAGGGCCTGGTTCCAAGACAATGGAAGGTGGCTCCTGTCCATTTTCCTGGCACTGCAGCCCTGGCACCAACTCCTGGGTCCCTAGAGGTTTCTTCTGCCAAAGATACAGAAGTCAGGCCCTGTCAACTACAGTGGATATCCCCACCCTGCCCTGCTCTGCTCAGAAACCTACCAAGAGAGAAGGCCAAGTGAGCAGAGGCACCTTCTTGAGCAGCGCCAGCTGCAGGAGGCTGCCTTTGTGGGCTTGCACTTTGGTGCAAGAACTTTCTATCTCGGCGTAGAAAACACCACGCCACTGCTGACCACCTAGAGACAGAGTGGTGGTGATAAGCCAGAGTGGGAGACAGAGAAGTCAAACATGCTGCAGGGCTCAGGGGAGATGGACGCACCTGGAAGCTGCACCACACAGTCCGTGTCTGTGAAAGCAGTGTCCACTTCCTCTAGCCGCAGGGGGCCTGCTCCCACCCGCAGCCTAACAATGACCTCATCTGCACTCTGCCTCCAGTCGAGCAGCAACTCTGTAAGAGCACCAAGAGCCTGTGAGGTCTCCAGGAGCTCTGACAGGGTAAATGGGAACCAGAGGCCCAGCCCTAACGGGGCAGCTCCAAGGAGGACAACAACCCCAGCGCCCCTATGCCCCCGACACTCCAGCACCAAGAAGGCCTCATCCCTCACCCAGAAGAACTCACCATCTTTGGTCTGCTCCCCCTGAGAAGCGACTGGCAACGCTGACAACAAAGAACAGGAAAATAGCGATGGGGAGGTGGCCTCCCAGACCCCCCACTGCACAAGCACCATCCTCAGGGTCCAGCCAAGTACCCAGACCTCAAAGCTGAGGCTGTGTCCAGCCTGAGGATCCCTCTCAGCACCAGACCAAGACAGAAGAAACAGCAAAGAAGGCATCTCCCAAGCCCAGTCGGTTCGCTCAGCAGGCAGGGGGAGGGCCCACAAGCACTCCAGAACGCCACTGCACCTCTCCCGGGGCCGCCGTCCTTGCTCTCCTGGTTCACTCTGTCCTTCTGCTGCTTCTTACTGGTGACCTCCTCCAGCCCTGGGGGTCCTCTCCTTGGGCCCGTGGCACTGGTCCCGCCAGACATCTTGAGCCGCTTGGTTGACAGCCAGAGTGCCCCAGGGTCGGCAACAGCGTCTGGGTCAGGGCTACGGCGCTTTCTTCCTGGCCCAGCTATCTTGGCAACCCTTTGTGACCAAATTCTCCAGCAAAGAACCGACAGCCTAACAAGAAGGGATCAGTGATCACTACCAAGACTTGACAATTTGCCCCTGGGTTACAGCCAGGGCTCAGCAACCCAAGATGCCGCCAACCTTACGGGGCAGTCTCTCTCCACCACCTGACACAGCCCTGGACACCCTCACACTATTCTGAAGAGGGAATAAATAATGCAACCACTTCTAGCCGAGCCTGCTAGAGGCCTGCCACACAGACCCACAAAGATGGAGGCCTCGCTGAGGAGGCGCCAGGCCGAGGTAGCCATGGCCCGGGACAGGCTCCTCCACCAATCTGGAAGGCAGCTGTTGGCTTCAGCCCACAGGGCTGGCGCTCTAAGCAGTGCTCACTTTTCTCTCACTCTCACTGGCTGCTTAGTCACCACCTGAGAAGTAGGAGGTGGAGGAGTAGGGCAGAAAAGGAGACAGGGAGCAGGAGGACAAGGCTGTGGCTGTAAACAGGCCCAGCCCAGGTGCCACCACTGCCCAGGCAAGGTCCTGGGGCTAAGGCACCCCACCTGCCTGCACGTGAACTCCTACCCTCCACTGAATCTGTTTTTGTGCACTGCTTGCTTTTTCCCGTACATCACCAGAGGGCTTCCTCTCTCCAGCTGCTGTCCCAAGCAAAGAGGGGCTTGCAAAAACTGGGGTAAAAGGGTATCCAGATGTCACACTACCCTTTCAGCAGCCACTCTGCCCCAGAGCCAGGGCATCCTGTGTGAGACTGCAGCAGACATACCCTTCCTTCCCACGTCCACTCACTCATCAGCTTTGAGCTAGAGACTTTCTACCCAGCCTCCCACAGACCCACCAGTGAATCCTAGGTTGTTTCTCCGTTCAAAATCAAGTTCTCAAAGCTAAGATTAGGGTGGGAGTGAGCCATGGATCCGGGACCCCTGACAGCCTCAAGCCGGGTCTGAGACAGCAGGGCAGTGACAACTCTGTTGTTGTGAGGGGCATCCTTCTAAGGGTTAGAGATGGGACCGGTGGGCCGTCTCTTTAATGACGAGACCAGAGCCGAGGAGCGACCACCTTCCACCTCTCTGTACCCAGGCGCCTGCGAAGGCCTCGTCCCTCCCCCATCCTCCCGAGAGTATCGTTGATGCGGGAAAAGGGCTGCCTAGAGACCCACGCCGGCCTCATAAGGCCGCGCGGGCATACGGACCACAGACGAGAGCCTCGGCCAGGTTGTGACCGCGCTCCAGCCTCAGAACCCTGGGCCCGCCACTCCCTCCTCCAGGAAGCCTCCTTCGCTCCCGTCAGCCCTCTCCAAGGCGAGAGGCCAGGCCCGGGAGCAGCGAAACGGCTCCGCCTGCACCGGTGGGCCTGGCACGCCGCGGGGCCGAGAGACCCAGGCTGGAACGGCCCGTGACCTTGAACAGGCCTCCCTCCTCCGGCCAGACCGGCGAGGAGCGGCGCGTCCCACTCACCGAGAGAGGCCGCCGCGCCAGCCCTCCCCGGGCCCTGGCAACACGCTCTCGGTTCCGGTTCCGGCGGAGGTCGGTTCCGGTTCCGGCGCGCCCTCCCCGTCCCGGCGCCGCCGCCCAGGTGCCGCCGCAGCAGCCGCCGCCGCCGCCGCCGCCGCCGCCGCCGCCGCTTGTTTTGTTCCTACTCCGAGGGCTGCCGCGGCGGCTGGGCCGCGACCCGTGACGCACTTCCGGCGGGCGCGGCCGGGTGTTGGGGGCGGGGCTCCGCGCGGCTCCACCCCAGTCCCCGCCCCCAATCAAGAGTCCACACGGCGGGATCACAGCGTTTATTGGGGCTTGGGGGGCGGTCATTGGCAGGTGTTGTAGATCTGCACCTGCAGGTTGATGGCCTGCAGCACGCTGCGCATCCTGGCCTCCAGCCCGTCCAGCTGCGTCGCCTTGCCCTCCAGCGCGCGCTCGTTCTCCGCGTAGGTGCCCTCCAGCTCTGGGAAGACAGGGCTCCGCTGAAAGGGCCTGCTCCCGCCGCCCACGCCCCTGGCGCCCGCCCGCGCGCGGGTCCTCACCGTGCAGCCGCTGAAGCTTGTCCTGGGCGGCCTGAAGCAAGGCCCGGGCCTCATCCCGCAGGTGCTCTGCCCGCGCCTGCGCAGCCAGCACACCCTGGGCCTTGCGCTCGGCCAGGGCCCTCACCGTCTGATACTGGTCGCCCAGCGGACCCTGCAGCAGCTGCGGGAGTAGAGGGCCAGGTCAGCGTGCTGGCCCAGTGGAGGCCAACCTCTGCCCCCATCCCCAGCTGGCTCTGCCTCAGCCCACCTGCTCGGCCTCGTGGGCGCGACTCTGGGCACTGCCTGCTGTTTCTTCAGCGCTGGAGGCTGCCAGGCTATTGCCTGCGCGTTTCAATTTCAGAGCCTCCAGGAGACCATCCAATTGCTGAGCCCGCTCGCCTGCAGAGCTCAGCACCTGCTCTGCACCTGCCATCCTCTCCTGCACCTGTCATGGGTGGCCCGGGGTTAAACAGGTCTATAGGACATGCCCATAACCTTGCCTCACTGATGTCCCAGAAATAGCACACCTGGTGCAGGGTCTGCTCTGTGTCCTGTGTGTCAGCCACCGCGCCCTGGATGGCGCCCTGAGCAGCACCCTGTGCCCGCTGGGCCTCCTCCAGGGCCGCCTGCACTCTCTCTGCCCTGTGTTTCTCACCCTCAGCGCGGCTCCTGGGGAAGAGAGGGAATCAGGGCCTGCAAGTATCAGGACCAGCTGTCAAGGAGGGGGCCAGGGTGGGGGTCGGACCATGCCCGCCGTGCATCCTGCAGTAGCTGCTCTGACCGACGCACATCGCCCACAGTTCGCGCCAGGATGGTGTCCACGTCTGCCAGGCTCCGGACGCGCTCTGCAATTGCGCCCGCCAGGTGCTGGATCTGCTCAGGTGACGCTGGGATGGAAAGCTCTAGCACCCGCGTCGCCACCATCTCAATGCTATCAGGATCAGCCCCCTCCTCTATGGCGACACAGGCAAGGGGCTTAGGGACACAAGATTCTCCAGCATGGGCATAGCAATACGATCTTGGGGTATGGACTTAGGGACCACACATGGCATATGGGTTTGGTAATAGACACAAGGATATGACCACAAGGACAGAGACTACACGGGGCACAGACTCAGGGTCACGGACATGGAGACCACATATTGGCAGGGGCTCAGGGGCTAGACACAGGGTCATAAACACAGTTCCAGTGCAGGCCCTGGCCCAAGTATGAACCCAGAGACCCAAGTATGAACCCAGAGACGCAAGTATGAACACAGGCACAGGGCAAACAACCACACTGCCTGGGCCACCGGGAGGCTCACGGCTGAGGAAGTCCTTCACGCTCTGGATAAGTTCCCGAAGTTCCCGGTCAGCCTTCTCCACCTGGCTCCTAGAAGCATTGGCCTTGTCCAGAGCCGCCTGGGCCCGCTGCTGTGCCTCGCCTGCCTGCCGACGGCTCTCAGCCACCTGGCTGAGGATGCTGCCACCTTCAGCCAGCGCACGCTGGAGCTCTGCCTGTGTGTGCCGGGCTCGACCCAGTGCCAGCTCCGCCATGGCTACTGCCCCGTTGCAGCTGAGGCCCCCACAGCGGAGCTTCCCATCCTCGTCCCGACAGCCGGCACCGCCGCAAGGGCTCGCAGCACAGGGCACATCCCCCGGGGGCCCACAGACCTGCCAGGTGCAGAACAAGTCAGGGCCTTGTGGAAGACACGGCCGCACACCCACACCTCACCCCACACTGTGGCTCACCAGCTCATTCACGCCTGTCAGGCTCAGGGTATGGGCCCGGGCAGAGAGCTCATCTAGGGCCCGCTGGTTGGCCATGTGTCTGCGGTCAAAGTCCTCCCTCCAGGCGCCCATCAGCACTTCTGTCCGGTGCCGGGTGCCTGCAGAGTTGCTCACTAGGCTGGGCACTGTCAGGGCTGAGGTATTGGCACGACGTTCAGCCTCTGCAGACAGGCTGTGAGCATGGCGGATGCTGTCATAGGCACCTAAGTTGGGCAGAGGCAGATGGTCAGCTGAAGGTACCCTAACCCTGGCCACCACCTTGCTGGCACACAACTCACCCAGGAAGTTTGAGTGCTTGAGCAGGTCCAGGTGCTGGTGGAGCTGCCGCAGGGTGAGGTTGAGTGCAAGCCCATCTCGCTCCAGACTGCTCAGTGCATGGTTGGCATTGAAGTTCCCGTCCTGCACATCTGTCAGCAATGCCTCCAGCTGGGTCAGGTGCTCGGTGGCCTCCCCAATCTCACGCCTACACCCGTGGGGAATAGCATTTAGAGAGACTTCAGCCCTGGTCCATGGCACCACTGCCCAGCACACCATGTATGTTCAGGCCCCTCCGCACCGCAGCTCCTCTGTAGCCTCCACAAGCTGCACAGCGGAGGCAGCAGAGGCGTTGCGAGCTCCCACGATTCTCTGCACAGCACCCAGCTTCTCCTGCATGTGCCAGAAGCTGCTCTCAAAGGCACCCAGCACGCCCGTCTGCTGCAGCTTCTGTGCCCGTTGCTCCAGGCGCCACGTACTTGCAGCCAGGTCCTGTACCACGCGGTCCCAGTCCCCGAAGCATGCGTGACAAGGGTGGCAGGCAGGAAAGACACCCGAGAAGCCACGGGCACACTGGTCACAGCGCACACCAGACACGCCTGTGCGGCAGCTGCAGTGGCCTGTGGTGCGGTGACACTGAGGTGTGTCTATTCCACGAGGGTCACAATCACAGGCTGCCAGAGAGGGCAGACCACAGAGTAAGGGTGCGGCAGAGCACCCTGGGATGTCCCCGCCCACCCTGGCCCAGCTGGCTCCCTCACCCCGGCACTGCAGCCCAGGGTCTCCCCAGTGCAGCTCCTCACACTCAGAACAGGTGCGCCCACCAAAGCCAGCATGGCAGCGGCACTGTCCTGTGAACTAGAGTGGACGCAGGGCAGAGGCCAGAGCCTCAGTCAGGGACTGAGCTCCCAAGACCCAAGGCAAACCATGGCCCACCCACCCAGGGACCCGCAGGGCAGTCCCCCACCTCATTGCAGGTGGGGCCTCTGGCTCGGCTCGAGTGGCAGGCACAAGGCTGGCAGCCATGGCCACTGGTAAGGTTCCAGAAGTTGGGGGCACAGCGGTCACAGCTAGGCCCCTGGACATTGGGGAGGCATGGGCACTGCCCACTGCTCGGGTCACAGCTGCACTGGTCAGCAGACAGGCACTGCTGGGGATCTGTGCCCAGCAGGTGGCAGATGCAGCCTGTGCCAGCCAAGACAAGCACACAAATCAAAGGAGGCTTGGGCAGCTGGGCCCTGCCCTGGGGATCCCCTCGCAGTCTCACACTCACGCTGACAGCTCTGTCGGGCAGCCTGCCCATGGAAGCCAGGCTTGCAGCGGGCACAGTGTGGCCCCTCCGTGTGGTGTAAGCAGCGCAGGCATTGCCCCGTGCGGGCGTCACAGGCATCAGGGTCCGTGGGGTCAATGTTCCCATTGCACTCACATGGTCGGCATGAGCCACCAGGCCTTGATGGGTCCCCAAAGTGCCCAGGGGCACAAGCGTCGCACCGTGGCCCTGCCCACGATCAGGGGAGGCATGAGCGCCCAGCCCAGCCGCCCCGCCTGGGTCCCCAGCCTGTGCCTCACCCACACACCTGTGTAACCCGCTCTGCAGAGGCACACAATCTGCTGGGAGTAACCATCCCGATGGCAGGAAGTAGCAAAATGCCGCCGGCTCCCAGGGCCTTCGGGGCAGGGGCAGGGCCGACACTGGCCCCCAGCCACCAGCCGTGGGTCCCCGTGGTAGCCAGCAGTGCACCTGCCGGGAGGGGCAGCAGAGGTGTAGTCCCCGGGCACCCGCCCTGCACCCTCTCCCGGCCGCGGCTCACCTGTCACAGTGCATGCCTGAGGTGTGGTCGCGGCAGCCCTGGCAAGTGCCAGTGTGGGCATCACATTCGTCCGCATGCCCATTGCAGGCACATGGCCGGCATGTAGGGAATCCCCACTGGCCACGCTGGCAGCGGTCACAGCGAAGCCCAAAGGCACCAGCACGGCAGGGGCACTGCCCACTGGTTCCCTCGCAGAGCCCACTGAGCGCCCCCTCGGGGCTGCACTGGCAGGCTGGGAGCAAAGCAGAGGCTGAGCCCAGGAGGGGCTTCAAGGGGGATCTGGGTGGGTCAGGGTAGGAACTTCCAAGGCCCCAGGGCTGAGAGTCTGGGGTCCAGCTCAGAGTCAGAGCAGAGTGAGGGAAGCAGTAGCGGGGCGGGGAGGAGGTCAGGAGGCAGGAAGGGGCGGGCAAGTACCTTGACAACCTGAAGGGCCAAAGCCGTAGTAGCCAGGGGCACAGAGGTCACAGCGGCGCCCAGCCACCGCGGGCTTGCACGGGCACTGCCCGCCGTGGGGGCTGCACTCCGAGCTCAGGGAGCCCTGGGGGTCACACTGACAGGCTGCGGGGGCAGGAGGCCCAGGTCAGGCCCAGCGGCCAGGCCCCCGGCCCGCAGCCCGCCTCGTGGGCACTCACGCAGGGCGCCTCCGTAGAGCAAGGAGGACAGGCTGGCGAGGAGGGGCGCACAGGCCTCGGGGGTGCGGGCCTTGCTGGGCACCAGGCCCTCCTCATGGCAGCGGTAGTGCTCGAAGGTGGCCTTGCGCTCCAGGGCCGCGGCGTCGCCCCCGCTGAACACCTCCAGCGCCAGCGCGCGCGGCAGCACCACCAGCTGACGGGTGGTGAGAGGGGCTCGGTGGTGCCCTGCAGGCCTGCCCAGCCGCCGGGGGCCCACCCCACAGGCCCCGCCCTCTCGGTGGGTGTAGGGACAGGGGACCGCTCACTGAGTCCACGAGCAGGCTGGGTCCAGAGAAGGGGGCCTCGGGCCGGGCACTGCCCCCTGCTCGCACCAGCTTCAGATGCAGCTTGTAGGAGATGCCAGGCTCCAGGCAGACAGGTCTGGGAAGCACCATGTGCCTGGGGGGCAGGCAGGGACAGGGACGGGGATTGCCCAGGGTCCCTGCGCCCCTCATCCTGGGACTGCCCTCCCCCACGCCCTGCGCTCAGCAACCAGACCACCAGCCAAGGCAGTGAGGCTGGGCCAACATCCCGCAGGCTTGCCTCGTGAAACCAGCCGCCCGTGTGGCCCGGGCTCTGTGAGAATGCTCCACGCAGCCTGCCAGCCCACAGCAGCTCCCAGGCACAGACACTTACCATTTCTCCCCAAGGGCCTTCCGTACTTCTTCTGACTTTGACCTCCCACCTTGACCTCCAGCCAACGCTCGTCTTCACCAAGACTGCGTCACCTCCCCGCCGCTACCCCTTTCCTGGGTCATTCCTGTCAGCCTGCAAACCGTGCTAGGGCCCTCTGAGGCTCTGAAACATCCTGCCCTCCGTCCCTGCACCTCCTCATGCTGCTCCCCCTCCTCACACTCCTGCCCAGCACACTCCCCAGGCTGGGCTACAGGCACTGCCTCCACTCCGACCTCCCACTCCAGTGGAGTCTTTCGCCCCACGTGCTGTGGAGACACCCCTGGGCCACAGCCACCAAGGACCTCCATGTAGCCAAGCCCAGCAGCCACTTCTCATTCTGATCTGTCCCAGCACCCTCCTTCCTGAGATGCATCACTCAACTCCCAGACCCTGTCCACACCCCAGGTTTCCCCTACACCCAGATCCTCCTCTACTGGCCTCCAATGCATGAGCAACCCTAGAGCTTGCTTCTGCTCCTCTTTGCTTTCCTGGTCATTCCGTATAGACACACCTCTTTGGTGACAAGCCCCAAATTCATATCTCTAACATGAGCACTGCCAGGCCCGCCCAAGCACCTCAGAACTGCTTCCCTCTCCATGGCGGTAGAGGCCACCCCACTCCAGATGCCCAAACCAAAAACTCCAGATTCATATTTCTACTTTCTCTCCTATTTCTACTCTGCCCGTAGAACTCTCTGGAACCTTCCTCTTCTCATCACTTCAACTGAGACACGTCTGTGCACCTGTGGTGGCACCACCAGCTCACAGTTTTCGCCCCCAGTGTGTCCTCAGGGGACCTCTTTCAACACAAGTGACAGCTAGCAGAATGCAGGTAGTGGCTGCAGCCAGGTTCACGAAGCTATTCTCTCTGCTTCTGTGTGTTTGGATATGTGCATGATATGAAGTTTAAAAAGAAACAAAGTGCTGAAAAAAAAGCTACCCAAATGTTACCAACAGCAATCAGCCCTGTCACACGTGGGCTCGGCACCCGGCCCCGCCCCCTGCTGTGGGCGCCCCTGACAGCGATGCTGGATGGCCACCCTCACACCCCTGCCATGGCCTCTGAGCTTGGACCACTGCAGAACATGCCCTCTTCCTACAAATGCCAGCCTCTAGCCAGTCCACACCCAACAGCACCCACCAGACTGCGCCCAGGGAAGGCTTACAGGGGCTCCCCAGAACCCTGCACGGAGTTTGGGGCTGACCCTCACGCCCACCATAGGCGCTGATCTGGTGCCCTCACCTGGTGTCTGGCTGCAGGGTCCCTGGGATGTGGTCATCCTTGGGCAGCACGTGCCCACACAGGCCACGTGCAGACACAGGCCCTGGGCGCTGCACAGTCAGCTCCAGGTCTGCCCACTGCTCGGGGACCTGAGGAAGCAGGCTGATGGAGGGGACGCTCCTACCCTGAGGTTCAGCTGTGGGTCAGGTGTCACAGAGTCTCACCTGGGGCTCCAAGCGTAGCAGGATGTCGTAGTCCATGGCTCTTGGCACAGAGGCCACCAGGAACTCCAATGCCTGGCCTTCCTGCAGCCTAACAAAGCCCAGGCCTGTCCAGGATGGTGTCCCACCAGGGGTCGCCAAACGTTCCACCACATCCAGGGCCTGGGAGGCAATACAGCGGGCTGGGGCTCAGGCGAGGAGCCGCCCCTGTGCTGCGGCCTGTCCCTGCGCCCCGGCTCTCCCCGAGGCCCTGCCCCGGGCTGGATACCCTGCCCAGACGAGGACCTGCCTGGTACCTGCCCCTGGGTGTCCTCAGCTTCCCAAGTTAGGTGGTCAAGGAAGGGCCGGAAGTAGCCCGGCTGCACCTGTTCGCAGCGACGCCCCACCATGTGCGGGCGGCAGTGGCATTGGCCCGTGGCCTCATTGCACCTGGGGAACACAGTTTCTCAGTGAGGAGCCCTGTTCTGCCCAGCCCCAGCCCCTTCCAAGGCCCCAGCACTCACTGGAGGTCCGCGGAACTGCCCACATCGCAGTCACACGGGCGGCAGCCAAGCAGGTCATGGCTCAGGCCCCAGTGGCCAGGCTGGGGGAAAGGAGGTCACTGGGGGCCCGAAACAGACCCCCCCTCACCCCCCAGCAGGGAGTCCAGCTGTGGTGCTCAGCCTCTACCACCCTTGGTGAAAACAGGGTCCCTGGACCACTGGCTCCCACTGTTGGCCTCCCAGGCCTGAGGCCTCTCAGCCAGGGCTGTACCCTAAGCCCTCACTGAGGTGCAGACACCACCCCCAAGCCCTGTGCTCAGAGATCCATGCAGGGCCCCCAGCCCCAGGACCCCCCATCGCACCAGGCAGCGGTTGCAGCTGTGTCCAGTCACTAGGCGCTTGCAGAAGCAGGTTCCACTACTGGGGTCACAGGGGGTGCTCCTGGGCACTGTGCCCCGCATGTCACACTGACACCCTGTGGGGAAGCAGACCTGTCAGCGCTCTGGGGGGCTGTGGCAGTGCGCACCTTCCGCTGGGTCAGGATTAGGAGGTCAAGGGTCAAGGTCAGCGTGGGGACCAGGGCAGAGGCACCTACGCCGGCAGCCTACAGGGTCACTGGCGCTGAGCCCAAAGAAGCCATCTTGGCATTGCTGACAGCGAGAGCCCACCACGTGTTCTTTGCAGCGACACTGGCCCGAGACCAGCCCCAGTGCGGGATCATCGTGGGGGTCACAGCGCCCACCGTCTTGGGAGCCCACGGGGTCACAGTCACAGGCTGTGGGCCAGAAGCGGTTCAGGTCACCCTGTCCACCTAGCCCAGCACCAGTCCCCTCCCAACCCCTACTCTGGATTTCCAGGCTGACTCCCGGTCTGCCCCCAACACAGACCCTGCAGGCCGGACCACAGTCTGGCTGCCCTGCTCCTCGCCCGCTTAGCCCTCCCTCGCCTGGGCCAAGCCCAGCTCACGGCGGCACACCGCTGGGTCCCGCAGGTCCTTGGCCGGGTCCCGGTAGAAGAAGGGACGGCACAGCTCACAGTGGCGTCCGGCTGTGTTGTGCTGACAGGTGTCACACACGCCTCCACTCACATTGCCAGACGCCAGGTACAGGGCCATGTCGAAGTGACAGCTGTGGGCATGCCCGTGGCACTCGCACTCTTGGGGAGAGGGGGAAGGGCAGGGACTGTGTCTGAGGGCAAGGGGTGTAGGAGGCCCCACTGACACCTTAGGTACCTGCCATGGGCTAGACATTGTGGGTGGGGGCTCAGAGACTTTAAGGCCTCAGCATCACCCTGGACCCCTACCCAAAGCAGATTGTGAAGGAGGGTTGAGGGGGTCCCCAGGGCCATGAAGGACTCCTGGACACCCTCAAACACAGCCTGGCTGCTAGGGGCTTAGCCTACTGGCCTAGGCTCTACCTAGGCCCCAGCCAGGCCACAAAGTTATGGGGCGCAGGAGGCCAGGGGCTCACTCACTCTTGCAGGCATGACTGTGGCCGTCCTCGGCCGGATGCCAGGGCAGATCATGATAGAAATCCTGACACTGCTCACAGTTGAGGCCACGGGTGTTGTGTTTGCAGACACAGGCCCCGTGAACCTGGGAGGGGGCAGGCAGGTGGTTGGCGCTGTCCGGCCATTCCCGCCCCTGCCCCCAGCCCCACTCAGGCCAGCAGTCCCTCACCATGCCCTCAGTGTGGGCCGGTGCCCCGGGGGCGGGTGCACACTGTGAAGCGTGTCCGTAGCAGAAGCAGTTGCCACGCACAACCAGTTCATAGAGGGCATAATAGTACTTCTCGCGGATCTCCCGCCGCGGGTCGAGCAGGTTGTCCCCCAGCGTGTGCAGCCGTGTCAGGTTCACCCGCAGGCTGGTGATCTTCAGCAGGTCTAAGTGGGCCAAAGGTTGGGGGCCCGCCAGCCAGGCAGACTCCTGCTGCCCTGTGCCCACCCAAGGGCTGCAGCTGCCAAGGTCACCTTGGGAGCCCTCCCATCTGCTGCTATATGAGCTAAATTGGACTTGGCACCTGCCCTAGAAAGCGGCCAAAATAGCTACTGAGGCCTCAACTAGTCACCAGCCGGACGCTGGGGCTGCGCCAGACTCCAGGGTGGGACACTCACTCTGGATCCGGGAGCTGTAGGGGTCTGGGATGGGGATGGCAGGGTCCAGCACGCGATATATGACCTGGAGGGGCATGGGGTCATAGAGGCACTAGACCCTGCCTCAGGCCCGCCATCCCCCACTCCATGCCCGAGTCTGGACACCAGCCCTCACCTCGCCTTCAGTGGACGGCTCGATCTCTGAGTAGCGGGACTCACACACTACATCATCCCAGTGTCGAGGAGGGGCTAGTGGGACTCCTGGGAAGTCAGCCCCGCAGTCATAGGAGAAATATCGGTACACGTGCCAGGTGCGTCCGAAGTCAGCTGAGCGCTCCACTAGCATGGCAGCAGGGCGAAATGTCTGGTGGGGGCATGGCTGGTCAGCAGGAACCAGGACCCAAGGCCAGCTGAGCCCCGTCGAGAGCCCTGCCCAGCTGGGACCAGCTCTCAAGCAGCTCATGCGCAAGTGGGGGTGAGCAGTGGCAGGTAGCTACTCCAGTGGGGGGCTCAGGGTCATGGGGCACAGGGAGGCTGGGCCTGCTCCAGCCTGGGATTAAGGCAGGGTGTACAAAGGCATGGGGGCAGAAGGCGGCAGAAGGGATGGGTGTGAGGGGGCCTGTCGTGCAGCCAGGGCACAGTACGTGAGCTCGGGGAAGCAGGCTGGGGAGCTGGGATGGCTCAGGAGAAACGCGGGGCTGCGGGGGGAGCAATCGGGGAGACTCCAGCAGCTTCCCAGACATGCAGGCACCTTGAAGGTCATAATGAGGTGAGTGAAGTGGAACTCAGCCTCCAAGTCCAGCTGGATGGTGACCATGGGGACACCTGGGGCAGGAGTCAGAGGTCAGGGCCTTGAGGCCACTGCGGTAGCCACACCGATCTCATGCCCTACCCACGGCCTCACCGTTCTCTGACTGCCACCAGGCCGTCCGGCGCTGTGGTGCGAAGCTGGTAACCACATTCTGGATGCCATGACTGTTCGGATTGTCTTTAGCGGAGAAGGGACGCCGGGAGTCACACAGGAAGCACTTCTTCTCATCCTGGGATGGGTCAGGGTCAGGCTCAGTGCCTCACCCAGGCCCAGCCCTCCATCCTGACCTGGCCCCCACCCCAGCCCCCACCGCACCTGCAGGTGGCTAACGATGCAGTAGGGCTGGGGGCCGTGCAGGCCACAGGTGGACGAAGCCGTCAGTCTGTTGGCACGGCCCACCAGCAGGTCCCCCGTGGCTGGGTAGCAGCTTCCCCGGGAGCAGCCTGGCACCTCCAGGGCCGGGGCCGGGGCCGGGGCCAGGGCGGTGGCCAGCACTGGGAACAGGGGTCAGCAGTCCTGCTGTGCTCCCACCCAACAGCCCCAAGGCTGGCTGCCCCGACCCACCGTCACATCCCGAGACCCCCGGCCTCCACCAGGCCCCCTCACCACTCAGCAGCAGGCCCAGTCGAAGCTCCCAGGGCGCTGGCCAGCCCTGCGGGTCCCCTCCTCGTTCCCCTGAGGCCCGCTCCATCCTGAAGAGGGGTGGGATGGGGATAAGGGGAGATGAGAGGTCTGGGCCCGTGCCCACCCACCCGCTCCCTCGGGGTTCCGTGAAGACCCTGCCTGTGTGGGTCCTCGGCTGAGTCCCCACTCAGTCCTTGGTCTGTCGGGAGGTCCCTCCACCAGCACAGAGTCCGACTTGGAGTGAAGTTGGGAGGCAGGGCAGGAAGGAAAGCGTGGGGCGGATCGGCTCTCAGGCAGGAGCGCAGCGCTGCCCGGAGGTCCCCTCCCCCGCCTGCTTGGGAACAGCCCTCATTCTGGATCCTCACAAGCAGACCCTTCTTGTCACTCACACCCAGACCCGGGCAGAGCCAGGGTCAAGGGGCTTCAGGCCACCAGTTAGCGGGGCTACCCAGTGGGGGGCATGGCAGGAGAGGGGTCTGACCTTGGAGACCTCAACTGGTCGTGGAAGCTAGCCTTTGTCCCCAGAGCCCCAAGTGCTGTGGAAGCCACCGTCACCAGGCTGTTCAGTCCCAGGGCTCCAGCATTCGAGGGGAGGCGGGAGGGCATGTACTCAGGGATGTGGGAAGCTTTGGGACAGTGCCGCCCAAGGGACTGGGCGAGATGAGGGTTGGGGAGATGGAGAAAGGCTCCAGGGGCTCTCCAACCTCCCTGCCACTGCGGCAAGCGGACACTGGACGTACCAGCTCAGCTCAGCTTCCTGGTGTGGGCGCTGGGCTGGGTGCCCAGGGCAGACTGGAGCAGCAGTGAGCGAATCCAGGTTTCATGGCCATTCATCCGCCCCGGACCTTCTGGCCTGCCGGGAGTGCCAGAACCAGGCTTGGAATGCGGGCTGCTGAGCGATGCCCCACCCAGGCCCCTGGGACCTCGGCTGTCCGGTGAGGGTCTGCAGGGCAGCAGGCTGCTCTGAGCTGCCACAGCGGTGCCCACCTTGTCTGTGGCTGGGTGGAGAGTTCCCAGAACTGCAGGCCCAGGGGAAGAGGCTGGGGGTTCTTCCAGGGATTCCCCAGGCTTCTTAGGAGAGAGAGCCTGGGCAGGCGCAGTCAACCTGCTGGACTTTCAGGGTTGCCAGGAATTACTCAGTTATCTGGCATAGGGTACTCCGGTCACCTGGGGGTCATGTAGTCAACCTGGGGTGCTCAGGGATGCCAGTGGGTCTTGAAGAGAAGGATCTGCCAGGAGCATCAGTTGGGCCTTAGGGTTGTACATGATCTCTGGTTTCTCAAGGTCAGAGCAGCACTGGAGGACAGCATGAGGTCAAATGGGGATCACCCAGGGTCAGAGGGCACTCAGTCTCTGGTCTCTCAAGGTCAGATGTTTCCTGGGTCACTCTGAGGCACGAGGGAGTCTGGGGCCCTGTTCCTGGTGTCCAGAGACAGTGGTCAGCAGGGGACATACACCTTGAGCCAGAGGCTTCCGGGCTCAAGCCGCTCCAGGGCTCCCAGGCAGCCCACTTTCTGGTCCCGTGCCTGCTTGTTCTGTGCCAGGTGGCATTCCAACCCTGGGGAACAGGTCATCTGAGCCAGGCTATGACTTCTGGCCCTCATACCTGTCTTGACCCTGACTCTGACCCCAGCCCTAAATGAGTTCTAACCCTAATCAACATTTGACCCCATTCTGAATTTTGACCCAGCCCTGATCCCTACATGAATCTAGACCTGACCTGGGCCCAACTTTGACCCTCCCACACCAGCCCTGCTCTGACACCAACCCTCGGATCTGACCCTGACTCAACCCCATGGCCCGGCTACACACCCTCCAGGCGGCTCCAGCGGCTCCACTGTGCCTGCTCTCTGCATCCAGCGCCATGGCCACCAGGCTGTGTGTGTCCTCCTGCAACCCTGTCACACCTCCCTGGGCCACCTGCAGCTCCCAGAGCAGGATGACCTGAAACCCCACCCCTCCTGGACCCTACTGCCCCAAATACTGCTGCCCAAGATTTCTGGAGGCAGGGGGGCTTTAGAAATCAGCCCAACATAGACCAGTCCCAGCCTAAAGCCCATTTCATACTGTTCCAGGGGTCCTCGAGACCCCAGTGTCCACTGCCGGCATCTGCCCTTGCCCTGGCCCCCCAGCCACATCCATGGCATATGCTGCTGCCTCCTGGGTCTCCTGGGCCTGCTGCTAATGCAGGGCCAGACGGGCCCTGAGAGTCACAGCTGCACTGAACAGATGCCTCAGGACTGGGGTCACATCCACCCAGTGTCATCTGGGCCATGTGCCACGCCACCTGAGTCAAAGGTCTGGGGATCACAGGGAGGTCACAGCAGGGCAGCCACTAAGTAGGGTGTTCACATGGTCAGGGTATTAGGCAGCACTATGGCATCAGAGCAGGTCAGAGATCTCAGGGGTCTGGGGACCCCAGCAGCCCCTGGACAAGAGGTGTGAGGGGGCAGAGGGGTGTGGTGGAATCATTTCCCGCAGGCCGTTCCCCGTGGTGCTGCCTGCAGCCCTTGCTCTGCAGCCCCTGTATGAGTTTCCAGCCTCAGCCAGAAGCCCCTGCCCCGTCCTGCGCCCCGGCTGAGCCCTCCCTGAAGAGGCAGCTGACGAGCGGGACATCCCTTCCCCCACCCCCAGACCCTTACCTCCAGCCTCCTGGGCTTTCTCCTGGTCTGCTGTGCACACTGCATTGCACCTCCAGCTCTGGGGCAGCTCCAGGGCTGCCCAGCGCAGGGGCCACCTTGGATCTGATGACGTGGGCAGAGAGTGTCCACCGCTCTACCTCAGGAGCCGAGCAGCGCCTCCCAGGCTGCCACCCTGCGGCCGGCCTGCTACGCCACAGCTCCACTCCCCTTGCATCTGCACCTTTGTCGGTGGGGGTCAGCATAGGGACCTTGGACGTGAACTCTGATCCCTGCCGCAACAAACCTGGGCTCTAAACTCTCGCTGACCCTGCCTCTGATATGACCGCAAGGGGCACGTAGCTGCGTCGGAGGCCTCCAAGCACCAATTGTTACACTTTGAGGATCTTGTGAACCTGTTGTTAAATGGTAGGAATCTGGTTTACTTGCTCACACCATGTGAGTAACTATGGACACTGACAAGCACTAGAAATCAGGCCCCCAACCCCAGCCAGTTGTTAGGCACTGACCAGCACACCAGGCTCCCATCTGCCTCTGGCCAGCCCTACTGCATATTCCTCCTTCTGGAAAGAGGACCATGGCAGTATGCTGGTGCCACCTTCCCTGCCCTCGGCCATGGACACAAGCAGACATGTACCCGAGAGGACGTGCTACACAATCTGCACGTGGGCCGTGGTTGCCGCACCCCAGGGCCTCCATGATGCCACGTCTCCTGGGCTTGGATTCGCATGGAGCTTGCTATGGCCTGGATTTGCTGCAGCTGGTGAGGGTGGGTCAGATGTGGTATGTGTCTCCCGCAACCACGTGGCAAAGCCGTGGCCCCACGTGAGCCCCTGCAGCTCCCGCCCATGGCCCCCGAGGCTCTAAACCGCTGCTGCTGCTGCTCCATGTCTGTTCCAGGCTTTGGGGAAGTTACAGGAGGCAACCAGAGCCCACCAGGCAGAGGGCTGAGGGCAGGGCCCCAGGGCAAGAGGGAGCACTGCAGGGCACAGGAACACAGGCCAGCTCTGGACTCTGGAGGCCTATGTTCCTGCCACTGTGACTGGAGACCCAGTGAGGAATGCATACCCCAAACCCTACTGCCCTACGCTCACGTCCCCTGCAGCAGAGCACAGAACTGCCACCGGCCCCTCCAGCTGTGACGGAGTCTCTGCAGCAGCAGGTGTAGCATCTAGACCTGCCGACCTGCCCTTTCAGGCCCAGCTCCCATACAGCTGTGCCCAGGGGCTGGCTCATCCCCGACAGCGGCTGCTCCATCCACAAGCAGGGCCTCTAGGGCCTGTCCCAGGATTCTATGGGGTTCTCCAACTGTGGCCCCCGGGGAAAGCAGGGTGGCTGAGGAGGCCCGGCCTCCGCATCTGCAGGGGTGTGAAAGACAGAGCAGGGCTCAGAGCCTCACTGGCTGGGGCAGGGCCAACCAGCCTCTTGGGTCCCCCAGATTCATAAGCAGAGGCACCTGGCCCCTTCCTCACCGCCCAGGAGCCCCTAACTTCACCCACTGCCCACCCACCGGCCATCTGGCCTCGCGTTGGGGTCAGGCCAAGTCCTTGACGGTCTAGCTCCTGGGATAATTCCTCCAGGCACTCACACTGCTGCCTAACCCACAGCTCTCCTTCTGCCACAGCCGGTCCTGTGGCCCACCGTGTCCGGGCCAACGCAGTCACTATCCTCCCATGGGAAGATGGAGCATCAGCCTGGCCAGAGAGGATTCCTCTGCTCCATTATTCCCCACTCAGGAAAACCCACGTGATCCCCAGACCCAGGATCAGACAGGCCCTCGTGTGACCCTCTGAATCCTTGACCTTGGGAAGCCAGCTGGGGACTTCCTCTCTACTGACCCAAGACGCCTTGCCTGAGTCCGGCTGTCCACGCCGTAAGTTGCTGTAGGGCCTCTGCAGTGGGTACAGGAGATTCCAGGAGCGTATGGGCCCCTGGAGTACCTCTTCCAGGGCTGCCTGATGACCACCAGGGCCCCCAGCACCCCAGCCAGGCATCACCTGGTGGCCCCATCCTGGGCCACCATTTCCAGGTGCAGCTGGAGCAGAGCCTGATGTTGGTCCCAGCCAGGTGGGGTGTGTGGTGTGGGAAGCCATGGGCACAGGCCTGACACTTCAGCCCTGAAATGCCCGGTCTGCACAATCAAGCCCATGTGTGGGGGTCACAGCTGAGTGAGATGGAGCCCTGTAGTGACAGGTACAGACTGTGTGGAGAGGGGCAGGGCAGGGGGCACTTGCCAGCCTCGCCTCCTGGCACTCCGGAGAGTGGGAGGGCACGCTCAGGGCCATGGAGGGCGCCAGGGACTCTCCAGTCCCAGCAGGGCTCAGCTAGTGAGGGGCTGGCAGTGGGAGTCAGGAAGGGCCCCTCAGTGCGTCCTCTCTGAGGACTTAGCCACACCTGGCCCCGCCCCCACCACTTCCCTACAGTGGCTTCCCTGGGTATTTCTGAGTTCCTGGAGGAAACAGAGCAGCCCCTGCACACTGAGAGGCCCCTTCACCAGGGCTGCCCTTGCTGGCAGGTCGCGGGAATGCCCCTCCCCTCTGCACCTGCTTCAAGCACCCCAGTAGTGTCCTGACACCGGCAGCACATGCAGGCCCCAAATCCCACAGGGTAGGGGGAGGCTCAGGACCTGAAAAGAGGGCACAGCTCACAGCTGTAAGGTGGCGGAAGGCAGGATGAATCTGCCCCGACCCCCAGCCACCTTCCCCTCAAGGTCTCTTGATTTCGAGGGGCCAGGCTGAGCTGCTGCTAACACCCACATTCAAGGTGTGTGGGGAGTGTGTAGAAAAACCCAGGGTTTTTGGGTTTGTCTGGCTGCCCCAGTACTCTCCTTGCCTGGCTCCTGGCTGCCCTGCCGGGTTACAGTCAAGTGTCTCCCTTGTCCTTTAACAACTCTGCTGCAGGGTACCAAACAAGGCCAGGGTGACGAACTGAGCAGCAGAGATAGGGGGTCACAGGTGGGCCTATGTGGTACAGCGACAGGGGCAGATGGGGTCAGGGACGTTCTCAACACCCATGACCACCAAGGGCTGGACAGAACGAACAGGCAGGGCCCAGACCTGAGCTGCACATGCGGGAACACCAGCACCCCTACCCTCACTCCCTGCTGGTCACTGCGACTGCTGCGGAAGACCGTGTCCTCAATGCCATGGCCCCCTCATTCCAGTCACAAAAGCAGCTCTTCTCAAGAGTCCTGGGGGAGCGCCCCAGGATGTGAGCTGGGCAGGGAGTGCATGGTCAGCCCCCCACACCAAAACCTCACAGCCAGGCTCTCTCTCCAGCCCCCAGCAATAACCTTAACTTTCAAAGCCCAGGACTTGCCAAAACCCAAAGACACCATCCCCGGAGCCTGGTCCGGCACGCGTATATACAGAAGTGAAAACACACTAGGGCTCAGGGCCCGAGGCCCCAAGGCTCTGGACCCCACCATGATCTGGCTGCTGGTGGGGACAGCAGCTGCCGCTAGAGCGAGTGGGGAAGCACGTCTGGCACCTGCTAAGCACTTGTTTGGAGCCTCGACTGGGAGGATAGGGTCTGAGCAGGGATCCTAAAGGCACCGCCCCAGAAGGGCCTGGAGATTTCTCTTTCCCACTGGATGGCTCCCAGGGGAAGTCACCCAAGGGTGACTGCAGCAGAAAGGAAAGGAAAGGGCCTTGCCCAGCTGGTGATCCTGGGTAGCAGGATCTGGGATATGATGAAGGGCAGACTCCAGGTGGGGCGCCCTGGAGGGGTTCAGTGTGGTCCTCGGGTCATTCCCTATACTCACGTGGCTGGTGAACAGGGATACCAGAAGCAGGGAACATGCACGGTGTGGGGCACAGAGGGAGGGGGTCTGCCACACCTGGGGAACCACAGGAGGCCGCACTCAGTGGAAGGGTATTAATGGCAGCCACCAGAAGCAGGTGGTGGGGAGGCACACAGAGCTTCTCTGCAAGTCCTCAGCGGGCACTAATGGGGCCAAGGTTCAGGCTAAGCCAGAGAAAAGATCGTATTTTCATTCAAATGAAGCCCCCACTCCTAGCCTTGAAGGGCGTCTCCAGGAACCTCTGGAGAACGTGTCCTCTCCCCATCAGCCCAGCCACTGCCTTGTGGTTGGGTGACCAGGACTGGCAAATGGGCAGGGAGCTAGCTTTGTTCAAGCCCGCAGCTCAGGCCCTTCTCCAGAGCACAAGAACCAATCATGTCTGAAACACAGGCAGGATGAAGCTGGACCTGGGGCTATGCGGGGCCCTCAGAACCCAGGCAAATGGCACTGCTGGGCGAGCTGGGCAACCGCGGGAACTCTGCTGGCAGAGCCAATGCAGGACCCACCCTTCCAGGGAGAAAATGTGGTCAGAGAGCACTCTGGCCTCACAGTCCAGAGCCCTGGCCTGCCACCCAAGGCCAGAGCTGGTCACTGTCCCCTGGAAGGAGCAGGAGAGGCGGAGGTACTTCGGCCAGCGGAGGCCCAGCCCTGGGTTGCAGCAGAACGGGTGAGGACCAGGCCAGGCTGTCTGCACAGCCCCTGCAAAGCAGCGCCACAAAACGCTCTGCTGGCCAGAAATCCTGCGGGCTGCCAGGTCCCTCCCAGGGCCACCTGCTGTCTGCATGAGTCCACCCACAGAGAAGCGGCTCAGGTTCTGCCTCCTCCACGTCCAGAGGAGGCTGGGAGTCACCCTTCCACTCCCATCAGAGGCCTGCCCCAGGTTCCCAGGACCATCTGGCAGCCCTGCTTGTGGGGCCGCTCTTCCCTACCTGCCACGCCCGCCTAACAGCAGCCACACATGCAAAAAAAGACCGTGCTGGGTGGGAGGGAGACTGGAAGGTGGAAAGGTATAAAACGTGATAGATGAACAGTGGACTACAAGTCGCGGAGTACAGGTCACAGTGCGCCTGCACGAGAACACCCGTCCCGCCCACCCACAGCACCCCACGCCCTAGTCTCTGAACGGTGGGCAGTGGCTCACAGGGGCCTGGAGGCACTGGAGTCCTAGGGGCTGTGGAATCCACAGGCATTGTGCAGTGTTGCCACAGGCCACAGCTTCCCCAAACATCACTATGGAACTATGAAGAAATCAGGGTGCCGAGCGTAGCAGCAACGGCTGGAGCCGTATTACAGGGGACAGGTCCACGTGGAGGATCCGCTGAGCACGCTGCCGCACCTCATCGTCTGAGCACCTCCTGTCCACCTTGACGGCCAGGGACTTTAGCAGCTTTGCTGTTCCAGGCCCTAGCCGTGCCTTGGGGGACCGGGGACCAAGCCGTGTTCTCTTCCGGGGACGAAGATCCTTGGCCTCCTCAGCCCTTTTCCTCTTCTGCCCTGTGGTCTCGGAGTGGTGTTTCTGGCTCCTCCTCGCAGTCCTGCCCTGGGCAGAGCCTTTTGGCCTGCCCCTGCCTCTCGGCTGGGTCCAAGCCGCCTTGGCCCCGGCCCCCGCAGCCCTGCCCTTGGCCCTGACCCGCACGGCCTTGCCCTTGGCCCTGACCCACACAGCCTTGCCCTTGGCCTTGACCTGAGCCAACTTGCCCTTGGCCCTGACCCGCACGGCCTTGCCCTTGGCCTTGGCCTGAGCCACCTTGCCCTTGGCCCTGACCCGCACGGCCTTGCCCTTGGCCTGAGCCCTGGCAGTTCTGGCCTGTGTTCGAGACACCTTAGCCTGGGCCGTTTTTGTGCCCTTCACAGAGCCACATTTCAATCGCAGGCCACCGAGAGACCCAGTGGCTCTGTAGGTGTTGCCCTGGGGCCTGGTGCCTTGTTGGGGTCTGGCCCTGGGACCTCTGCGAGTCAGACATTTGGCGCCCTTGCTTGTGGCTGTTCTGGGAGCTCTGGGCGGGGGCTTCTGTGGTCCCTTGCCTGGGCCTTTACGCAGCTTCAGGGGAGAGTCTGCAGGTGAGAACTGCAGGGACTGGGCCTTGTGCTTGGGGCTCAAGCAGGGCACAGGCGTCTTGAGCGGAACCAGGGCCTCAAGGACGACAGAGAGCCGCATGGCAGGGTAGACACCTGGGTAGAGGTGGGCAGGGAAGCCCACTGTCCCGCTGCGGGCGCGGCCAGCACTTGACTGCTTCAGTGAACTCAGCAGCAGATTGGCTGTGGTGTGCTTGGCAAGGGCGGGTGTGGCTGTTTTGGTCAGCCTGCCAGACAGCGCCATTGGGAGGAGTGTGGCCCGGCCTGCAGGCAGCCGCATGGCAGTTCGGGGAGCACTGACTAAAGGTGATGTGGTGGGTGCGGCGGGGGCACGAGCTTGCAGCTTTGTCTGGCTTGGGGGACTGGCTGTGCATGAACTATAGCCATAGACGTCGCCGCTGCGCAGAATGGTAGGCTGGAAGCCATCATCGCGCAGGCCCTGCAGAAAGGCCACAAGTTGGGCCTCCGTGGCACTGAGATCCTGGCTCATGGGGTTAAACACCAGCAGCGCCTCCTCCAGGGCCTTCTTCCCAGCTGTGGAGATCCGCGACCAGGAGTGCACAGCTTTCTCCTCCGCATGCTGCACCGCCACGCTCATGGCATTAGGCGCTGCAGGTCTGCCTGGGTATCCACAGACCAGGGCTCGGCACCTCCAAAGCAAAAAGGAGAGAACAAAGTTAAAAACAGCACAGGGCCAAGGGGCCAGGGGCCAGGGCAGGCGGCCGGCCGGTCAGGGCCTGTACCTCCAAGGTGGTAGCCAGAAACACAGGGGCCTGGCCAGGTGAGCTGCTCCTGGAGGCTGAGCCCTGGTCTCCTGACCTACCACAGGGGTGGGGTGGGGTGGGGGTGGGGGACCTGCATGGGTCGGAGGCAGTTTCTTCAGAATATATGCCCACAAGCTCACCAGAGCCCTTCAACGTGCTGTTGGGTTCCTGGAACTATCTGAGCCTGGCTGGCCCCCTGTAAATCGATTCTGTATTCTCCGAGACCAGAAACCGGGTGGTAGACGCCATGCTTGGAACACAGGTGAGCCTCTCTGTCCTCAAGAAGCCCTGCACAGAAGGTAAGACAGAGACACCACCGAGGTGTCTCTGAGCATGAGCTCTGAGATGAGCAAAAATGGGAGCAGAAAGGGGGGCAGCCGATACAATGGCTCAAATGCAACTGGGGTCTGGTCAAGGCAGAGAGATCTAGCTGGCAAAACAGTTTCGTGAAAGCAGGGGAACACGAGCCTTGAACACCAGACCTGCACCCAATGCCCATGCTCATTTGTTCCTCCAGTTGCTCAGATGTGAACCTCTCTGCCCATCAGAAGTTCTGCTTTCAAAGTCCCTAAACAGGCCACTCTGTGGTCTGATTCCCAGCACTAGAGTCATGGTGACAAACGTTAGGGAAAGAGCCACACTCCCCTTCAACAGAAACTGAAATGACAGGTTGCAGCAGGTACTACTGATGTGTCTGTGGGGAAGCCGGCAGCCTGACCAAGAGCCCAAAGTCTGACAAGGGGAGCCACAAGCTCCAAACAGAATGGTTAGAAGGGGGTCACTGCAGAGATTTGAGCTCCCCTAATTAGGGCTTGTTAGGCCTCAGACCTCCGTACAGCGCAGGCGGAGCTGCCTGTGAGCACTGAAGCTCTCTCGGCTTCTCTGAAGAAGCTGTAGGCTGTCAGTCAGGGCCAGCATACAAAGCCCAACCCAGCCCTGAGGGCCCCCAAGGAACCAGCCCAGCTCCATCAAGACCTTTAAAAGATCAGCTGGGACCATGCCGGCCCCTGGGGCCAGGAGGCGCGTCAGTGCAGCTTCTCCCCGCCGCCCTAATGGAGCGGAGGACGTTTTCAGAATCCCCTGGAGGAAGTGCCCTGGGGCTCTTTTGTTTGGCAACATTCCTGGATCCTCAGGTGTCTTGGGCACTTCCCCTCCCCAGAGGCCCTTTTCCCAGCACAGTCCTGGCACACGGCTCCAGTTCTTTATTTCATTTTTTCCAGGGGATGTACTTCCCGCGACTGTGAACCGTACAGGAGGGAGTGACCTATTCACCTCAGGCACATTTTGGGGGTGAACCGGGGGCTCTTCCGCCCGGGTCGGTCTGGGCCCTTGGGCGGGGTCTTCTGGGCTTTCCAAGAGGCTACGGAAACAAGGCTGCAGCCCGGCCCCTCACTCCCCTTCACGCGCGCCCCGGGGTCGGGCCAGAAGTTCTAAGATGGGAGACAGGAAAGGCCCCATCCAAGCGGACCCGGGGTGGGGGCACACCGTGGCCTGGGGCTCCCGGGGCCCGAGCCGCGGGTGAGAGCAGGGCTCCTGGGGGCAGCGAAACGCACGAGGCGGGCACTGCGAACCCAAGCCGGTCGCGCAGCGCGGGTGGGGTCGTTGGGCGCGGGGTGGGGGCGGGGTGGGGGGTCTCGGCCGGGCCGGCGGAGGGCGCGGGTCCCGAAAGAGCCGGCCGTCCGGCCCACCGCCCTGCCGTCCCGCGGACGGTCCCTCCGCCGCGCGGCTAGGCCCATGGCCCCAACCTACCGGCGCCGCCGCGGGGACCCAAGACGCGCCTCTGCGCCGCCTCCGCTGCTCCAACATGGCCGCCCGCTGCGCACCGGAAGTGGGTCGCGCTTCCGCTTCCGGGACCCCCGCCCCGCCCTCGTGACCCTTGACCCCCCATGATCCCGTTTCCCCCAAAGTCTGGGGAGGGGCAGGTGGGCAACCAGGGAAGGCTTCCTGGAGGAGGTGGCGTGGGGGGGACTGTTCCGGACCCTTCTGGGCCTGAACAGAGTCTGAGGGGCGGAGGAGCTCTCGGGAGGACTGGAGCAAGGGACCCACTGGCACCCTCTCTGAGGGGCTTGGTGGTGCTGCGACACCAGGGAGGTGCCACCACCTTCTGGTATTTCCCCCTGATACCTGCCTCTGTCCCAGGCTTCTGAGAGTGTTGCAGGGGATCCCCAAGAATAGGGCTCAGTGCATGTGGTTGTGAAGGGCTGGTGCGCACAAGGGCTACACACAAGCCGCAGCTAGCATGTCCAGTCTGTGAGTCCTGGCATACCCGTGCCGGCCTCAGCGTACTTGCCTAGGAACCCGCGCATGTGTGCAGTGGGAGTGCACACAGTGGCCCAACTGCACCCCTCAGAGGCAGGAAGTCCTGCCTCCAGCCTTAACTCTGCCCAGAAGGCCAGTCCTTTTGCCTAGTCCTTCCACCTGTACCCTGGGGCCAGCAGAGGGGTGGTGGCTCCAGGGTGCACTGTCAGGCGGCACCATATGAGAGGACACAGGTCAGAATTAACCTTAGGAGTCTCAGGGGTCAGAATGATCACCGTTCTGACCAAAGGCCCCTCTTGGTCGGGGGCCCCAAGGCCAGGTTGGGAGCCCACACAGAGCCCTTTTTCATGGATAAGAGGGTACAGGTGTTTGCACTGGGGTTAGAGCCTGGGCTAGAAGGAGGAAATATGGCCACAACTCTTGAACCCTGCTGTGACCAGTGGTGCCAAATTTGGTTGCTAGGGCAAATAGAGAGGCCTGTGGGCAGCCACAGGAGAGTGGCTGGGTGCATGGAACTAGTTAACAGCCCTCCTCCCTCCCCATGTGACCCCAGAATCCTCTGGCTCCTCTACATTTACCTGCCTATAAAGAGGGGTCTGGACACCCCCAAAGAGAAACCCCCACCCCCATCCTAGGCCTCACCTGGTACCCCAGAGCTTCCCAGGGCTTCAGCATTCATGATGAATCCTCAGTCCCTTCAAGTGCAGCCAAGGTGTCCAGCAGGAAATGCAAACCTCCTACCTGTCTGGGCTTAGTGCTTCTAGCCCCTCATCCTGAGAGAGAGAAGGGAAGGGTGGTGTCCCAGAACCAGAGTTTCAGGGGGTGCAATCAGGAAGTCTCACTTTAGCACCTCCAGTCCCCAGATGTAGGTGAGCCCTATCTCTGTCCCTCCATCCATGGCTCAGGATTGGCTGTTCACTCTCAAAACCAATCCAGCCCCTCCTTCTACCCCAGTTTTCTTCTGCAGCTTCTCCAAAGCCAGCAGTGCTTGCCTCCTAGTGCAGGTGGGCCCAGGGCTTTGTAAACAGAAGCCACTCCCATGAAGAGGGCAGAGCACAGCCAGCCTCCAGGGTTGGCATGGGCCTAGATGAATCCTGGAAAGGGAATCTCTCTCTGATGATGTCCAGCCAAAGATCAGTCCAAAATGGAGGACCAGGAAGGCAGGTTCATCCTCGTACTATGCTCTCCTTCCAGACATTAGAACTGGGGAAATGGGAGGGCTTGGGGGTAAGGGGCATGGGTACATAGCTGCCTGAAGGGAGGTTAATACTTCTGCCTCTTGGTACCCAGTATCTACCAGATGGAACTCTGTGGCAGTAGTCATCGGAACAAGCCTGTTGGATGGATGCTGACCCTATATGCATAACTGGGATCAGACAGGATGAAGCTGGAAGAGACCAGCCCTTGCTCTCCACTTGGCATCTTTTATGGCTCTGGGTGATGGGCCCATATACACCTGAACAGAGATCTGAAGGAGATCCGGATGTGCGTGAGGCCAGTGGCCTGGGGGGGGATCACCCCAGGAGAGGGGTAGACTCTATGCAGAAAAGCCAGGGTTGGATCTTGAGAAGCCCCTTCCTGGGGAGAGGAAGCAGGGCCTGTAGAAGACCCTGAGAGGCAGGATGAGCAGCAGGCCAAGGTCATAGGTAAGGTGAAGGCCAAAGGGACCCTTAATTTTAGCTACAGTGTTCCAGGGTAACTCTGGCAAGAGCAATTTTTTGGAGGAGCAGTGGACATAAGGTGGCCAATAGCAAGGCTGTAGGATCTGAGAGCAGTGGCTTCAAGAATTTGGAGGAAGGGGAGACTGCAGGGATTTGAATGTACCCAGAGCTGGAGGTGTCTAAAAGTGAGGCATTTTTAATGGACTTCACTGCTGGGAAGCAGAGGGGAGGGGGCCCTGAAAGAAAATAGTGGGAAATGGGAGGGGTGGCGGGGTCGTGCGATCACCCCATGGAGGAAGCTGCCTGAGGATCAGGTCGGGCAGAGCAGAGCGGGAAGACGGAAGCCTTTCTGCCAGAGTCTGTGACCACTTCCACACAGGCCTCCGGCGGAACGGGCAGAGGGCTCCCTGGTCAAGGAGAAGGCTCTGGGCAGGCTCCGTGGGCAGGCAGGCCAGGGAAGCGGTGCCCCCAGCCAGCCATGGAGCCATGATGGAAGGGAGGTTGAGAGTAAGCACCCCAGCAGCCCTTGTTGACGGCGGGGGCAGTAGTGTGGGGCTGCAGTGCCACCCAGGCTCCCAGAGGCCCAGCAGGCTTTGGTCCCAGCTGGCCAGGCAGTAACTGGCTTGATGACACACCCTCTCTTGGCTGCTTTTCCTGTCTCCTTGCCACGCCTCTGCTGGCGCTTCCTGGCTTCACCGCCCACATTAACTACGCACTCGTGTCTGTCGGTGTGAGTGCGGAAAGTGAGACAGACACTGTGCGTTAGTAGCAGCGTAGACAGCTACGGGGACCTCTTCTCCCAGGTGACCCCTGACCGCATGAAGGGGTCCAGCCCACGGACCTAGCCGGGGCTCCGAAGGTTCAGAAGCCAGGCTGGCCACCGCCTGGGTCTGCGGCAGGCAGGCCTGGGTCGCACCAACTAGAGAGCTGGCTCGGCAGGCCCAGGCCGCTGGAGACAGGCAGTCACAGAGCTCTCTGCGGCCCGGAGAGCCCAGGCCTCAGGCCCTACAGACTGAGGCCAGAGAGGCCTGGCCGGCCCATCCAGGCTCAGAGCTGCCCTCGCCTCCAAGAATGCCGCCCCCCTCCCGCCCCAGGCCCGTGGAAGGGCCCGTCAAGCACCGGGGCCGGCACCGCCTGCTCCTCCACGGCTGCTGGCCTCAGCGTGCACCACGGGACCTCTTCCGTGCCCTGCTCGGTGCCTGGGGACCGGCGGCCACCCCCACTGGACAGGGCCCAGCCGCGCGCGTCCCGAGCGGCCTCCAGGGGGCGTCGCCGCGCAGCCGGCGGGGGCTCCGCCGGCCCGCCCCCCGCCGCACGTGCGGCGCTGCTTTCCGCCGCCTCATTTCTCCCCAGCCTGAGGTCGATGCCTAGACCCTGAGCAGGCGCAGCGTCCGCTTGTCCACGAGTCTGCTCATCGGCTTGCGCGGGGCACGGTCGGCGCGCCCCGCTCCGGCCGCGGCAGGTGCAGGGTTAAGGCGGGGGGAGGCTTCCGCAGTCGGTGGGGGACGAGGGGCGGACCCCGGCCGGCCCCGCCCCACGCCGGAGCAGAGCCCGAGCCCCGCGGAGCCTCGCCGAGGCCGGCCGCAACCCCAGCCGGACCGGAGCCGGCACCGAAGGAGCCGTATCGGCGGACCCCGCGCCCCGGCGGCGCCGGAGCCCCGGCCGGTGAGTCCCGCGGGCGCCGCGCTCAGGGGAAGTTTGGGGCGCGGGGTACAGAGCCGCAGCGCTCTCGCCCGGACCCCTCCCACGCGCTGCAAGTTTGGTGCCAGGAGGCTCCCGCGCCAGGGGTCCCAGGAGCGTGGTCCCCGCGGCAAAGGAGGGGCCGGGCTTTGGGGGGTGTGCTGTGAGGGGACCCAAAAGTCCAGCTGCCCGTTCCTGCTGGAAATGCCTGGAGTCTGGGCCCCTAGAGCCCTGAGCTCACGGGATCCCCAAATCGTCCCCCCAGCCCCCTTCTGGACAACGAGGAGGCTGGCCTCTGGGAACCGTGGCCTGGGCAAAACCCTGAGAGTAGAAGGGGAGAATGAAGGACCCTGGCGTGCAGCTCCTCCCCTCCCGGTCCCGTACGCCCTGATCTCACCTCCTGCCGGTGGGAATGGATGAACTCTATGGAATGGCCCCGAAAGGGGTTGTAGGGATACCCCGAAGTCTGACCCCGGCAGCAGGTGCCCGGGGCGCCGTAACGGGGAGGGTACAGTAGTGGACAGGAAGGGGCAGGGCAGAGTCCTATCCCAGTCACTTATCCCCCACCTAGACCCGGATTCTTGCCAGGGAGCTCCCAGGGGAGGGCAGGGGGTGTAGCGGAACTGGCCCTGACCCTGCCCCAGAGGGAGGAGAGAATCTGCCCCGGGCTCTCGGAGTCTGCCCTCCTTCCCACTCCTGGAGGCTCCACGGTGGCATGCTGGCCCGCGAGGCTGTGTTCTCCCGCTGCCTTCCCACCAGGGATTTGGGGCCGGCCCTGTCTTGGATTCCAGAAGGCGTGCCTGTACCCAGAGGGCCTGCCCCCTGTGGCCCTGACCCTTTGCTTCCCCTCTCTTCCTCAGGTGAAGGCCTCCCTGGAGCTCTGGTGGAGTCCAGATGAGGCCCCACCGTGTCCCTCAGTGAGGCCTGCAACTTGAGCGGACAGCATGGCCTGCCACCGGAGGTGAACACCATGGCCACAGGAGGCGGCCGGGCCTTCGCCTGGCAGGTGCTTCCCCCCATGCCCACCTGCCGGGTCTATGGCACAGTGGCATGCCAGGACGGGCACCTGCTAGTGCTGGGGGGCTGCGGCCGGGCTGGGCTGCCCCTGGACGCCGCTGAGACACTGGACATGAGCTCCCACGCATGGCTGGCACTGGCGCCCCTGCCCACTGCCCGGGCTGGTGCAGCTGCTGTGGCACTGGGCAAGCAGGTGCTCATGGTGGGCGGTGTGGATGAAGGCCAGAGTCCAGTGGCTGCTGTGGAGGCCTTCCTGGCTGATGAGGGCCGCTGGGAGCGTCGGGCTTCCCTTCCTCAGGCAGCCATGGGGGTTGCGACTGTTGAGAGAGGTGAGTCTCCTTAGGGAATATCCCTCGGGTGCCCCAGCACCTTCCGCTCCTTCCTGACTTGGTCCCTGACCCGCAGAGATTGGACAAGAACCATAAAGTTTGTGGGAGTGCCCCGGCTACGGCTCTGTCTCCCACCCCTGCCCCTGCGGAGCTCTGGGCTGGGCTTGCAGTGGCCTTATCTGCTTTTTTCCATCTGTGAGGTGGGAGGCAGAGCCCAGGCTGGCCCCCAGCGTGCAGGGAAGCCCCAGCCACCTCCCTGCCCAATTCTCCTTCTCTAAGAAACAGGGAGGGGTGGCCCAAAGACTCCCAGGGTTATAAATAGTCTGGGGAGGGGGAGGGGAGCATGGCCTTGGCTCAGAGCCCAGTAAGTGCTTAGATTCCTCCGTGCACACACATACCAGGGAGCCTGAGGCAGACAAAGGCCGAGCTGCCCTGGGGACAGTTGCCATGGAAGCCCCCAGCTGACTGGCCTACATCCCCAAGGCCTCCAGACATGCCCCCAATTGACCCTGAGGGTGTAACAGGGCAAGAACCTAATGGAGGTGCGGGCAGGGCTCCTGGACAGAAGGCTTGTGACCCGTTCCCTCGTCCTGGGCCCAAGCTCCTCTCCCAGCCTCCCAGCTGATCCCCAGAATCTCTCCCTAGTCTGAGCTCTGTGCTGAGCTGATCCCCATCTGACCCTGGCTACAGACTTAAACCATCCTCCAACCTCCTTCCCCCAGGGGAGCTCCCACCTTGAGGCCTCCAGGTCTGACCACTGGTCCTGCTTGGATGCCAGACTTGGTTGCCATAGCATCTCCAGGGAGACAGAGACGGATTATAATTAGATCAGCTGCCTCCCAGCTCTTCATTTGGAGGGGCCCTGGCCAGAGCAGGAATCCTGCCTGTCTCAGCCCCTACTCCAGGCAGGCAGGAGGGTCTCAGCTGCCGCCAAGGACCACAAACATGCGGAGCTCCAGCCACCCAGGCCTGAGCAGGGTGGCTGTCAGTGTGGGGTGCCCTGGCCAGGCCAGGGTGCAGTGTGAATTACTCTTTTCTGTGCAGATGGTATGGTGTATGCTCTGGGGGGAATGGGCCCCGACACGGCCCCGCAGGCCCAGGTTCGGATGTATGAACCCCGCCAGGACTGCTGGCTTTCGTTACCCTCTATGCCCACACCCTGCTACGGGGCCTCCACCTTCCTGCATGGGAACAAGATCTACGTCCTGGGTAAGGGCCAGGGGGTGGGGACGTGGGAAAGGGGCTCCTCGTCCAGAGGCACCTAGCCCCGTAGGTTGGCCAGGACAGGCTTAGTCAGGGATGGTGAGAAGAGAGAAGCTTTGTTAGGGCGAGACAGGCTGCTCAGGGACCCTGGCCTCCGGGGGCCCTGCTGGGGCTGGGAAAGCAAACCCGAGAGCCTGAGGACCTGTCTGTCGGGGGAGGAATCCCTGCTCTGGTGTGCACATGGCTGTGTGTGGGTGGCGGGTCAGGAGCCTGGTGGAGGAGAGCCTGTGAGGCCTCCCAGGCTCCCCGCCAGGTGCCCTGTCCTATTGGCAGGGGGCCGCCAGGGCAAGCTTCCGGTGACTGCTTTCGAGGCCTTTGATCTGGAGGCCCGCACCTGGACACGGCACCCGAGCCTACCCAGCCGCCGGGCCTTTGCTGGCTGCACCATGGTTGAAGGCAGTGTCTTTAGCCTGGGTGGCCTGCAGCAGCCTGGGCCCCACAATTTCTACTCCCGGCCACACTTTGTCAACACTGTGGAGGTGTTCGACCTGGAGCATGGTGAGTGGTGGCTGCCTGGGACGGAGGGCGTAGGGTGGGGCACACTCTGACCTGCCCTCTCCTGCAGGGTCCTGGACCAAGCTGCCCCGCAGCCTGCGCATGAGAGAGAAGAGGGCCGACTTCGTGGTTGGCTCCCTCGGGGGCCACGTCGTGGCCATCGGGGGCCTTGGTGAGTCTTTGTGGGGCAAGGGAAAGGATGGGAGCCCAAGACAGGAAAGCAGCCGCCCTGGCGTGAGCGCCGCTCCTGCCGTTCTCTAGACACTGCAGAGGCCGGGGCTTCAGGAGGGCCCCTTTCCTGACTTGCAAGGCAGGCAGGCTGTGGTCCATGTGGCCCAGCTCTTGGGGTACCCACAGAGCCTGGCTGAGGGCTCTGTACCAGCAGGGGCTGGGGACAGAAATAGGACAGAGGACCTCTGAGTGAGTGAATGGGGGGAGTGAGTAGCCAGGCATGGACAGCCCATCCCGGGGTGGCGCCTGCTGGGCCATGCTCGCCTCACAGCCTGTACCCTGTCCAACTTCTGTCTCCTTGCAGGAAACCAGCCATGCCCCCTGGGCTCCGTGGAGGGCTTCAGCCTTGCACGGCAGCGCTGGGAGGCACTGCCTGCCATGCCCACGGCTCGCTGCTCCTGTTCTAGTCTGCAGGCAGGGCCCCGGCTGTTTGTTATCGGGGGTGTGGCCCAGGGTCCCAGCCAAGCTGTGGAGGCACTCTGTCTGCGTGACGGGGTCTGAATGCATGATGGCACCTGTTCATTGAAGCAGCTTGGTGCC
The DNA here is from genome assembly GCF_040802235.1 of Manis javanica. NCBI lineage: Eukaryota > Metazoa > Chordata > Mammalia > Pholidota > Manidae > Manis > Manis javanica. The sequence goes on from NC_133158.1 coordinate 1,201,035, forward strand.
GGCACAGACGTCTGTGGCTCCTTTGGCTGCAAGGAAGCTCACTGTGTCTCTGTGGGATGAAGGGGACCCAGGGGTGGGTACTCAAGACGCTGCCTCGGGGACTTGGGGCCCTCGTCTTTAGTGCGGGACACATATACACTCTATCCCCATTCATTCATGGGGCGCTCCTGGCTCCATCTCTGCTCAGCTCTGGAACCTACTGGGCCCAGTGTGGCACCGGGAAGTGGAGGGAAGTGGGGGCCAGCCTCATGCCCCACAGGGCCAGGCCGACCTGGAATTGACCAGGCTGTCCGGAAAAGTCCTAGCTGCCAGCCTGCCTTGGGGCTCCTGTGGACGCAGGAGACATGGAGGGAAGGAAGAGCGGCCGTGGGAGCCTCCAGAGGGCCAGAGGCATGGCGCTTTCACGCTCCTCACACTCTGCTCTGGGGCCTCGGGCACGCCGCTTCACCTCTGTGTGCCCGAGCAGCCCCATGTGCCAAGGGGGATCTCTAAAGCCTTCCTGCCTTCCTCACAGGGCTGTTGTGAGGACCAGGGGGCCACCCGTGCAAGTAAAAGTGCTGCTGAAACCTGGTGTGGCCCCACTGTGCGCACCCCGGTGCCCTGCAGCCCTGGGTCATCCTTCTTGGGCCTGTCTCCCAGGGAGGAGGTCCCGAGGAGCCCCTGCCCCCTAAGTGCTGTGGTGTCTCGGCCCCACCTGAGCCTCGGCTCACAGCCATCGCCCCCATCCTAGGTGACCAGAGAAGAGCTCAGGAAACTACAGCAGGATGCCGTGGGGTCAGGATGTCCTCCAGTCCATGTCACAAGCATCTCCTCAAAGCCTGTGTTTGCGTCCACGGGCAGGGCGGTGGCCGGTGTGGGCTGTGGCTGGGACAGTCTCCCTCAGCCCCAGGGCAGGACAGTGTGACGCCCACCAGTGCTCTAGAGGCTCTCAGCCCTTGCTGCGCCCCAGCCTCTGCTGCCCACTCCTGGGGCCGTAGATGCTGCTTCCCTGCCAACAGTCAGCACTGGGGCTCACAGCCCATTTGCTACGAGCACGGACTCGTCTGGGGCCTACCTGTGGTGGCTTCACCGGGACAGCACCTCCCCACCTGCCCAGCATGCAGGCAGGGAGAGCAGCAGGGAGCCAGGTGCAGCCTGTGAGGCCCTACTGCCCCGGCCTCCGAGACCCAAGGGCTGCAAGCACAGACAGGCCTTGGGATCAGCCATTCTTGTTTAATGCTCTTGACCAGTTTAAAGACACTCAGAGACCCCTGTGTGAAGGTAATGCAGCAGCTGAGGCCTTGGGGTCCCCGGGAGGTCAGGCAGTGTGTTGGTGGCCAGGGCACCGTCACTGCCACAGTGGTCACCCCGGGATGGCTGGCAGAAGTTCTGCTGGTAGATGGTGCTGGCACAGGGAGGCTGGATCCGCACAAAGTGGATGAGGCTCTGGGGGAAACCACTGAGTCCTGGGCCTGAGCGGAAGTCAGCCTGGTAGGAGGATTCCAGGGGCCGCTGCTGGTGCAGCTCCAGCTCACAGGGTGCCCAGCGCAGGAAGGTGCGTCACTCCCAGAGGTGCTCCAGGTCTTTCTGCCTGCCGATGCCCTGCAGCAGGCAGCAGGGGCCCTCCTCAGCGGTATGGGCCCTTGGCCCACAGTCCCGGCACCAGGCACCCCTTGGGGCCCCTCCGAGGCCCCTAACCTGCGTAGTGACACCCAGCCTCCCTGGCCCATACCCCAGGCTCCTCGGCTTGCCTGCCTGGCCATGCCTTCCATTCCAGGGTGAACCCCCCAGAAAGTTGGGGGCCACTAGGACATTGACACCCTGTCAGGCAGGCTGGCAGAGAAGCCAGAGCAGAGGCACCTCTGGGGAACAGGCTGCTTCCAAGAGGAGAGCCTGGGCTGGCCCCCCACCTTCCTGTAGCACTCACCCTGTCGAAGGAAGTACAGTTGTCATGCTTGGAGAACAAGTGCTGCCTCGCTGATTCCTGGAAAGACCATGAGAAAGAAGGTGGGTGGGACCTTGCCCACCTGCTCCCCATGTCACCTCAGGGCTGCAGGGGAGGGAGGTGCTGGGATCCACCCGCAAACCGCTGCACTGCCCGCACCCTGAGGACACAGGAAGCAAGGCGCCACCTCATCCTGGGGACACCTGCCCCCAGCAGCAGCTCCTGGGGCCGCCGACTGAGGCAGGGGCTTGGGGGCTGTGGCTGGAGCCTCAGGGGGTCCCCAGTGAGGTCACACAGACCGGGCTGCAGCCCTCCCTCTACCCACACCTACTCTCCACCGGTGGCCCAGGCTCTGGCCCCAGGTCCACCAGGAAACTCAAATTCCTCTCTGGCGTGAGAACGCTCAGCTCTATACTCTGGCCAACCGCAGCTCCACGTTGCTACGTAAATGACTGATGGGAGTCCCCGGCTCCGCGCCATTCCCCACACCCAGCTCACCTGCAGCCTCCCCCAGCCCAGGCCCTTGAGTCCCCTGGATTCCTGTCCTTCACGCCCTATATCCAGGGTGCTGGGGATCCTGGTGACACCTCCTTCCCTGAGCACCCAGGGTCAGATGCCCCTCAGCATGGCACTGCTCTCCCCATCCCGAGGCCACCTTCCTCTCCTGCAAAGCTTAACTGCTGCTTCCAAACCTGCTCTTCTAGCCTGCTGCCCTCTCAGCAGGCAGAATCATTCTTTAAATGTGTGCGTCAGGTCACACCCTGTTGCAGAAAAGGCTCCGTAGTTCCTCAGGTCGTCGTGTGGCCCACGAGGCCCACACTGTCGGCCCTCTGGAAGCACACGGCTGTCCTCCCCACCTGTCCCTCTGCTGGGGTGCTGGGCCCCTGACCAGGACGCATGGGCAGTAGTGGCTGGCTGCCTTGCTCATGTCTGTAGCTCCAAGACTGAACGCCCTGGCTGGCACTGTGCGCCGTTAAATAAATGAGCAGGGACGGAAGGTCCCCATGGCATTTGCTTTGGCCCAGCTGTAGCCAGAGAGCTGTGCCCCATCCCCAGGCAGAGAATGACCACCTCTCAGGCCCTCAGACTTCATCAGGAATCGCTCCCCAAACCATCCTTGCCTTTATGACTAGTGTCTGTCCCCAGATCCCACGCCCCAGCCCCTCAGCGTCCCCTGCTGCAGGCCCGACGTGGTGACCTCAGCTGTGGCAGGGCTGGAGGGTGCGCAATGGCTGACAGCAGCCCCCCAGCTAAGGCAGGCTTCTTCTGCCTTAGACAGCTAGTGGTGGTCTCTGAACAGAAACAAAGCTCATGGTGGGAGATGCCAGCCTTTCCTCATAAAGCAAGCTGACATGGCAAAGATTGAAAACCCCAGGTCCTTTCAGAAAAAAACAGGAGAAAATCTTCAGGATCTAGAGCTAGAGTTCATAGATCTAGGCTAAAAGTTCTTAGACTTGACACCAAAAGCAAGAGCCATAAAAGAAAAAACTGATAACATTGGACCTCATCAAAATTATAACAAAGTTTTGTTCTGTGAGTGTCCATGTGAAGAGGATGAAAAGACAAGCTACAGAGGGAGAGAAAATATTTGCAAACCACATGTATAATAAAGGACTAGTATCTAGAATGTACGAAGAACTCTCAGAACTCAACAGTAACATAACAAGCAGTCCAACTGGAAATGGGTAATGACATGCGGACACTTCCCCAAAGAGGTTTACACAGATAGCTGATAACAGATGGGAGGATTTTCCCCATCATTAAACTTCAGGGACATGCACATCAAAACCACAGTGAGATATACCATAACACATCAGAGCGGCTAAAACAAAAAGTAGAGGCGCCACCAAATGCTGGTGAAGATGCAGAGAAACCGGACCACTGTACACGGCTGGTGGGAGTGTAAATGGCACAGCCACTCTGGAAAAGTTTGGCTTTTTTTTTTTTTAAAAACTAAACATGCAGCTCTCATATGGCCCAGTAGTTGCACTCCTGGGTGTTTATATTTATCCCAAAGAAAAGTTATTTACCCAACAACCTGTATGCATATGTTTATAGCAGCTTTCTAAGAGCCGAACAGGAATCAGCCCAAACATCTTTGAAGAAGTGAATGGTTAAACAAAACTAGGGAAAGGGTTACCAGTGGTCAAACAAACATACTGTAGAATGCTGCTCAGTACTGAGCCACTGTCAGGCAGGCTGGCAGAGAAGCCAGAGCAGAGGCACCTCTGGGGAACGGGCTGCTTCCAAGAGGAGAGCCTGGGCTGGCCCCCCACCCTCCTGCAGCACTCACCCTGTCGAAGGAAGTGCAGTTGGACCTCTAGGAAATCATGCTGAGCAGGAAGAGCTGGTCCCCAAAGGCTTCACGCTGAATCATTCCATTTATGTAACATTTTTGAAGTGACAAAACTTCAGAAATGGAGAGCAGGCTGGTGGTTGCCAGGAGTAAGGGACAGGTGAAGGGCGGAGGAGTGGAAGGCTGGTGGGGTGGTCAGAAAAGGGCAGCACAGGATCCTTGTGATGTTGTCACGTCTACACTACGGTGGTAGACACAGAACCTACCCAGGTAGTGACATTTTGTAAATCTCTCTCTCTCACACACACCAAACGGAGTAAAACGGGAAATGTGCAGGAGGTGGGTTGGCTGCATCCACGTCTGTGTCCTGGTTGTGCTTTATACCACAGCTTCCCAAAATGCTGCCCCTGGGGAACACCAGGCAAGGCACAGAAGGGATCTCTCTTTTGTTTCTTACAATTGCTGCTTATGATCCACAATCACCTCCATACAAACTTCAATTACACAAAACTCATGGGAGTCAGGGGCAAGTTCCAACTGACCTGAAACCTCTCTCCTGTCTCTGCCCCCTGCTGTGGAGCTGCACGCGGTTCTGTGGTGTGGGTACCTCGACTGTCCCGCAGCTCTGACTCTGGGTGGTATCCTCCCAGTGCCAGGGTAACCAGCTGACTCCCGCCGACCTGGGGTCGGTCCTCACCACTGTGGGAGCCTGGTTAGAAGGGGAGCCTCTTCCCATCCCCCAGGCAGCTCCGAGTGTCCCTGAACAGAATCTCACTGCATGTTTGTTCCTCAACCAGCCAGGGCTCCTTTCCGAGGAGGTGGTAAAGCCCATGGATGCCAGCAGGTGGGCCTGGGTGGGGCACCGTGTGCACATGGGAGGCCTGAGGGCCCCTGCGGAGCGGGGCACTTTGCAGCCAGTGGGGTGCTGAGGGAGAAGCCCCTGTGGCGGACAGAGGTGTGGCAGGGGTGGGAGGCAGGGACCCAGGGGTCACGGGGACACGGAGGGTGGGCCTGCCCCACCCAGGAGCCCCTGTGAGTCTTGGCTGACCATAAGAACAAACAGAACCAGGGTTACATTTCCCAAGAGTCAGGCAGGTGGAGGCTAGAAATAAATCAATCTGGTTTAAAGGGAAAAAGAATGTTCTTGCACCTGAATGACATGGACACAATTTCTCTCTGCCCCAAGTTCCCTCCCTGCACCAGGGTGGGTGACGCAGCTCAGGAAGGTTTAACCCGCAGTCAGCGCTGAAACTGGGCACCATCGGCTAATAAGAAAATAAAACGTGCTCCTTCCTGAGCAGTCCCACTAATTAAAACAGCTTTAAGCCTACAAAAGCCTAGAGACTTGGCATTTATACAATCTGAGCCTGAGCCCCACACATCATGCTATTTGGGGCTGCTGATAATGCCATGAAAAGCTTTATGTAGCAAGTCTTCAATCAAAACACGTCCCCTACTTGGGTGCCTGGGACAGACTGAGAGGATGTCCTTCTCTGGAATGAGAGCTGCCCCTGAAGGCTGCTCCTCCCAGCCAGCAGGGCATCCCCAGGCTGCCTCTGTCCCCACCACTCAGGGAGGTGGCCCCAGGTGAACTGCCCGGAGCTGCACTTCGGGCTGGCTCAGCAGGCAGGGTTGGGCACCCCCTGCACCTGGGAATGCTAAGGAAGACAGGCTCCACAGCATGGCAGCCCCCAGGATGCTGCCCTTGGCCAGGGAAGGCAATTCCTGCAGAATCCAGGGAGCAGATGGAGGAGGACCTGGCTAGAGGCTGGGAAGCAAGAAGCTGTGGCGGGCAGAGCAAGTTCTAGGTGTCCTGCCAGCTCCCTGTCCACCCTGCTCCCGCCCAGGAGGCTGATCTGAGTGTAGCTCTTGAGGCAACCTTCCCTCTGGCCACGGGCAGCCTGGAGCGGACGGTGGGTGGGAGGAGGCAGAGGTGTTTCTCCTTGCTCCCCCCAGGCCAGCCCCCTGCTGGCTGTGCTCTGCCCAGATGGCCACTCCTCTCCAGGGGGCTCTGCACCCGTCTCCTGGGTTCCAGGAGCCCTGCCTTGCCCTTGTCCCTTTGGGCCCAGGGGTGCTGACCACTCGGTCATCGCCAACCTGTGAGACCGCCTGTCCCTGAGGCCCTGCACCTGCTCCTGTGTGTGTGCATGACTCTGGGTTTTCCTGTTTGGGGTGGATTTTTGACTGCTAGGACCCAGCTGATGCCCAGTGCCCCCTCCTTGTCTCCAGGCCTGCAGGCAGTGGAGGGCCAAGGGCCCTGCCTCCCTCTCCTGTCCTCTGAAAGCCTTTTCCTGTTCTAGGCCATTTCTGCCACCACCCCGCCAGGCCCCCTTGGTGAGGCACACGGGTGGGCACCAGCCACTTTCTGTGCTCCTTCCCTGACTCGAGTATGTCTCCTACTCACTGCTGAGCCTCTGGAGGCTGGGGCTGGACTGTGGGCTTGACCATGGACTTCCATGGCACCAATGAATCAGAGCCCAACGGCAGCTGTGGGCAAAACTCAAGGCTTACTTCCTGGATTCTGAGGGCTCTCTCCCCATGGCCACCCACCCAACCTGGGCCCTGACCCTTCCGTCCACTTAGGAGCATGTCCAGCCTGGTACTGGCTCTTCTCCACCTCGACTGCAGGGCAAAGACCTGACACTTCAGGGAAGAGAGGCATGCCCAGCCCCCTGCTGCCCCAGGGCTGCCCGTACCTGACACCGCTGCAGGAACACTGCCGGCGGCTGGGGCCTGGCTGCCAGGTAGTACTCTTGAGCACCTTCACTCCTGAACTGCCCTTGGTGGTGCCCGTAGAAGCCATTGCTGTGCTAGAACAAGGCACGCAGGAGGGTGAGCCCCACCCCAAGAAATGGCCTGATGGCTAGACCAAGAGGGACCGGGACCAGGACACGACAGTGACGTGGGGAGGAGTCAGCCACACAGGAGTATCAGAGGGCCGTTCTGTGCTGGGGCCAAGGGCAGAGGTTCAGAGGCCAGGAAGGGGTGGGTATGCTGGAAGACCGGCCAAGGGGCTTGGTGACAAGGATTGTGGGCATGCTGGAGAGGAGCGAGGTGATGCCACAGGGCGACGGGCCTACGCTGGTTTGGGAGTAAGGATTCTCTGCGAAGAGTGAGGGGTGGGCCAGACAGGCTCTGGGTGGGGCGCGTCAGAGTACGGGGTGGCGCTGCAGGAGCAGGGCATCTGCTGCCTAGTGGCCTGGTCCTCCTCGGGGCATCTGAGAGGATGTCCCCTTCATTTTCCTCCCCCCACTGTTAACGGGGGCAAAAGTCCCCACAGAGCAAGGACCCGAATGGATCCACCTTCTGCCTCCACTGACAGGGTCGTGAATGGCCATACTCTCCGCTATCCGGAGCAGGAAGGGCACCCTCTGGAAGTGGGGCACTAAGCAAGGGATCACTTTCCAGAACTCCTCACCACCAGCAGACACCCTCTGGGGGAATTTCACAGGCAGAAACTGGCGCAAGATAGAATGAGTGCCCATCAGGGGCCTGACAAGGGCCATATGTGCTGTCCTTAGGTGGATCCCTGTGAACGGCTGTGTCCAGCCAGGGAACGCCTGTGGCCCAGACCTATGGCACGGAGTGCCCCTTGGAGAGGGCAGGTATGCTGGGTCCTCCACAGTCATAGCTCGGAGCAGGCAGAACCAATCCCGAGCTGGCTTCCGGCCATGGCCGTGTGCCCCTCAGCACGATGGAGGAGCCTTGGGCTTTTCACCCCACCGAGGGCTCAGGCTGCCCAGCCTGTCTGTCTGCCACCTGTTCAAACACCCTCTTGTTCTCTATTCCATTTAGTGCAACAGTATTTACTGGGCCTTTACTGTATTCCAGGCATGGAGTGGGATGTGGGATATACAGACAGGAGAAGACAGTCTTTGTTCTAAGGTGTTCCTAGCCTAGAGCACGCAAACCCAGGAGTCCGGGGAGACCAGGCCACATGGGAGGGGACACGGTGTCTGGAAGGTGAGGTAGGCCCTGGGGTGACTCCAGGCTGGCAGAGGAGGAACGGGCAGCTCAGGGCCCTCCACCAGCCTGGATGCTGGATGAAACCCTCCTTGTTTTTTTCTCCAGGGCCAGGGTGGGATTAACTGCCAAGTACATTCTCACCCGAGAGCCGACTAAAGCACTTTCATCTTTCCGAGAAGGAGGCAGAAAAGGCAAAACTCCTCTTGTCGTTTTGAGGCTACAAATGAGGAAAGGGAACCTCAGGTGACCTTCCTGTTGCTTAGTGACAAAGGGCAGTTGTGAGGGCACAACGCGGCCGCTGCCCCAGGGCTCGCTGTTTGGCTCCGCCCCTCCATTAGAGAAGCCGTCCCCCAGCGGTCACAGCTTAGGAGATCCTTCCACAGGGGAACACACAAGGCTCCGCAGTGAAGAGGGGCTCACAGGCAATGCAATATTAAAGAACATTTCAGAGGCAAATCCTGCATTTTTAATACTGTGCAACCATACTGCCAGGGATCTAAATTTAGAGAGAATTCCATGGAGTCAGAAGAAACATTATAAGGATTGGTGGCTCTTAGGAATAAGATTGCTGCTTCAGAGTGAGGCTCAGACAACTTCTCTCAGGATTCTGTGGTGGCTGGAACTAACTGTGAGGCGTGAATGTACAAGGGCCCCAGTGTAGAAGACAGCATGGCAGAGGAACAAAACAAAGCACGAAAAACATGACATTGTGGTTCCATTCCAAGCTACCCCTGGGCAGAGTATTCTCTCTCTCTCTCATAACACAGGGACATGGACAGTTCAACCCTTTCACCAACCAAAGGAAGCTAGCTGGCCATTAGCCTCAGAAAGTGTACCAACGGACTGTTCAGCAATGGGAAACACTCAGAGCCTACCGGTGTCCCTGGCACCAGCCCTCGCAGCCAGAAAGTCCACCCTGGGAGAGTCAGCCTGGAGGTACCCTCCCACATGCATTCACAGGTGCAGGACGCTGACTGAGGCCTCTGAATGGGGGCAAAATGGTTAAGCAGCCTGAATATTTACCAGCAGGACATGGAAAACTTGGCCTATGGTCACACAATGAAATACTGGAGTTACTTTAAATGGGCTACAGATACTTGAATCCAGACATAAATCTTAAAAATGGTGAACAAAAAGTTAAGCTGTAAGTAAATTCGAAATGGATCAAAGACCTGAATGTAAGTCATGAAACCATAAAACTCTTAGGAAAAAACATAGGCAAAAATCTCTTGGACATAAACATGGGCAACTTCTTCATGAACATATCTCCCCAGGCAAGGGAAACAACAGCAGAAGTGAACAAGTGAGACTATATCAAACTAAAAAGATTCTGTACAGCAAAGGACACCATCAGTAGAACAAAAAGGCATCCTATAGTATGGGAGAATATATTCATAAATGACAGATCTGATAAGGGGTTGACATCCAAAATATATAAAGAACTCACACACCTCAAGAAACAAAAAGCAAATAATCCAATTAAAAAATGGGCAGAGGATATGAACAGACACTTCTCCAAAGAAGAAATTCAGATGGCCCCCAGGCACATGAAAAGATCTCCACATCGCTAATTATCAGGGAAATGCAAATTAAAAGCACAATGATATATCACATCACACCAGGCAGGATGGCCAGCATCCAGCATCAAAAAGACTAAGAACAACAAATGCTGGTGAGGATGCGAAGAAAGGGGAACCCTCCTACACTGCTGGTGGGAATGTAAACTAGTTCACCCATTGTGGAAAGCAGTATGGAGGTTCCTCAAAAAACTCAAAATACAAATACCATTTGACCAGCAATTCCACTCCTAGGAATTTACCCTAAGAATGCAGCAGCCAGTTTGAAAAAGACATATGCACCCCTATGTTTATCGCAGCACTATTTACAATAGCCAAGAAATGGAAGCAACCTAAGTGTCCATCAGTAGATGAATGGATAAAGAAGATGTGGTACAGATACACAATGGAATATTACTCAGCCATTAAAAGAAAACAAATCCTACCATTTCCAACAACATGGATGCAGCTAGAGGCTATTATGCTCAGTGAAATAAGCCAGGCGGAGAAGGACAAGTACCAAATGATTTCACTCATCTGTGGAGTGTAAGAACAAAGCAAAAACTGAGGGAACAAAACAGCAGCAGACTCACAGAACCCAAGAATGGACTAACAGGTACCAAAGGGAAAGGTACTGGGGAGGATGGGTGGGAAGGGAGAGATAAGGGGGAAAAAGGGGCATTACGATTAGCACACATGATGTGTGTGTGGGGGCACGGGGAGGGCAGTGCAACACAGTGAAGACAAGTAGTGATTCTATAGCAACTTACTACGGTGATGAACAGTGACTGTAATGGGGTATGTGGGGGGAACTTGATGGGGGGAGTCTAGTAACCATAATGTTGCTCATGTAATTGTACATTAATGATACCAAAAAAACAAACGTCTAACTGTATAAGATAGGCGAAGTATACCATTTATAAAATGATACAAACGTGTAAAACAAGGCTATGTATTATGACACAAGCATATGAGTTAAAAATATAAAGCATGCATAGAAATGATAAGCATCAAATTCAGGATAGATGTTGCCTGGGGAATCTTATCAGGGAGGGCAGACTGGAGTTCCAACTGTGTGTGGGATGTCTTTATTTTTCAATGCTTCATTTAGGTTTAATTAACACAATAGAAAGTGCACAACCTGACACATTTTGATCTATGTATACATCTATGAAACATAGTATCAAGATAGTAAACATATCCATCACCCCAAGTTTCCTTCAGCCCATCGGGTCTCTATGGCGCTCACTGACTTCGGGCAAGTGCTGGGGGGCTTTCTGTCACTATAGATTTGCATTTTCTAGAATTTTATATAAATGGAATCATTTAGTGTATATTCTTCTGTGTCTGGCTTCTTTCACTCAGCAAAATTATTTTGAGAATTATCTATGTTGTGGTGCCTATCAGTCATTCACTACCTTTTATTGCTTATTAGTTTTCCATTATGGATATGCCAAATATCTCTTTTTGGTCTTTTTTTTCAAGTAGATATTTTTTTTTTAGAGAAGTTTTAGGTTCATAGCAAAACTGAGTGGAAGGCACAGATTGCCCATCTATCTCTTGCCGTCACACATACATAACCTCGCCTACTATCAACATCCCATGGCGGAACGGTACGTGTGTTATAACTGCTGAAGTTCAATTGCATCGTTACTACCCAGAACTCACAGTTTCACATCAAGGCTCACTCTTGGTGGTGTACCTTCTGCGGGTTTAAACAAATGTATCAGGACATGTACCCACCATTATAATGCCATACGGAGTAGTTTCACTTCCCTAAAAGTCCTCTGTGCTCTGCCCAGTCATCCTTCCCAGCCCGCTAGCCCCTGGCGGCCACTGATCTTTTTACTCTCCATTGCGTTGCCTTTTCCAGATTGTCATATGGTTGGAATATTACAGTCTGTAGCTTTTTGAGATTGGCTCCCTTCAGTTAGTAAAATGCATTTTTAAGTTCCTCCATATCATTTCCAAGCTTGATACTCATTTCTTTCTAGTGCTAAATAATATTCCACTGTGTGGATGTACCACCGTTTATCTGTTCACCTACTGAAGATGTCATCTTGGTTGCTTCCAAGTTTTGGCAGTTATAAATGAAGCTGCTGTAAATACCTGGTTTTTGTGTGGACCTAAGTTTTTACCTCCTTTGGGTAAATCCTACAGAAACACAATTACTGGATTGTATAGTAAGGATATGTTTAGTTTCATAAGAAACTGCCAAAGCGTCTTCCAAAGTGACTGCACCATTTGCATTCCCACCAGCCGTGAAAGAGAGCTCCTGTCGCTCCACATCATCACCAACATTTTATGTTGTCCGTGTTCTGGGTTTTGGCAATTCTGATAGGTGTGTAGTGGGATGTTTCATTTTAATTTGCATTTCCTTAATGACATACATGTTTGGCATCTTTTCATATGTTGATTGGCCAGCTGTATATATTCTTTGGGGCAGTGTCTGTCCAAATCTTTGGCCCATTTTATAAAGTGGGTTGTTTTCTTATTCTTGAGTTTTAGGAGTTCTTTATACATGTTGGATACCAGCGCTTTATCAGGTATGTCCTTCGAATGCACACACCACCCAGATGTCTGTGCCCAGTACACCCCGAGTGCTCCTGGCACGGTCACCCGAGACTCCTCTCCTCTCTCTCTCTCTCGTCGGCGCATGGGTCCAGGTCCTCATCTAGGCCTCTAAATGGCGTCTTGGGCTCAAAACAACGTTTTCTCCTTCATTGGTGACCTCACGGCGTTTCACAGCGTTAAAAGCCATCTAGGATCAGAGGCGTCGGGGACCGCCTGCCCCCCACGCCCCGCCCTCTGGCTGGCTGCCCCTGCGCCCGGCAGGCGGGTCGCCCCGGACTGCTTCCGCCTCCCTCCCTCCGCTCCAGGCCCCCCCGTTCTGCGCGCCCTCCCCGCTCCAGTGAGCAGCAGCCTCCTCTGGACCCCAGTCACCCTCACGGGAGGCAGGGTGTGCACAGCTGGCTCCCAGGGCGTCTGACTGGCCAGGGGTGCGAAGCGCGGTGCGGGGGAGCCGCGCCTGTGCGGCGCTCGCGGCCCAGGCCCAGGCCCCAGGAAGGCCGCCAGGCCTACGTGCCGACCGTTAGAACCGGAAGTCACGTGTCGGGGCGGGGCGTCACTCCATTGGCCAGAGAGCGCCCGGGGGCGGGCCGCGCACACCTAGGCGACCGCCGCGGGACCAAGCCGCCTGGAAGCCGGAGCGGCGGGCGGCCGTAGGTGGGCACACGGCCCTCAGGGGTGGGCGCGGCCTCGGGTGCCGGCGGGGAGGGCGGGAGGCCCGCGGAGGGCCTCGGGGCCGCACTGTACGCGCGCCGCGCCGTGGAGCCCTGCCGTGGGGTCGCCAGCCGCCGCTTCTCTCCCTGACGACGGCCGCTCCGGCCCTGCGAGGAGACGACGCGCGCCCACCCTGCGGGCGCCGTTTCCGCAGCCTTGCGGGCGTCGCGGCCTCAGAGACTCAAGGAAGAGGGCGGGCCGGCGGCCACGTGGCGGGCACCTCGGGCCCTCGTGAATGGTTCCTGCAGAAACGCGCCCGCGGCCGGAAGGCCCGCGCCGCTCCGTGCGGGAGCCCGGGGCCTGAAGCGAGGCCGGGGGCCGCCACGCGCCTCCCGAGGGAAGGGTCGCATCCGCGGGCAGGGCGCGCCCAGAGCTGCCCTCGCGCCGAGGCCCCTCCGACGCCCTTGGGGGAGGAGAGGCGGGGGAGCCCTGCCGTTGGGGGCGTCCGGGCACAGGCGGCGGTGTAGCCCCCGCGGTCCCTCAGCCCCCCTTAAACCTCCCCGGGACGAGTCGGGCCCCTTACTCCGAAGCCCAAGCCGTCCGCTGCGGGACGACCCTCCCTCCTGGGCGCGAACAGGTGGAAGACGCCAGGATGTGTCCGCAGGAGGAGGTGGGGGTGACGGGTAGGAAAGCCTCCGGATCTGAATCTAAACTCTCGGAGGGGGAGGCTCTGCTGGTGCACACGGAAGACGAAATTCACGAAGAGTCACGAATCCTGTATTTACTTCACCTCATTTCTTAAAATATGAAGAAGTGAGCTGATCTCAGCACTTGAAATAATTGGAAACAAATTGTGTATTTTTAACTTTAAGGATACGTGAAAACTTTTGCTCCATTATCCTAATTTGGTTCCCAAGTTGTTTTTTAACTCATTTAACAGTAAATAGTCCTGAGCACCTATTATATACTAGGCACAGTTTCTAGATTCTGACGATAGAGCAGTGAACAAAACACAAAAATTGCTATCCTCAAAGAGCTTAGAACTACATTTTAGTAGGTGTAGATGCACAGGCTGAGACACACGGCAATAAGATACAGTGTCTAAGAATGATGTGCTGTGGAGTAGGGAGGGTGGGCACTGGGGTGCTACGATTTTGAATGAGTAACTTGAGAGAACCGCTGGAGGAGGTGGGGGGCTGCTACCTGCAGGAGTAAACCAAGTGGAGGCCGCAGTATGTGGAGGGACAGCGGCAGTGAGGTGCCCCATGGGCGGCACGGGATGGCCTGTAGATGGAAGACAGGCCAGGGTGGTAGCAGCCGCAGAGGAGGCCAGAGAATCCCCGGAACTCTGGCTGCCGTTCTCGGGCGGACAGCGGTGGGGAGTCTGGGAAGAGCGGTGGGGAGGGGTCATATGCTGGGACTGCCTTGCAAGAGACTGTAAAGTAGGTTAAGGGTGAGATGAAAAGACCAGTTTGGACCAGTTTGGAGGCCATCACAGTAAATCAAGCTGGTGGCAGTGGAGTAGGGTTGTCAGATGTAGCAATTAAAAATACAAAATGCCCACTTAAATTTGAATTTCAGGCAAACTTTTTTTTAGTACAAGCGTGTCCCATGCAATATTTGGGAAATTCTAATTTAATTGGGCGTCCTGTATTTTATCTGGCAATCCTACGGTGGAAGGTATGAGAAATGATCAGATTCTGTGTATGTTTTGAAGGAATTACCACAGTATTTGCTAATAGATTGGATGTGAGAATAAGCAGTCAAGGAGGACTCTTAGACTTTGGCCTGAGCAGCTGGAGGGATGGAGTTGCGATGAGTGGAGTGGGACGACTAGGTGGAGAGTGGGTAGAAAACGATCCCGGTTTTGGACTTAAGTTTGAGATGTCTCTTAGTTAAGTACAGGTGTCAGGGTAGCAGCTGAATGTAAGAGTCTGAGGTTTAGGAAAGGGGTCTGGGCTGGAGGTCACAACTTTGAAAGGTGACAGCTAATACAAGGTACTCATTTATTAACTTGTCACTGTGGAAGATTTCAAACATATAAAAGTAGAGATCATGGATAAATTAACTCCAGTGTACCCATCACATAACTTCAACAATACCCTAGGACCAGCTGTACCCTCCCCGGCTCTCTCCCAGCCTGTCTCCATTACTTTAAAGCAAAGCACAAACATTATTTTATCCATTTAAAACTTACTAGGATGCTCACTTCAGCAGCACATAGAGTAGTTGGAATGCTGCAGAGAAGATTAGCATGGTCCCTGTGCAAGGATGACATGCAAATTTGTGAATCGTTCCATATTTTTGAACCCCACTGGGCTGTTTGCTTCTGGAGCACGCCTGCACTCCCTCCTGGAGTGTGTACTTTGCTTTAAAAAAAAACTTATGTATAAACGATAAGGACTCTTTTTATAACCACAATATTATCACACTTAAAATAACAAATTCTTCAATATTAAGTATTTAGACAATGTTTACATCTCCTTGTTTTCTTACAATTCATGAACCAAACACATTGTATATGAATGATGAGTCTTATTAGTCTCTCTTAATCAATAGTCTTCTACCCCAGTTTTTTCTTGGCTTTTATGCTTTAAAAGAATAAGGTCATTTAACCTGGAATTTCCCACTCTCTGGATTTTGCTGATAGCATCCTTTGGTGCCGTTCAACCCCTGTATTTTCTATGACCTGGTTGTCAGATCTAGAAGCTTAATTAGATTAAGCTTGCCAATATTTTTGACAAGTATACTTCCGTAGTAATGTGGGGCACCTCCTTATTGCACCTCGTCAGGAGTAACACACTGTTTGGTGTGTCTATGAAAAGATCAGTGGAGAGGTTTTGTTACCAGCCTGATCTGTCCATTACAAAGTCCACTGTCGGCCTTTTACCACATGGTTATAGATGCTGATGGCCATTGCCTAGACACATTCTTTTTTTTTTATTAAAGTATTATTGATACATACTCTTATGAAGGTTTCACATGGAAAACAATGTGGGTACTACATTCACCCATATTATCGAGTCCTTCCCCATACCCCATTGCAGTCACTGTCCAGTGTAGTAAGATGCCAGAGAGTCACTATTTGCCTCTAGATACATTCTTTTCATTATTAGGCTTCCATATGGTGAAATCTAATTCTACCATTTGTTACGTTTATTAGCTGGAGTACTTCTATAAAGAAAACTGTCTCACTTTTGTATGTTGGGTATCCTGAGGTACGGTTTGTTCTAGAAAGGTAAGATGTAGGATTGATTCTTTCCCTGCTGATTTCCAGAACAGTGAGTTGGGTGCCTATCCTCCAAAGTGACTAATGAGAGTCTTTGAAAATACAAATCTTAACAGGAAGCCCCTGCAAGGTAGCCCCCCAGAAGCCTTTGGCCCTGGTAGTCTGTGGTAAGTTCCTTGTTCTCTGGTCAACAAGATTATCTCAGGCTCATCTTGTGTATTTCCTGACCCAGACCTGGTCCTTTTAGTGAGGAATGGCATGTGAAGGCCGAAAGCAGGGTGCTAGGGTTGGTCATTATTTCCTGGCGTTTTCAGTGGGCAGAGCTGTGAAACATTTTTAAAGAGGAAGATACATCGAGTTAATTAATTTTCAAAATTTTTCAAACCTGGGGTTGTGGTTTTTGCTGTTGTGTTCATTGCTGTATCCCCAGAATCTAGAAATTGTGCCTGTGTTCAATAGGGTTGAGTCAAAATAATTAACTGAGGTATTTAGTTCCAACCCTGCAGCAACCTTATTCTCAGCTAAAGTGAGTAAGAGTCTTGGTGTGTTAGGGATGAGAGTCCTTTGAGCTGAGAATAGGTGAATATGGAAGGCCCAGATATTTGTTTGAAAATGGTGAAGCCACAGTTTCCGAGAAAGTGATTAAGAAGCACCTACCTAGTAAGCGCTTTTGTCCCATAGCCAGACACTGGGTATTCTTGATCTTGAATCCCTATCCCGACCCTTAAAGGTAGGTGTTATCTTCATTTAACTGATGAGGAAACTGAGATGGAAGACGTTAACTAATTGGCTGAAGGTCACACAGTCTGTACATTTATGAGACAGGATGTGAACCTTGATCTGGTTCTTCTAAAGCCATATGCCCTTTCACGTCATTCCCTGGCTGCTCGTTAAGGGAGAAACACAGCTGCTTGGTTCCAGAAAGCATGTAAACAGGCCAGTGTTGAGAAACAAGAGCGTGATGTGCCTGAAAGAGCATGGAACCTCCCTACCTCCAATTATTGGAGAACTTGAGCTAATTACTTAGCTCATCTGAGTCCACAAACTTCCAAGTGGGGATAATAGCCTGCCTCACAAAAGTGTTAGCCTCGTATCTGACACTGTGCTCACAAGGAGTGGGCTGTGCCAGCTAATACTTCAGCGCCCTCGATCCATGGGGCTACTTAACATTCTTGCAAAGCAGTTGTTTATGAACACCCACATGCATCTAACTTTCTAGAAAATTAGAAAACTTCAATGTAACAGATTTCTCTAAACAAGGCTAAACTATATAAAAAGTATATTGAAAAGTCTATTTTTAACTTGTTTCATTCTGTCTAGATTTCTGTTGGGACGGTGTTTAATGTTTGATCAGATATGTCCACCATATGTGTGGGAATCACTTTCTGATGCCCTCAATGGTAATACATAATCTGGTAACTATGAATGTTCTGTGAGATCAGAGAGACAGAAATCTGCCTTGTTTTCATCCAGGCTGCATGATCGTTGTAATGAGCTGTAGTGTGTAGTGTGCTGAGCTGACAGTGAGCAGGGCAGGCAACTGCATCCCAGAGGTGTGGGGGAGGCCTCTAGCCCGGAGCGCCCACTCTTCATGGACTTCCCTCACTGCCCAGGTCCACAGCTCTCTTGGCATCCCTGCATCTTAGGGTTTGGGAAGAACTGGTCATCTTCAGAGAAGTTGCAGATTAAGTCCTTCTTTGTATCAGGCAAAGAAAGATGGGGTTTATTGGCTTTTCTTAAAAGCAGATTAGTAGTAGGGGCAAGAGAAAAGGACGAAAGAGCAGAAGATGGAAGGCAAACTCATTGTTTCACAGGCAGCTGGGCTCTTTCTGGGGCAGAAGGGGTGGATTTTGTATGCAAATTAACAGCAGAAAATACTTGTTTCTGGTACATAGGTAATGGAAGTTTTCACCAATGGTATGGGAATATGCTTGCTGGAATGTCATCACTTACATATAACAGTCACCAGTGATCTTTGGGAAAAAATTGTATTAACTCTTGAATGTTCCTCTCTTCTTTTTAATAGGGAAATCATAAGAAATGAATTTTAATGTCTGGAGTATCAAAGAGATGCTCAGTATTCCCTCAGGCTCTGGGTGAGTTTTCTGGTCATATATGCAGATACTTGAGACGACCTTGCAGTTGTACCAAGATCACAGGAAGGGGCCCCTTCCTATTAGCGTGTAGTCGCAGTCGCCCCACACAGCTTCCTCCATGTCTGTTCCCTGTGCCTGTCCTTGCTGCCTCCCCTGTACTGGTCTTTGTCCTTTTGCCTTGGTGATAAGCTTTTCTCATCCAATACTTTCCTTTCTTCCTAACATCTTCCTGAAGATGGTCATTAATGCAGCAAAAACCTAGAGTATTGTTCTTTTCAATCTTCGGAAAGAAGTGTGCTTATAGTTGATAGGAGAGAAAAATCTTTGTTTAGGTCCAGATCAGCCTTGGGATGTAAATTCTACATGACTTCTATAGGCTCACAGAGCTCTTTCTTTCCCAGCCCAGCTAATTGTTCTCTTTGAGCTAAGAGTAGAGTCACGGAAGGCTACTTAGCTATTCTGGGCAACCATTATGCAACCCATATAATATACGTGTGCAGTGCATTACTTTAGCTAATCTTGGAAAAAGGTTCCATGAGTCAAACTTATTGCTCTTCCCTGTGCTGAACTATTAGAGTTTCTTTTTGTCTTGTATTACTATACGACTATTCCTTTGGTTTACTTGAAATTTAACATGTGGAAAAGAAATGATTTGTATGTGTGTGTTTTAGTGAAAAGCAAGTTTTCTTTGGCTATACAATAGCATCAAGTAAAACACATTGTCACTGTTAAAACTGGAAGACAGTGTTTTACTTGTCTGCCCGGTTAGGTGCTGTCCCTGTAGCTCAGTACTCTGTGGCTGGTGTAAGTGCGTCATTACCAGGACTCCTGTCCCTCCACGTGGGAGGTTTAGAGACTGGCATAGACATCCATGAAGCAGGTTGGAAGTCTATGGCTGCAAGTATTTAAAGCAAGCAAGGGCAAGACATTAAAGTGCGAAAGGGAACACCACCTTGTGTCAGGACAGTTTTTAATGGATCCTCCTGTGCACAGATCTGAGTCATCATACCCTTTAGTCTGGATGAGGCTGTGATTAGCCATGTGGGCAGCCATAACAGGGTTCCATAAACTAGGTGCTTAAACAACAAATATATTTTCTCTGTTCTGGAGATGGGAAAGCCGAGAATCATATGCCAGTGTGGTCAGGGTCTGGTGAGCACTCCCTTTCTGGCGTGCAGACCCTTCTCACTGGGTCCTCAAGCGGGGGACAGTGCCGAGAGGGCAAGGGCACATCCCATGGTGGGGGCCCCACCCTCATGACCGCACCTCACCCTGATCACCCAAAGGCCTCATTCCCAAATACCATCCATCATATGAGGGGCCTGGGCATCAGCATGTGGCTGCTGGGAGGGCACATTCTGTCCATGACAAGGCCTGTCCCGTGCTGTTGCCCCATGGCCCCCGCTGCCCTCCTCCCCTGGAGGCACACGCTCAGGAGGGTTCATGTGTGTCCTTCTCCAGCTCACCTCGGTACACTAAGGTACGTACTTGTTTGGTGTGCATGATGTAGGTTTAAAAGTTTGCCCAGATGATACATGATAGAGCTCATTCTATGTTTACTTTTTTTCCTGCACTCAAGATGACATTTCTGAGACTTAGCCATGTAGTTATGTGTAAATGTAGCTTATGGGTTCTGACTACTGCATCAATTTTATGTATATATCATATTTTATTTTTTATCTGTTCCCTTAGTGATGAACAGATTCAACTTTTTAAAAAATAATGTTCCCTCATCCCCCAAAGATTTTATGAACTTTGATCTCCAGAATGCTGTTACAGCCCACAGTGCTGTGTGCAGGAATGATAGCATTGTCTTTGATATTTGAATTTCCAAACGGATCATTCCCAGGTTGTTGTAATAAAAATAGATATCTGGCATGCAAAGTTCCTTGTTTCTTTATAGGTATACTGACTGTGTGCAGGGGTCAGGGAGGTCAGAGCAAGCTATTAGTCTCATTTTTTCAGGATATTTGTTCACTTAACATATGTTTACGTGTCTTTTCTTGCTTAATTCCAGGACCACTAAGTCATCTCACTGGACTAATAATCAGACTGATTGCTCCAGCCTCAGTGATTCGCAGTTCCTCTTTGGATCCCAGTTCTATCCAGAAAATTCAGAGACCCTGCCAGCTCCCTTGGACTTTGGTGTCCACGCGAGACACCCCAAACAGTCACAGCAGAACCTTCTAGATGTAAGTCCAATTTCCGGAATTTCTTGGCACACACTTCACATAACTATGGAAATAGGTTATAAAGAAGACTTCCTCTGCTGCATTGTATTTTAGAGTTGTCCATCTCTAGGGGTTATGCTCCTAAACAGATTTGTGCTTCACTGGTGACTCAGTCGGTTAGTCTTGATACTGGACTTGGTAGTCTGAAACAGAAAAAAAATTTTTATTTGCAGTTTTTCTATTAGTAAAGTAAGTGATACAGAATAGTACCAGTACCTTGACCACTCCAATATGAGAACAAATATGGCATGAACTTTCCTAAGACTAGTCTTGCTGTGGTTTGTGAAAATTTTATAAGCAAAAGAACTTTAGAAAAATAGGAATAAAGTAACATTAATTTTATTTTAGATGGACATCTTTTTCCAATAAGCTTCAGGTGCTTTGTGGCTTTTAGTCTGCTATGCTACATAATCTCCTAGAAAAAGGAGATGAGGATTCTGAGGCTTAAGTTAATGAATAAGAACCAGAATGAGGAACAGTCTCTTGGGTCCTTGCTTTTTTTGAGACCAGCCTGCCTTGGTTTGTGAGTCAGAAATATTTTTGTATATTTATTTTGGTCTGGAACTAGATTAAATTCTATACACATCAAATAGAGACTTAATGAATAAGGTTAAGTCACTGCTTTACATCAGTAGGATATGTATGCCCTGAGATATGTATTTAGTGCAGAGTTTGGTACCCAGTGATGTGAAGGGGTAAGGCACCCCACAAGCCCCGAGCTCATCTGCCTCAGACTGCAGGGAGTGGCCTGCCCCAGGCCGGCGCGCCCGCTGCCCAGCTGTCTCCGACTCACAAAGTCTTGGTGCCCAGCAGCTGAGCGGCAGCGTCTGAGTTAAACCTACCAGTGTGAAAGGGTTGACCTCACCTTGGAGACAGCGTGAATAAATTGTCTGTTGTTAGCTATGCAATTGATTTCAAGCCACTTTAGCTGAAATTTTAGGTATCTCTGGTCTGGTAAGGCAGAAACTATATTAATAAGAGTTGCTTTATTTTAATATAATTTTCTGGTGTATATGAAATAAAAAGGACATAACATGCCATTGGTTTTTAGAATTACGGTTTGCATGTAGTGTGTAGAAAACAACGAATGCTGTAGCTGTTTCATGTGTGAAGTGCTATAATGACTTTTTTCATTTCACAGAATGAACCTAGTATTTTCACAAAGTACCAGACAAAACCCCAGCTGTTTGGAGGATACAGAAAAGATGGAGCCTTATTTCCTCTTCCTTTGTCGGCTGGAAAACCAAAAGGCCTCTGGGAACAGTTTGAGGAGGAAAAGAAAAGGGCAGAGGAGCAGTGTGACAGGTACACAAGCCTTCTTCCGCAGGAGACAGCGCCTCTTTTCTGAGGGACGTGAAAGGGAGTGGCGGCAGTGATGGCTCTATACTGGCTGCCTTGCCACGCAGCCTGACGCAGATTTGAGTGTGGCTGTCACAGTTTGGGGCCCTCAGAAAAGTAAGCCTGAGGACTTCTCAGAGAAATGCAACATTCAAGTAATGTTATGTCATGCCTAAAATTCTACCGTTTTCTTTTCAGATCATCAGAATTAGGAAATCAGGTAATATTACTTGTTTTAGCCTCAAGAATATATAGCACATGAATTCTGATTTTCTCACTTTGAAGTGTTGGTATTTTTAAAGATTTGCCCTAAATTTTACATGTATCCTTATGTTAGTTTTATAGATTTTTATAGCAAATGTGTGAGATAAATTAGGGCTGCTATATTAATTTGTAAATAAATAAGCTGAGGTCACTGAGGAAATTACCTTGTTCACTTCGTGGTAGTAAGCTATTGTCAGGGCAGCGTCTTTAGGTATCCCCAAAACCCTAACACCCAAGCAGAGATGAGCTTCAGCATCTCTGTGGTAGGGAGGACGCGCTGCTGAGCAGCTCCACTGGTACTTCGTGTTGCGAGAGTCGGAATTCCCGGGCTGTCCTTCGTACTGAATGTGAGAAGAGAAGACTGACTGCTCTGTTTGAAGTGCTTGATTCTGTTGGCACCTCTTTACCCTAGAAATGCAGGCTCAGGGCCCTGGGTGGTTTCTCAGAGACCCCTTTGCTATGGCCAGGCAGATAAACAGGCTTCTCACTCCTTCAGTCAGATCACTTTCAAGTTTTTGTTCTCTGGGTTTTTGGATTATAATTTGTTTGATCAAGATTTCTAGAGTTGACATCCAAAATATATAAAGAACTCACACACCTCAACACCCAGAAAGCACACAACCCAATTAAAAAATGGGCGGAGGATATGAACAGACACTTCTCCAAAGAATAAATGTGGATGGCCAACAAGCACATGAAAAGATGCTCCACATTGCTAATCATCAGAGAAATGCAAATTAAAACCACAATGAGCTATCACCTCACACAGTAAGGATGGCTACCATCCAAAAGACAAACAACAACAAATGTTGGCGAGGTTGTGGAGAAAGGGGAACCCTCCTGCACTGCTGGTGGGAATGTAAACTAGTACAACCATTGTGGAAAGCAGTGTGGAGGGTCCTCAAAAAACTCAAAATAGAAATACCATTTGACCCAGGAATTCCACTCCTAGGAATTTACCCTAAGAATGCAGGAATCCCAGTTTCAGAAAGACACATACACCCCTATGTTTATCGCGGCACTGTTTACAATAGCCAAGAAATGGAAGCAACCTAAGTGTCCATCAGTAGATGAATGGATAAAGAAGATGTGGCACATATACACAATGGAGTATTATTCAGCCATAAGAAGAAAACAAATCCTACCATTTGCAACAGCATGGATGGAGCTAGAGGGTATTATGCTCAGCGAAATAAGCCAGGCGGAGAGAGACAAGTACCGAATGATTTCACTCATCTGTGGAGCATAAGAACAAAGCAAAAAGTGAAGGAACAAAACAGCAGCAGAATCACAGAACCCAAGAATGGACTAACAGGTACCAAAGGGAAAGGGACTGGGGAGGGAGGGTGGGAAGGGAGAGGGATAAGGGGCTTTACGATTAACAAACATAACGTGGGGTCAGGGGCATGGGGAAGGCAGTATAACACATAATGACTCTATAGCATCTTACTACACTGATGGACAGTGACTGTAATTGGGTATATGGGGGGGACTTGATAATGGGGGGAATCTAGGAACCACAACACACAATGTTGCTCATGTGATCTTACATTAATGATACCAAAACAAGCAAACAAACGATTTCTAGAGTTAAAAATTTTTTTTTAAACATTAAATTTCTCTTGATGTTTTCTTTCTCTTTTTCTTTTCTATAGTGAAGTTAGTTTCTGTTAACAATTATTTACAAGATGGAAAAATATATATAGTAGTTATATAAAGAGAACGAATGATGAGGACTCTGAAGAATCTCTCTCTGTTAAAAAATTTTAAGCCTTCAGATAGGGCCTTACATGAAAGGCAGAAAATCATAATTTAACACATTTTGGCAAAAACAAAACCCAAGATTCTAAATTCCTTGTTTTCTGTCAGTATGTGTGTGTTAGAATGTGTTGAGAAGGACTGAGGAATTTCAAAATGAGAAAGAAAGCATACCACATATACATCTGGAGGCAAGAAAGTGAAAAGACATGGTATAGAGTCCAAAGATGAGAGATGCTACAAACCAGCAAGACATGAATTTACTTCTTGTGTTTTGAAAGTACCTGTTTTCCCAAACTTACAAAGAGGGCACTTGAGGTTAAGAAATCTCCAAAGAAGCCTTAATCTTTCAGATTGTACTTGTTATTAGTCTTTTGGTAGCAAATAGAAACCTACCTCAAACTAACTTTGACAAAATGCAGGATACATTAGCTGTCAGTGTAAACCAACCTGGAAGGACAGGGAATGAAATTAAATCAGAGCCATGTCTCTTTTTGGGGATTCTCTCTCCATCTCGTCTTCATTCTCTCGTCCTAGAGACTAACTTCCAGGAAACACAGAGGAAGAAATTCTCCTCCCATAGTTCCAATTTGAGAAAACCTAGAGAAGGCTCCTGAGAGGTTTGCTTTGGTCACAGGGTGAGCAGAAGGGGATATGGATGAAGTCCTCCCCAGAATCACAGGAGGAAGTGGTTCCCTATTTGAGGAGAATGCTGGGCATAACAAACAATGGATAGCCATTACCCAGATTATTATTTTTTATCTGTAATATTTGAGAAAACAGATTAGTCTCATAACAAATGAATAACCTAAGGATCAGAAATGAGATTATAATAACCACCATGTTCTTTCCGTGATTGTTGATCACCATGGTGAAATCTGTTCATTCATTCACTCAGTAAATACTGTGCTAGGCCCAGTACTACAAACTGACGGTCCTAAGGGAAAAAAGAATAATGTAACGGTACCTGCCTTTGAAGTTTTTGTCTTGTTAGGGCATCTGACGTGATGGATGAATTATACTACTGGGTCAGACTTATTGGCTGTAAGCAACAAAAATAAATTCATGTAAATGGAAAGGGAATTTATTAAAAGGATACTGGAATAGGGTTTGGTTCTGGGTAAAACAGAATAAGCATACTTTATCCTATCTGTCCCACTGCATGCAACTAAAAGCTCTGGGCAGAGTGCATGTAGCTTCTGAGGACTCTGACGAGTAAATGTTAGCAGGTGAATAGGAAAATGAAACCTGCATTTGAGGTATAAAAGTTCTGGCTTTAGGTTTCCTGGGGTTTTGTTTGCCTGTTTTTAACCAAAATTTAAAATTTTTGTCTGCAACAGACACTGTTAAGACAATGGAAAGACAATCTATAGACTGGCAAAAAATATTTGTAAACCACATTTTCAACAAACGACTTTTATCCAAAATACATAAAGAACTCTTAAAATTCAATAATAAGAAACAATCAACTCAGTAAAAAATGGGAATAGACTTTAACAGACACTTCATCAATGAAAATGTATGAATGGTAATTAAGTACATGTAAAGTTGCTTAACATCATTAGCCATTTTGGAAACATGAGATACTATACACCTATGAGCACAGCTAAAATTAAAACAAACACTGACAACACCAAGGGTTGAGCAAGGATCTAGAGCAACTGGAACTCTTGCTGGTGGAAATGCAAAATGATACAGCTACTCTGGAAAAGTATGACAGTTTCTTATTAAATTAAGCATAATTTACATCTCTTCAATTCTATTCTTGGGAATTTATCCTAGAGAAATGAACTTTATGTTTATGCATAAGCCTGTACAATAATGTTTATAGCAGCTTTGTTCATAATCACCAAAAACTGGACTCGACCCAAATGTCCTTCACTGAATGCACGAATGGATGAACTGTCTGTACAGTAGAACACTGCTCAGCAGTGAGATGTGATGAACGGCTGATGCACAACACAGATGGATCTCAAAGGCAACTGATGAGAAGTGGAAGAAATAAGTCCAAAAGTTACATATACTATTTGATTCCATTTATATGATATTCTGAAAACGATAGGGATTGGGGACAGATCAGTGATTATCAGGGGTTACGGTTTGGCCTGGACTTCAACACGAAGGGACATCATGAAGGATTTTTTTGGGAACTGTCCTGTGTCCTGATTATGGTGATGTTTTCATGAATCCTAAATTTTTATTAAAACTCGTAGAAATATGGATGCACACACATTAAGAATTTTTGAAAGATATTGAGGTGATTCTTTTTATTAGAATTATGTTCAACTGCATATAACATACACACAGACACACACACACTATATATGTATGTGTGTATATATATATATATATATACACACACACATATATATATATACACACATATATATATATATATATATATATATACACACACACTTATAATAACAGAAGCTTAAAAAAGATGTTTATTTTTCTTTAATGCAAAAATCATCCTGAAATGTGTGAGCCAGGGCTGGAATGATGGCTCCAGGGTCCTCAGGGATCGGGCCCCTCCCAGCACTGTCGGTCCCTGTCTCTCAAGTGTGGCCCCTGTGCTCACAGTGTTTACAGCGTGAAGGAAAGGAGGGATCTTCCGCTCTCTTTGGGATGCTTGTTGGAGGTTGCATGCAACATTCCTGCTTATATATCTCACACTAGCTAAGATTTACTCACATGGCCGCAGCTGCAAGGGAGTATGGGAGTGTCATCCGTCTGTGCAGCCGTGCATCTGGGGAGGAAAAACAAACAGAATTCTGATTTCCAAGGAAGATAATTAGGCCACTTTGAGTTTCTGCCACAGTCATACAACGGCCAAGAGCTACCACCATGGACAATTCCCCAAATCAAGCCTCAAAATTAGTCCAGTGCACATTCTGCTGCCCACTACTGTCTGCCCAGGGTACACTAGACCCTTCCCTACGTTATAGCCAGTGTAGTCCTGGAGTTTTACCAGAGCCCCGTCGTCCTACTATAGCTACAGACACTACAGGGAGAGCTTGTGTTTTTTCTCCTGGCTCCTGGACTGGCAAAGAATGTGTGAGCAACAGCCCAGGCTTCAGGAGAGGCTAAGAAAGTAAACCCCTGGCACACTCAGCCCGGAAGAGGGAAGAGGCTCTGCTTCCCTGCAAGGTTCCTAATCTGAGGAACTCCTCAATCCGAAAAGCGGGTCAGATGCAGAACATCCCCCAACACTCTCGACTTTTACTCTCAGCACAGAGTTGTGAATGCTGTAGTAGAGCGCGAATCCAAGTGCTGTGGGGGCCCTGAGGACAAGCACCCGGCTCCGCCTGTGGGCGTCAGGGAAGACTCCGTCCAGGCGAGCGCATCTCACGGAGTGGGCGTTTTGGGCAGAGATCTTGGGTCTGTCGGATTCTGAGTCGGACTCTGAGTCAGCCTCACTCTGTGAAGTACCATTGACAATGTGTTATAGAACTCCATTTTTCTGTATTTTTAGAAATAAAAATGCAGCAGTTTCCTACAAACTACTTTACAGTCTGCTTTTAAAGTTTCATTATGTTTAATGATTATATTTTCTATTTCATCTATTTCTTTTTCATTATAATGGTCACATTGTACTTTAGGGTATGAATCTTTCAGGGGGTTGTATTTTAAATATTTAATACAGCCTGAGAGAGTGACAAGAATACAAAATGGGGCAGGGATAATCTTTTAAACAAACTGTTGGAAAAACTGGTTAAGTATGCAAAAGATGAAAAAGGACACTTTTCTTGTACCACAAATAGACAGTAGAGACTTTCATGCAACATTGGCAGCCTTGTTAGACTTTAGACATCTTAAAATAGTCTTTAAAATTTTTGTGTATTTAATTTGTATATAAAGTTATTGAACATGTGCAGTTTTTAAAAAATACAATTAGGATTATAGTGGAAACCAACAAGCCTATCTTTCCCCACTCTAATTCACTTTTCCTTTTTGCATCCAACTTGCAACCCTTTTAGTTACGCCAGTTCTTACCTCCATGTATCTCATGGTATATGTTAGATGGCTCATACTGTTATTTCAGCTCAGAGAATGACTTTCTACCCTGGAATAAGAATTTACTTTTCTACTTCTCCCTACCCCAAATACCATAAACGTGTCATCTTCCATTATTATCCCAGTATTGCAATATGAACATTTTTAGTTAAATCCGTTTTCAGTCTTTACACCCTTATCACTGCGTAACACTATAGACAGCCTAGAAAACTTATATATACTATTATTATATTTCCCTTATGTTAAAAATTGCCTTCTTTCCTTTTTTGCTTAGTTTTCTGTGTAGGAAACAGTTCATCCCCAAATTCTGCAGCAGAACTGAAAAAGCTCCTTGTTATGTATTCAAACATGTCAGAAATTCTTTCAGTGATTTTCCTCAGAGGGGTTCTTCCTAATTCCAGCCTGAACTTGGTTCCCTGTCTCGGTCTGCAGCACAGCTGACGCCCTGAATCCTCCCTTCATCACCTCCTGGGCGTCCCTCTGTCCTCCCTCCTGTGCTGGAGCCTGTGTTACTTGGATCCTAGGACGTCTTCTTTCTTGGCTGGCTCCTTGGGTTTGATGCAGCATATATTCCAGAAACTTCCTGACAATAGGTGCATGGCACCTAAACAATTTTTCGAGACCTGGTGTATCTGAAATTATTTCCCCTCTCACACTTGGTTGCAAACTTTGCCGGATATAGAATTCTAGATTGGGAATTGCTTTCCCTCAAAATTTTTAAGGCATTGCTCCATTGCCTTATTGTTTTCTATGTTGCTTTTAAGAGGTCTGCTGCCTTCCGATTCTTGATCGTGTGTGTGTCACTTGCTTTTCTCTGGAAGTTCCTAGGATCTTCTCATTATCCACAAAGTTTTGGAATTTTACAGCAATGTGCTTTGATGTGACATGTCACACTCCCTGGGCACTGGGCAGTTCATTTTAGCCTATAAACTTGTATCTTTCAGTTCTGGAAATTTTCTTTCACTGCATCTTTGAAAATCTCCGTCTACTTTCACTCTTCTTTCTGCGTCTCCAATTCCAGGTCTGTTGGATACTGTGCACTGATCCTCATTCATTTTTAACTATTTATGTATTTTCATCTCTTTGTCTTTTGTTCTATTTTCTATCATTTCCTTCACCGTATTTTCTAACTGTTCCACTTGTTAATTTCTGTTTTTAATCTCTAGGTACCCTTTCTCTCTGCTTTTATAATTAAATAGCATTCTGTTCTTAGTATTTTAATTTTTTTCATTTTAATATTTCTATTATTTTCAGGTAATGTCCCAGTCTCTTCATAAAAAGCATATAGTTTGTAGATTCTCAAATGGGTCTATTAAATTCTCCTTCTAAAGCTGGTCTGGTGGAGCATCCAAAGGATTGGCAGAAGAGCTGCCCTACTAGGCTTCAGAAATGGGTCTTCACATTTGTATTGTGCGGATCGAAGAAACGATGTGCAAAAAATTTTATGATAATTCATGTCTGAGTCTTCTAAAAAGTGGATTATTTGAGAAATAATTGTGATCGTTTCTTTTTCGTTAGAGATTAATACTGTTCCCAGAATTGTCTCTGTTCTCACAGTCAAAATAATAGCCATCAGGCCAAGCCGGGCTCGGGGAGGAGAGCTGTTGGCCCTACGAGAAAGAAGCCGCTGCCACTGTCGCCGGAGAAATGAATGCTGGTCCGGTCCTCTGTGGCGACCGCTCGAGTGGCTGAAATGCGGCCTCATTCAAGAGACAGAGAGAGTGAATTCAACAAAGAAAAAAAGTGGTTTGCTTGGAAATGGTCAGACAAGTCTGTGCTCCTTTTCTCCAGCTGGGCCTGGGGCTTCTCCGGACTGAGCCTCCGACTCCAACCAGCGCCATTTCTGTGCTACGCTCCACGGAGGCTGCCGTGTTCATCGAGTCAGTTTTGACACATGCTGTTTCAGTATTTCACAAAGATTTTCTTTTTTCTCTCCTAGTGAGACTATACGCAACTTCACTTCCTATGTCAGAGAAAGCATTCACAAGGTAAGTAGTTATATTTCAAGGTGTTAGAACATCTTACATTTTAAGAAGCTTAACAATTATATTGACTTTGGTTCACTTAGAATAGAATAGCAATATTTTCACTACCCTTTATCACTAAGTAACAAGTCTCTGAATTAGTAAAATAGGGCAATAGTCCGTTAATTCTTTCTTAATCTTCCATTTCTTAGTTGCAGACATCTGTGGAAAACTTGGAGGAACATCTCAGTTCAAGAAGCCAATCTATTTTGGATTCTTTGGAGACTGTAGCCAAGACATGTAAGTGTCTCTTGTTTGAGGGTATCACAGGGGGCCCTTCCTGACCCCTGCCAGGTCCTGCCAGCGGTGAGGTGACGCACAAAGCTTCAGTGAGGCTAGCCCCCAAGAGGCGCGGAGCCCTCAAAACTGGGCAGGGGCTGCCTCTGGTGCAGGCCCGGTCCTCCGCCCAGGGACCCCACCGCCTTAGGGCAGATCGCTGAGCCACCTTCCTCGCCCTCTGCCTGAAGCGAACCAGCAGCATCCCCGAGTCCCAGAGGAGCTGCGGGTTGGGGTTCACAAGACATCGCTCCCTGGGACTTGTCAGAAACTCCAGTCCAGTCACCCACTGTTCTTGCTGCCTGGGTTTCTCTGAGAGCTGTTTTGTAGTGAATCATGACATCTTTCTCAATTTCAGTTAGTTTGTGGTTTGTAAAGTCCCCTGCTCTGCCAATCAGTGATGTATGTTTAGGTGGAACCATGGTCCTGGCGCCTACAGAACTCTCTCTTCTGGCAGACAGCACTCTAGAAGTAACAGCTTTTAGCTAAACAGTAAGGTGAAGCTGTCCGTGCCTGCACTTGTTTGCAGTTGTCTGTGTTCTTTTTTTTACTTTTAACAAATTGAAATCAACTTATTCAAATGCCGTGGGATGGACTGCTCATGCTTTACAAAAATTAATACTTTTGTGTGGCTTAAAAATTAATCCCCATCTGTCTGCACAGAAGCACTGGCTGTCTGCTGGCTTCCAAGCTGGGTATCCCCCACAAAGGGCAACTGTGCATCTTCCTGGAACTGGTTCTGGAGGCCCAGGACTGTTGCCCTCACAGGAGGGAGGCACACCGGGGAGCAACTCCGGGTGCATCTAGTTGGGACGCAGTGGAGTGACTAGAGTAAGTGCCGGAGGGAAGCGCCCCTTTCCTCTCCACACGTAAAACAGGTGAAGCACAAAAAATACCAAAGGTGTGGCATCTGAGGCCAGACCGGGGTGTGGCAGTGCCCGAGGCCCTGGACTCTGTCCAGGCAGAGAACCGGAGCTGAGTCTGGCTGGCAGCTGCCATACAGACCCCGATCCCTCACCCCCAACGGTTCCTTGGCTCTCAGAGGGGCAGACTCAGAGAGGGAGCCTCACCGACGGGGCAAATGGCAGCAGACGCCAGAGAGCCAGGTCCTTCTTGAAAACGGGTGCCAGTGGCCTGTCCAGAATCACTCCCTTTCTCGGTAGGCAGTGATGAGGACCAGGAAGTCGGTCACGGAGGGAAGAAGCAGACAATCAGACTGGAGGCCCCAGACCTCCCCGGGGCTCTCAGCAGCCAGAGGGGCCCCGCAGCTCCACAGGGGCTGCAGATCACCGGCCATGGGGGGAGGCGTCAGAATCTGACCTCATCTCCGTGGAGCCCTTGTCAAATCACTTAAGTAGAAATTAGTAAGAAAATTGTCTTCCCCAGAAAAAGAGATATTGTCCAGAATATGGAAATGGATCTTAAGTGGTATTTTTACAACAAAGCTAAAGTATCTGATGCTTACAGCCCAAGCAGAGATGAAATGAGGCCCCTTCTGGGGAACACACACACAGTCTATAAGCTAGAGTGGACGAGCACACGCATTAATGCGAAGCTCCAGACACTGCTCAGAATGTTAAGTCTGGGAAGTGGAACCATGGGAGATACTGATCTTTTGCATGCCTGCTTATACTGTTATGGTTTTGTTATTTTCATAAATGAACTTTTTAAAAGAAAAAAACAGGATCGATTTTGGAAGTAATCAGCTCAATACAAAAGCCCCTGTGAAGGAGCCCCTGCACATGCCTCCTGGGGACGAGGAGAGGCGTGGGGCACAGGTGGGCGCTTTCTGACTGCGGGGCCCCTAACACTCTGCTCGCCTTCCTCATTTTCTGCTTTTGTGCCTCACTGTTGCTAAGAGACTTTGCTATTTAGGAATTCATCTGTGGCAGGGTGCTCACGTTTGCTTTCCACTGCCAGTATCAACAGGGACATCTGGAAAATGCTAAGTTTAAGAACAAGAATCCACTACTTGAAATAGAGATAAACAGCCTTTTCCTAATTGGTTGATTCATGGAATTTGACTTGTATTGAGCAACAGGAGATAATTTGCTTTCTAAAACATTCTTGGTTTTGTGGCAAATTTCATGACATAAAATTTTCCGTTTTTAGCTTTTGCAGGACCACCCTGGCTCGTTGGTTCCTGGTCCTCACAGCTGCCCCGGCCTCGTAGCTTTACGCATCTGCCGCCTCTACCTGGGTAGCCTTCCCTAGGCCGTGCAGGGCCAGCTCCTCTCCACCCTTCTGGTCTCGCCTTAAGTGTCTCCCTCTCTGATGGCCTAAGTAGATGCCCCTCACCCTTATTTTTACACTCCCTATCACAGCACTTACTAATATTTTCATTTGTTTATGTGCATGTTTTTCATTTTTTTCCTCTTCAAGACTGCAGGATTCACGTAGACACATTTATTCAAAACTGTTTCCATGCTTCTTGTACAGCATTAGTAATACATTTCCAGATAAAACTGTAAGTCTCCAATTAATACATTCAAACACATCAGGAATTCTTTGTTTCAGTTTCTCATTAGTGATGTCCTGCCTGGAGCTCAGTTTCTTTAGGTCCTAGTCTCAGGATTTCTCTTCATCCTTCTGAGGATTCTTTCAATTCATCTTCAGTCTTGAACCCGTTTCCTGGGCCTCACTTTACACTTGTGTTTGGAGGGGCACTTCCTCCAGCAACTGGGGAAGGGTGCGTGGAGTGTGTGTGTCCTGTGTGACACACCACGGTACAGGATCCTGGGCGGGACGTGCCGTGTGTCCTCTGAATGCCAGGCTGTTAAGGGAGCAGGGGAAGTGCTGCCAGGCTGAGGCGGGTTGTCAGCATGTCTGGACGTGTTTCCTGCACGAGATGTCACTCTGGGTTTTCTTTCATCGTGAAGAGTTAAGCCCTCTCCTTGCCAACTGTTTTTTCACTCGTCTTAAACAGTTTTGTGGAGCAACATCCTTCAGGTGGTTGTGAGCCGGTAAGAGCAGCTGGTGTGTTACTGCTGATTATTGGCAACTTGTTCTCACTCCGCATTTAAGATGCATGTGACCTGCAGTAGCCGCCCCTGCTTCCCCTCCAAAAAAGCCCAGGCTTCATTCTCCAAAGTAGAGAAGCCAGAAAAGGGTTCTCAAGTGCCCATCACCATTCTCCGTCCAGAAGGACTTGTGATGGCCCCTCCACCATGCTGCGCCATGGGGCTTGGCCGCTGTGAGGGCACGGTAGGAGCGCCCGCGCTCACCATCTTTGGAACAGCTGGCCAGTCCACCCCAATGCCGTGACAGAAATCCATCTTTCTCCCATCCCTGTTTTGACTCGGATCGCTGCTGATGGTTGCGCGCTGTGCATCCAGTCTCCCCCTGCCAGCCTATACTCCTTATTGCAGGAAGTGCCCCCCTTTAAAGAAAAAGGAAATGCTCCTGGAATCAGGGCTCCAGCCGAGCTGACCTCATGGCTCCTCCTGGAGTCTCTTCTCAGGTTGGTGCAGGGTCAGAAGCAGTTCAGCTAATGCCACTTCCTAACTTGCTCCTGGGATTGGTCTCAATCTCGAGGACCTCTCCTTAGTTCTTTGGGTAATTACTACCTGTCTCTTTTCCCTATTAAATTACACCTTCAAGAGGTTTTCTGTCTCTTGATCGCCATCCTGTCCAGAGCACCCGGCCCAGTGCCTCCCATGCAGTGGAGACATACTAGGTACTAGTTGAGGAAAAGCGAAAGCGTGTTCACATAACCTGTAGTTTAGCAGAAGGATGGCAATAACTAACGCAATACAACGCATCATTCAGTGTGTGTGTGTGTGTGTGTGCGCGCGCTCTCCCCAGGCAGGAGATCGGTTCTATGTGGGAAGCACTCACGCGGCCACAGGAAACGAGAGCAGGAGGGGAACGGGAGTGAGGAGACCGAGGCAGCGGCTGAGGGGTGCAGAGTAGGAGGGCGGCACGGGGACACAAGCCTGGGTCTTGTTAGCCAAAGATCTGGACCTCACCCAGTGGCCGGGGTGGGGGCCGCTGGAAGTTTCAGTGAAGGGCCCCAAGGGGGCCTGTCATCTCTGCATTCCAGAAAGCTCACTCTATGCCGGGCCAGGGAGGACGCTGTCATCTGAGCAGCAGGCGTCGGGCTCCACAGCCGCCGGGCCAGGATGTTCTCGGGGAGGGTGGGAGGGCGGACCAGTGGAGGAACCACCCTCCGACCTCCCTCCTCAGCAGGGCTGACCTGGGGAGACAGTGTCCTGGGCACAAGCAGGGCAGGCCCAGAGCCACAGCGTGTTCCAGCTCCTCCCTGCCCGGCACTGCAGCTGGAGGGGGGGGCACACTACAGTCTCCCCGAGGTGAGTTGCCATCACTCTGTATTTAGTGCAGGAGACGGTGCAGGCCCAGAGCACCCTAGTGCTGAAAGCAGTGCAGGACGGAGGCAGCACAGAGCAGGCCATCCTGGAGATGCAGAGGAGCTTCGACACTGTAAGTGGGGACCGCAGCCCTTTCCCCGGGCGTGTTTTTGGTTTTGTCACTAAGACCCGCACACACATCTTTAAAGTTGCCATTTTTCAGTCCAGAAGAGGCCAGTACAGGTCTTGAGGGAATGGGCCAGGGTAGAGGCCAGTTTCCTCCCCGAGGCTCTCCAGCATGACGTGGCCCAGAGGGGCCCTGCTGCAAAATGCAGCTGCACTGCCTGTAATGCCCTGCAAGGGACCGGCATGCCCTTGGTGTGCGCCATTTATTGTGCATTCTGAGTTGCACAACTCTCTTCTTCCTCACTGCCTTTCCCTAGACACAAGCAGAGTTTACAGAAATGAGGTCTGACCTGAAGCACCTTGAAGTTTTAGTTGCCCAGCAGAGCCAGGTCTTCCAGCAGCTGTGTGAGCAACTGGGCTGGGTGAATGTGCCCAGTGTCCTAGCAGAGCTGAAGAGGTGGATCTCAGAACGCCGGGTTCCCGGGTCTGTGAAAGACAGCGCATCCCAGACCTCACCACCTCCGGCCCGGAGCCGCAGATGCACCAGGAAGGACAGCTGTGCCCCTGCAGGACCAGTGATGTGGCAGGCCCGGGCCCCGCCTGCCACGTGGGCCCTTGGTGTAGGCTCTGTGCAGCCCGGGGCACTCGGCATCGGGGAGGAAGGAGCCCAGAGTGACGCTCTCCAAGACGACCCGGTGCTGCTGGCGCATAGAGCCTGCCAAGGAGCCCTGTGCTTGAAGGACAAGGCCGTGCAGACGAACCGCAAGGACAGGGCTGGTCGTAAAACAAGCCCTGAGCACCAGGGTGCCAGCGTCCCAGGACACAAGGCTCCTGGTGACAGAGACCTGGTTTCCCAAGGTCCTTCCAGACTCACATCCCTGGACTTGAACAACTTTGCAACCAGCACTAAGAACACCTGCCAAAAATGTCAAGCCAAAGGCATGTCTTTGTGTGACTCTTGCAAACACAGGTTGGTGCCCAGACAGAAAGGCAGAAGTGTCGGAAGGAGGAGGAAGGGCAGGAAGCTGCAGCCCAGGAGGGCCCACAGAGGCAGGAAGCGAGAGCCCACCCCGGAGAGGCCCAAACCCCTTGCCCAGCCACCAGTCCGCCCTGCTCGGGGCGTCACAGTCACAGCCCAGAAGGCAGTGACGGCAGAGCCAGGGGACCGCCTGCAGCTGGGTGGACACGCCCCCCAAGACGGCCTGCGTTCTCAAGGCCCCCAGGGGCACCGGCGGACAAGTTGGCTGGGCAGCCTCACCCTCGGGCTTGCAGAGACCCCTCTGCGCAAGGAGCCGCGGAAGAGGAGGCTCTACGACCTGGGCTTCGACAGCAGCGATGATGGCTTCTGACTGGCCCTGGGTCCGCAGCTGCTGCTTGCTGGTTTCGGCGGGAAGAACCGCGGAACACTGGGCAGGCAGACAGCAGAAGCCCCGAGCCTCCTTGAGGCCAGAGGCCCTGCTGCGGGGGGTCAGGGCAGGGCCTGTGATGGGGGCTGAAGGGGGTGGGGAAGTCAGTGGGGGTGGAGGAAGGGAGGGCTGCCTCCCCGAGGGCGCGTGTGGCCGTTACTGGGGCGGCATGACTCCCAAACACGTTCGTGGTCTTTAAAATATTCTCTACACATAGTGCCTTTCTGGGCAGCTGCAGGAGTTTTTTTGTAATCCAGTCTTGTTGCCAAAGCGCTCGAATCTTTTGGTCAGTGGCCATGTTACAGGACACACTGGTCACCTCACGAACAGGGAAGCAGAGTGGGCGAGCTGCCCACGACAGAGGCCCAGAGCCCCGCCATCCACAAGCCTTGATGTCCCACCTTTCTCGGGGCGCCTTCTCCGCTGTCCTGTCCCTCGACCATGCGTACAGCCAGCAAGGGCACTTGGAGGGCCTGTGTCATTCCGGGGGGCAGCGGGCCTAGAGGGACTTTGGGTTTCCATTTTTATCTTCCTGAAGTTTTTGAATTTTTGCAATATATATGTATTTCTTTTGTAATAAAAACCAAATAAACGTTTTACTAAAGATACAGAGGTAAAGCATATGTTTTTTTTTTTTTTCATTAAGTTCGTTGTATTGACCTGCCGTCAGCTTATGTAAGGAAAGCAGACGAGGCACAGTCCATCTGTAAGTTCCTGAGCTTCTCGCAAGAAGATCGTGGAGGGGAACGTCCTACTCGGGCCTTTCCTCTTAGGACAGTAGAAATCCTCCTGGATGGACAGCCGGCATCCAGGACTTGCCCTTTTCCAAGCCGGTGCTGTAGATGACGCTGGACCTCGCGTGGACGGTCACGGATAGCAGTGGTTCTTAACTTGGCTTTTATATTCTTTATTCAGGGGTGTGTACCCCGCAAATGTCTGAAGAGAGTCAGTTTGCCCGTGACCCCTCTGGCAGGGTGCCAGGCACCAGACGAAGCTGCGCTCCCATTCCCAGCAGCTGGCCAGGCCGAGGGGCTGCAGCCTTGGGCTCCGCCCTCCACCGGCCCCATGGGCCTGTGCGAGCAAGGCTCGGCTGGACGGAGCTCTGCCCCACGGTGGGGAGGCCTCCCAGGCCTTTCCGAACTGACTGCAGGTGTCTGTTGAGCAGTTGGCAGGACTCATGCAGACCACGGGGGTCTGTATCTGGAGATCTTTTCATGACTCTAAGTTGAAAGTTTTATCATTTTAATTCCAAGTTGAGACCCTGTTGAGAGAACTCCATCAGCATTTATGACTGTGACCTTCTCACTGAAGTCTCTGTCCAACTTTGAAATGCCAAAGCAGGACCCTCTCTTCTCTGATTCTGTGGTGAGTTATGAAATATTTGGTTCTTCAGAAGTCTTTCATTTTGTGTAATGAAGCCGAAAGTCAGAGTGACTCCATGTTCCACAAACTGGGTGTTTCTGCAGAATGAACAATAACTCACCTCCTAATAAGGCTGGGTTCGTTAAAATTACACTGCCTATCTCCGGCAGTCATCAGGAGGGCTATTCTGATTCTTATTTTATTCCTAAGGCTTTTTGTTTTTCTGTGTCCCTGCGAGACTGGGTGCGTGACATTGCCCCAGGCACCTCCCCAGAGCAGGAAACAGTCTCTGGCTGTCTGCCTGCTGAGAGCTGAGGTTCGGGGAGGCCGGGATGGAGGGCCTCGGACGCCTAGGCAGGGCCCCTCCCTCTCCCCAGACCTGCTGCCGTCTGAGGACGCACAGGAAGCTACGCGGGCACCTGCGTATTCGATGTCACTGCAGAAGGGACTTTCCTGACCTCTCCTCTCCCACAGGAGCTAGCCCCACTCACCGGCCGTTCCCTCGCCCTGTTTTAATTTCCATCTCCAGTGGCGTCCTCGCCTCCAAGAGGGGGTCTGACACGAGCATACGGCCGATACGCTCGAGCAGGCCCATCCTGCAAGTCGGCTCCCGACTGCATGGTCTCCCAAGGAGGCTCTCCTGCAAGACGCCCTCTCCGCTCTCCCAGGCCAGCTCCCAGCACCCCTCTCCATCCAACATGCCCAGAAAACAACACTTTTCTGCCCTCAAAAAAGAGAGCTGCTTCCTACAAGGGCTGAGCAGTTAAGAAAATGTTTCTATGCCACGTCCTAGGCCAAAACTCTTCTATCAAATCAGGCATTTTCCAGCTGGCCTAGCAGAGTCCTTCCTCACTAGGGCTAGGATACATGGTCAAGTATATTTCCTGGGCGAAACTCTGTTCATGGTATAAATATTTACGTGGAGCCTAAAATATTAATGCTCTTCCCACACACACCCCAGGAAGAACGCCGATTCCAGCACCTCAGACATCTGGGGCGGCGGCTACATCAGCGGTCTGCTGCCCGCACACCCCATTTGCTGGTCCTCGTTGCTGCACGTGCTTCAGTGGGAGGACGCACCACCCTGGCACCAGCGGAGCCCCCAGCCCAGCCGGTCGGGAGGAGGGGGATCGGCCTGTGCGGCCTGCTCAGCAGTGTGATCACTACGGCTCACAGCTCCTCCGGCGGCAGGACGGCGCTGCAGCCCTGTCGGCACCTTTCTGGGGGCCCAGGTGAGGGGCGCAGGCCCGGGGTGTCTGCCTCCCTCCCTCCCCCTCAGAGTCTTCCCTGGGCTTGGGAGTGGAGGGCCCAGGAGAATGCCAAGGAGCCAGGGCAGGTGGGCCAGGACGTGGCTCCCCAGTTCCCCTAGTGAGGGGGGCAGGAGGCAGGCAGAGGAGAGCCCTGGACCCAGAGGTGAGAAGGGGCCTCACTGCCCTGGCAGGAGCCATAGAGAGGCAGGAGCTGGCTATTCGGAAGGGCAATGTCGAAGGTTCTGGGTTAGACCCGTGTGGCTGGACGGCCGTTCCTTGGGTGTGGAGCACACGGCAGTCTAGACAGGGCCAAGGGCAGGGTCACTGTTTCCAGCCCACAGGCGTCCTT
The DNA here is from genome assembly GCF_040802235.1 of Manis javanica. NCBI lineage: Eukaryota > Metazoa > Chordata > Mammalia > Pholidota > Manidae > Manis > Manis javanica. Next base: position 1,240,032 of record NC_133158.1, read on the forward strand.
GAAGTGTCCTTTTTTTTTTTTTTTTTTTTTGATTTTTTTTTTTTTTTTTTTTTGAGAGGGCATCTCTCATATTTATTGATCAAATGGTTGTTAACAACAATAAAATTCAGTATAGGGGGGGTCAATGCTCAATGTACAATCATTAATCCATCTCAAGCCTAATTCTCGTCAGTCTCCAATCTTCTGAAGCATAACGAACAAGTTCTTACATGGTGAACGAATTCTTACAGAGTGAATAAATTCTTACATGGTGAACAGTACAAGGGCAGTCATCACAGAAACTTTCGGTTTTGATCATGCAATATGACCTATAAACCATCAGGTCAAATATGAATATTCATTTGATTTTTGTACTTGATTTATATGTTGATCCCACATTTCTCCTATTATTATTATTATTTTTATTTTTAATAAAATGCTGAAGTGTAGGTAGATGCAAGATAAAGGTAGAAAACATAGTTTAGTGCTGTAAGAAGGCAAATGTAGATGATCAGATGATCAGGTGTGTGTCTATGGACTAAGTATTAATCCAGGCTAGACAAGGGCAGCAAGACATCCACGGATGCAGAAGATTTCTCTCAAAGCAGGGGGGGTGAGGTTCTGAGCCTCACCTCTGTTGATCCCCAAATTCTCACCTGATGGCCCCCCTGCGACTGTGCCTGTCTTAGGTTGTTCCTCCCTTGAGGAATCTTACCCGTTTGAAGTGTCCTTTTGAAAGACCTGCTCCTCTGCTCCTCGCCAGACCTTCCTCCGCTCAGCCACGCACTCACCCCTCCCCGTGCCGTTCCCCAGCCTCCCCTCTGGTCCCAGCTTCTCCTGGCAGCTTCCAGCTCCTGCCTTACTACTGTCACAAAGTGCACCAGGCTGCACGGAGCTGGCTTCTAGGAGCTTCAACACCAGTGGGCACAGCCAGCGGCTCTGGAAACCTCTCATAGGCTGGATGGGCCCAGCTACTCACATGGCTTGTGCTGTGGCTTCGATTGGCCTTTTGCGACCAGGTTCCACAGCTCCTATTTATTCTCGAAGCTGTCTTGTTTCCATTTTGATTCTGCAAATCTGAATTAGTTTGGTGTTTCCACGGAAACAGTTCAGCAATTGTCTGACTTGCCAAGACGAACTGCGGGGGAGAAAATCGAATGATGCAAAACATTTTTAGTTTCTTGAACATGACTTACTGATGTCTCCCCAAGAAGTCTTTGGTCCCAGCTCCCTGCAAACCTGAGGACAATTTATTAAAATAAATGTTCTAGGCTCTGTTCTCCCTCCAGCTAAATCCCCGGAGACCCACTCGGCAAACCCCTCGCCGTGTGCAGCTGGCCCACATCAGCCCACTGCACTGAAGCAGAGGCTGTGGGGTCGTTTGGGCGCTCAGGGAGCCGGGGGAGTGACAGATGGCACTGGGTGAGCATCTGTATGGCCACCCCTGCTAACCTGGGACCAGCAGCACTGGTTCACTCCACAGCTATGTTTCTACAGCAAAGAAATGCTCCTTATTCAAGGCTTCCAGGATGAATTGCCCATTTGGTAAATCTAAATTTTCATGTAAAGTCTTTGCTAAACTGTTGGTACACCTGTCTCTCCCGCAGGGAGAACCTGAGCCTCCTCCCATGCCACCTCTACCCAACACTTGGCCCTTGTTCCCAAGGGCCATAGTCTTCACCACGGGCAGAGCAAGTCCTCCTGCCTCAGCCTTCAAGGGCCAGGGCTGGACCCCTGCTCCGAGGAGCCATGTCCCTGCGAGGCCCTTGCGGGGCAAGGACTGAGCTCTGAAAACAGTCCGTGGTCCCCAGGGCCCAGCACCCTCGGGAGGCACTGTGGGTCCCGCTGAGCTCTCCAGCGTGGGCCTGGCCTTTGCTGTTTCTGGGTCTGTGAATGGGGGTGCCCACAGCTGGGCGGTGGAGGTGAGGGCTCGAAAAAACAACTTCATTTCTCCTTTCCACAGAAGTGATGCATGCCCACTGAGGTAAGGTGGGGGACACTCAGGACTGCCCTTGTCCCGGTCCCCTCCACACCCCACTGCATGTACGCATCGTCACAAACATGGGGGCAACTGGTTTCTTAAAATGGAGATGCCTTTTCCGTTTTGGAACTACTGGGGTTTACACCCTTCACCCAGTTTCGCTAATGTGAACACCGTACGTAACTGTGGCCTATTTTCCATAACTAAGCAACTACCACAAATTTGTTAATCTTAACCAAGCTCTAGCCTTTATTTAGATCTCACCAGTTTTCCACCGACTCCCTGTCTGTTCCACGACTGGATCCAGAACAACACCCTGCCTTTAGTCCCTGTGGCACCTGGTCTGCTCTGTGTCGGAGCCTGCCCTTGTCCATGACCTTGGCAGCCCTGAGCACTGGCCAGGCTTCCTGCTATGAGTGTCTGGCCCCCACGGTCTGTCTCTCAGTCAGACTGGATGTGGGCCTCGTAAGGGCGGTGCGGAGACCAGTGCCCACAGAACACCGCTGCTGGCTTCTACCACACTGCTCAGTTACGTGGAGTGTGCTGCGCAGCTCCGCGGACTACTCTGCCCCTGAGAACGGGGCCACTAAGTGTAGCTCAGCCTCACGGGGGACCCAGATCTGCCTCACCTCCATGGTGTCCACAAGTTGCATCTGGCTGGGATGTGCTCTCCTGAGCCCAGGTGTCTGAGTAGCAGTCGCCTGCTTTGGTCCATCCAGCCTGTCCCCCCGAGTCGGGCAGCCACGTACTCCGAGCACCCATCACTCGCTTCTGCCCTTCTTGCTCGGGGAGAAGTGACTGGCCCCAACCCCACAGGCTGTGACCTTAAAGAGGTGCAGCATGCCTGCTGTGGGGACAGGCGACAAGTGGTCCAAGTAGAACCACCAGTCAGTGCTGTCTGGCTGGGCACCCCAGGCAGGGCAGTGGTGGTAGCTGAGCCCGGGGAGGCCTGTCCTGTGACACAGCCCATGGGCAGTTCTCAGGGTATGGGGCAGGTGCCCATCTCACCCCATCAAGGAATGGAGGTACGGACTCCACCAGGGTATCCAGAGCAACCCCCAGCCCTGTGCTGAGGCCACCAGCCCAGAAGATGGCCTGACGTGTTCCTCGGCCCTCAGACCTTCCTCCCCAGCTCCTGGCTTTGGGTCTCATCCCTAGCCTCCCCTATGAACCCAGGAGGCAGGTACTTCCCTGAGACTCAGCCGGGGTTGGCAGGCATCAACCTTGCCCACCAGCTTATTAGACTCCCTAGAAAAGCATCACAAGTTTAGAGATTCACCCAAATGCCGACATCATTTCTTCCCTGCTAAGCTTTAGCTGCTGTGCTGGCCTGGCTCCCCCACCCTGGGCATCCTGCACCTGTTAGGTCCCTGCCCCATCACCGCCTAGAGCCCCAGGGTCTCCAGGCCTGCCTGGGGAAGGTGGACGGGCAGGACCTTGCTAACTCCCTGCCTCTGCTAAGGGCCCAGGCCTCCTGTAGGGAGTGTGAGAGGAGGCCACGTGAGAATGTGCTGCCCAGGGATGCCAACAGCCCCTCTGACCCAATGGGAGGCCCTGCAGAGGCCTTTGGGCAGGCAGGGCAGGGATGGAGGGTGGACGGGATCTGCCTGGATGTGACAGAGCCTGGGGCCTACATAGGTGGCAGGCAGCCCTGTGTACAAAGTGTGAGGGCAGTAGAGAGCCGGGGCTGAGATCCATCCGACCCCCATTCCTCCATGCACGTTCGGCTGGCCTGGGAGTCCCTCACTGGTCGTGGACCTGGTACTGTCAGGGCCCCACGGAAAGAACATGAAGAGATACAGCAGAGCCCCATGACCTGCACCTGCTTTGGGTACTGGGTATATTGAACATCAACCAAAAAACACTTTCAAGATATCAAGCAAAGTAAAAAAAAAAAAAGATATCAAGCAAGGTGACAAAAATCAACAGTAAGAAACATTTCAAAGCAACAGAATAAAAAAGCTCTCGTCTCAGAAAGGGATCTGAATGGGAGCTCTGAACAAGGCTCCTGACAACTGGCTGCTCCCACAGGTGCCGTGTGCCGACTTCCTGCAGTAAGGACCCAAAGCTATACAGTCAGCTGTCCTGACTCAATCAGGTATTTAAAAGAGGTCATCAAACTGTAGTCCTCTTCCAAGTCCAGGACAGTCTCAACGATACTGTGATCACTGAACGCCCGTCCGAGGCCACCCGGGTCAGCATCTAAGGCCTCCGGCGGGCTCTCGTCCCCTAGCAGAGCCCAGGCTTCCTCCCTGAAGGGTGAGTCTCCGCAGCGACCACACACATGCTTCAACTCATTTTCAGGTTCTAGTTTCCCAGCCAATTCTTCAATGGTTCGGATGCTCGTATGGTCTTAAAAATAAGGACAGCATTCAATTCTAGTGAGAAGTTTCTGAAGACATTTCAGACACAAGTTAAAATCCACAAATGAGTGGCTATGCACAGCTGCGTATTCCCACCCCGGGCAGGTGGGCTACCAGAGGGACGGCCATATTCTAGGCTCAGCTAGGTGCTCTCCCTCCGTTCTGGCCTCAGCATTTATCAAGCCCGGACTGTCTCCAGTAAGAAGGCCAGAGTGGGAGACACGGAGATGTGCGTGTTGCTCTGACCTCAGGGAGCTCCCTGACCTGCAGGTATGACCAGACATGATGTGAGAAAAAGGAAAGCTGCCTGACACCAGGGGCCTGAGGATGTGACGGCTTCAGGTCACTTCCTGGGGCGGCGGGAGGCTCAGCCGCGCAAGGCGTGGGCTGGCAGGGGGCTGGCTCTGCGGCCCAGGCAAGCACCGCCCCTTCATCCCATAACCCAGATGCCCTTCCAGAGCCAACAGCTCGACAAGCGGCAAGGCCTTGTCGACACACCCCACACTATGAGCAGAAACAGAGGAAGCATCTGGCAATCTGACGGTGCGCAGCGCTGTCAACCATTTCCTCCAATCGTGCACCACCCACCCTGGCTGGACAGTGCCCCCACTGGTGCCACTGTCCTGACAACCCCCAGGGCTGCTGTCCCTCCCTGCAGGGAGTCACCCTGAGTGGACAGTGATGAAATGCCCTGAGCGCTGAGGCCCACCAGCTACAGCTCCATGCCACTTCCAGCCTTCCAAGAAAACTGATGACAGGTGGCTTGTTTCTAAGAAATCTGCTGACACAGGCGCCCGGGCGAGGGACCTGTCCTCCGGGGAAGGCCGCCAGCCCTCGCTGCTCACCGATCATACAGAGCAGATCCTCTGCGGCCTCTTGGCTGAAACTGCTGGGTGGTATATTTGAGTCAACCTTCAACTCTTTCTCCGTGTGTTTCCTGCAGCCCCCAGGGTAAAAAAAAAAGTGAGGAATTAGATCCTTTTTAAAGAAAGTATTGAAGAGGAAGTCAGGCTTAGATAACCTTGAAGACAAGAACCCAGTGCTGTCATTCACGCTGTGATCAGAGGACAAGAGGAAATGGCTAGACCTGCGGAGCCCCTGAGGCCTCTCCGTGGCCCGCGAGCATCTCACACTGGCGGCCTTATTTCTACAAGGAACCAACGAACTGGCTTTACCTACAGGGCAGCCAGGCTGGCAGGGCCTTGTTTCATCCCACCGGTCCTCCTGGACCCAAACCAGGTGCCCAGCACCAGGCGCTGTAAAGCTACCTGGGAGGAGAGGCTCTGCGGCTGGGGGTGGGCACAGGCCAGGGCGCGGCCAGGAAGCCGCCACCGCCCTCCACCTCTTCCCTGCGGGCAAAGGACACTGGAATTTAGGCTTTTATTTCTGCGGCATAAAACACTAGGTGTCTTTAACAATCAGGTCTCGCTCCGCCATCACCGTGGGTCTCGCAGGGTGGCCTGCACGCCGCACGGGCCCCGAGGGCCGGGCTGCGCCGCCGCCCAGCCCACCCCCAGCCCCGCGAGCCCGTCGCCGGATCACCTGAGCCCGTCGGGGCGCCACCCGTCCGCGGCCGCCGCTCTCCCGCGCCGCCTCTCTGGGCCCGCTGCGCGCTCGTTCTCCCTGCGGGCCGCCGGCCAAGCGGACCCCGAGGCCGGGCTCCAGGGCGCGCCCCCCAGGAGCCGGGCCGCCCGCCGGCCCCGCGCCCCGCCCCAGGCCCGGTCGATGGCCGCGGCCAGCTCCTTCCGGCACCTGCGCAGCTTCTCCGACATGCCCCGAGCCGGCGCGCCTTGCTGCGCCCGCAACACCGCCTTACTGGACAGCGCAGGGGCCCGGACGTCCCGGCCCTCGTCCGCACCACCGCCAGGGCACCCCGTTCCCTAGGTCCTGCCGGCACCCCCGCCCCCTACCCTGGTCCCCGCTCGCACCCCCTGCCCCCCCTCTGCCCGGGCATCCCCGGACCCCACTCCCACCGCCGAGTAAATCCTCACCCAGCAGCAACCACACAGGTACCTCAGCGCCCCCACCGCTCCCCCAACGGTCGCGGCCCTGCGGCTGCACGTGCCCCGTCCTGGGCCCCTGACCCCGCGGCTCAGGTTAAAGGTCAGCCCAACCGGCAAGATGTTCTGTACACCCCGCAGGGGAGGCGGGGCCCATACAGTAGCTGGTGGGAGGGAGGGGTCCTACTTCGTACCAATGGGGCAAAAACAGGCCCTTTGCCGGTGAGCCCCCACCTCCTTAGGCCACAGCGGAGGGCTGACCCTACCAGGGCGGGGGCAGGGCAGAACGGCCGGGGGACACACTGGGCAGGGGGCAGATGCCCCAACACCCAACAGATCGTTTCATTAGGGGCAAGAAAGCTGTAAATCCCATGACTCAGGGACACAGAGACCGGCTTCAGGGCTAGTGTTTAGGGACTCGAAGCTCCCTCAGCGCACAGCAAGGGAGCCGGCACCACCGAGGGCCAGTTCACGCCGGCAGGAGGGCCCCGGGCCTCCCTCTACTATGGGATTGGCAGGTCGACACCCCTGTGCCCCCTCCCCACCCACCCTTTGCAGCCCCTCAGGTTTTACAGAAATTTCTCACCACCTGTGTAAAAATAAAAATAATTCAGCCTCTGGACATAACCCTCCTGAGCAAACAAGGTCTTTTTTCCCCTCCTGCTCATACAGAAGGGGGTTTCATCTGGCTTTTAGACAGACACCAGCAGTCCTCAGAGTCCCTGTGCCCTCCTGGGGGCGTCTGCGGGGGCCGCGGGGCGGCAGGGCCCCCAAGGCGGCATCAGTCGGTGTCCATAAGGCCCAGCTGTGAGCTGCAAGGGGGTCCGGCAACACTGGCAAGTGAAGGCGTTGTATGAAACTCTTCATCCCGACGCTGGTAGAACAGCACGTAGGCTGCTTTTGTCTGCAACACAGGAAGGGAAGATTCAGCCACGGGCTGGAAAACCCCCCGTTCTCCCAGCTCCCCACCCACTGTTCTGGACACACTGCTCTCCGGGAGCTGCGGTCATGCCAGTGCAGCCACACTGAGCCCAGGGGGCCCCACGGTGGGGGAAGGCGGGTGGCGTGCGACAGAGCCCTGGGGAGAGCTGGCTGCTCGTGGGGAAGGCTCCCGGGGGAATGGCAGCCAGCCTGCTCTCGACCACCCCCAGCTTCCACTGTCCCGTCAGGATGATGCCCAACCGAGTGGCCCGGAGACTCCCCCGGCTGGAATCTGCAAAGACAGAGGAAGGACAGGCGTCAGGGGCCTGCCTGCTCACCGCTATCTGATCCTCAGAGGCCGGGGACACACTGCTGTCATCGAAGTAATACCACTTCCCGGTCAGCTTGTTCTTCGCGTGGGCGGTATCTGTCAGGCCAACAGAGGACATGAGCAGTGGCCAGCAGAGAGCCCTGGCGGGCCTGTGGGCCTGCGATGAACGACAGAACCCCCGAAAGGGAAAAACCAAAGACCCTGAGGTCAAACGTAACTTACAGCTGGTGTCCTAACGACCCAAAGGTATCTCATCCTTTTAAAAAAACCTGTTCCTTCTAAAAAAGTAAAAATGGAGCTGTGGGGTCTCAGGCTTACACAGATTTTGGGGAACTAATTCAAAAAGCAGAGAAAGCTGGTGTCAGCCCTCAGGGTGGCTGTGAGCAGTAACCCTGACCAGGGGACATACGGGAACTGACACGTTCAGACCCAAGTTAAACTACAGATCTCCAAAGATCACGCCACATCGAAGGCACTCGCCCTGTCCAGGCAGAAGGGCGATCCTGGTGGGGACACAGCGGGCACTTGGGTTTGTAGACTGGGACGTGGACAAGCAGGCTTACTTTATCTTCTCTAAAACTGTGTGTCAGAAGTCTCAATTCCTCACGTCCCACAGCCAACATTTCCCATCTTGATTCTGCACTATTTCCAAGCAGGATGTATTTACAACAGCAGTCCCAGCAGCGATGTCCAATTCCCGCTCTGCCCACACTCTAATACAACACGGCAGGAGCTAGCGGGGGTCTGCAGTCCCCGCCTGCGTGTGGCTCTGGGCGAGCTGTGGAGCTGTCTGTCGCTCCAGTGCTTGCTGCAGAACGTGTGGGTAAGGAAGGCAGGAGAAGGTGACACAGAAGGTGCTGAGGGCCGCCCCCAGTCTGTGCACTGGTGGCTCTCTGTCCTGGAGTTCCCACTGGGGGCCCTTAAACAAGGGCCTGACCTCATGAAGGGGAAAAATGACACACACAGAGCTAAGAAACTTGCCTGACTGGTATGTCTACATGCTACCATGGCAGTCAAGAAGGAATGTATTTATTCATGAATGAACAGGTATCAAAATGAATTTGGGGAGGAAACAGCTGAAGAGTAAGTGCTTCAGGGCATGGTGTGGTCGAACTGCTAACAGCCACTCCAGTAGACCCCTGGTTTTCAAACAAGACCAATTTTTATTTCCCAGCCTCATGTACAGCTGGAGGCAGCCATGTGGCATTATAGCCAATGAAGTGTGTGGGGAAGAGCTGAGGGGGACTTCTGGGAGGCATGCTTAGAAGAGAAGGTGGTGCCCTTTCTCCCCTACTTCTCATGTCCTGGAATGTAGACATGAGAGCTGAGACTGAGCAGCCTTCTGGAGACAGGAGGTGACACAGTAAGAATGGAGGGGCAGGGGCAGTGTTAGGCCAACAAAAAGAGGTCGGCACGGCAGGGGAGAACATCAGGGCTGCGGGCAGTTCCATCGCCCACTGCGCAAGTAAAGGTCACTGGTGCCTCCCGTGGTGTGTCACCTCCTGGGGCCCTGACCCCAGGAGGGGTGGCAGTGGGCACAGTGCAGGTGCGGCAGAGGGAGCAGGCAGACACCCACTGCTCGCTTCACCACTACCCGCACCACCTTCCCGTAAGCGAGTAACAAGATGTACGAGGTCTTTTCACTGAAGAGCAAACCCACACATGACAGAGACTTTAGAAAACAAAGAACAAGGAGAAGAAGGAAGATTCTGGTGTCTCTTCCCTGTTTGTGATGTAGCTGTGTCACCACCTCTTGTGACGGCGTGACTTTGTGTGGCTATTTTTGATGGCGTTTCAAGGGCACCCATGTCAGGAGCAATTCCACTCTGCAGGGGTTGTGTGCCCTCCATCAAGCAGCTGGGCGGCAGCGGCAGCCACTGGGCACCAACGCCAGTAATAACTTCCACGGTTTTAAATAGGTAAGTATCTTTATGCAAGAAGCTTTTTCCCAGTTTCAAGTGATTTCCTTAGGATAGATTCCCAAATGTGCAATTAAAAATATGGAAGCCGGGTGGGGGCAGGGAGAGGGGAGAAGCAGCAGCCGGGAGGAGCCAAGGCCTAAGGGCCTGAGCCGCGGTGTACACAGGGCTCAGGGCGAAGCCCAGCACACGGCAGAGCCTGGTGAGACGGCGGGCTGAGGGCAGCCAGTGCTTCAGCAGGAAGCAGACGCAGTACTCACAGTGACCGACCCCCATGGCTCCATAGTGGTTGGACACAGCGACGAGGTCATACACGTAGGGCCGCGCTGACGGGTCACAGACAAACTCGGACATGTTCAGGGCCCTGAGTATAAATAAACGAACAGCCCTTAAGTCCACGGTGGTCAGAGGAAGACGGAGGAGTGAGCCAGCACCCCTCTCCGTGCCACAGGCTGTTAACAGAGGGAAGCATGCAGCAACTAACAGCAGGAGGGGGGACGGACGCGACAGGAGGGCCCCGTCTCAGTCCCACCCCTGCCGCACCCCACGCAGAGGCTTCCTGGGCGACTCCAGCCTCGGGCCAGTAGCCTGGAAGGTCTCTCCCGGCACAGCCTGAGGGCCGCAGCAGCAGAGCAGGGACGGCTGTGGCTGTCAGAGACACAGCCGATGCCGTAAAAGCCTAAGCTAAATATCAAAACAGGCCCCAGAAAGTTTTTCCCCGCTATTTTAATTGTGAAAGAGAGAGGAATTCTACATATCTGATTATGCCCACCACCCAGGTTCTCCAACTGAGGTGTCTGTACTTCGTGTGTCCACTGACCCACCCCTGCCCAGGCAGCATTTTAAATCTGCCTTTCGTGAAGGCACTGCTGTCCTGCTGACTTCACTTTGCCGCTTCGGTTCAGCTGAGGACCCCGGGGCTGAGGACGTGGGCAGCTGGTCCCGGTCTGCGCCCTGGGAAGAGGACTGAGGTGGAGCGCACCCCAGCCGCAGGGCCCAACGATCCCGCACCCCCACCCCCACCCACTGCTGATGAGTGGCAGCCCAGCCCCCGGGTGATGACGGTGGGGACACCAGCTGGGTTAGGCAGAGCGCGGGGCCCGAGAGGGGAAGCAACAGGGGCCGGCATTACCCTGGGCCTGGGGTCTCTTCCACCCAAGAGGGTGGGGGGCGGGGGGTGGGAGGGCAGCCCAGCAGCACAAACATCCTGATGTCCGGGTCTTTGGTGGCAAAGGCCTCAGCCATTCGGTGCCCAAATCCTCTGCCTGGGTTCTCATCTTCCTCACAATGCTGCAGCGAGGGACCCACCTGACTGGGAACTCCACGACCGTGTCGAGCTTATCCCTCCAGTATCTGCTGTAGGAGAAGCGTTTGAGGTGTACCACAAGGATTTTCGGCAAGGTCCACAGGTCAAACTTCTTCGTGGCCTGTTGGTGCTTCTGACAACTGGGGCAGTACCTGAGCAGACAGGAAAGCCTCCGCTCACGGGCGGGCAGGCAGCGTGGGGCCCCAGTGCGGCCCCACACCCTCTCCCGGCTCAGCACCACTGCCTCAGGGCAGGAGGGCTAACCACCACCCACAACGGGGATGGCTTCCTCGGTCTGGAAAACAGGGTTTACACACGAAGACCCGTATCGTGGGGCCGGCCACGTAAAAGGTGCCATGGCCAAATCCAAAGATGGTGCTGGCAGACCCAAGAGACCTGGGGCCATGGGTGCCCTGCCCAGCGTGGGGAGCTCCTACCAGGGGTCGTGCTCCCCGAGGGTCTCCATGGTGGTGAAGAGCTCGATGCAGTCCCTCAGAGCCACCGCGGCCTTCTTCTTCTTCTGAGGCTGCAGCATGCTCACATGCTTCTCATAGGCCTGGGGGGACAACGTGCCGTGGCCGCTGGACACACAGACCTTGTGGCTGGGCCACAACCCCATGAGCTCTCACCCCTGGAACATGATGTACTTCCGGAACTTCTGACCTTATAATGAAATCTCTAAATGTCTTTCATTCCCAGGCTGGAATATAACTTGCTAAATGGCTATGGAACTAGTGACAGTGACCCTACTGCTCATCCAGACAGAAGCCAGCCCACCGCGGGCCCAGAACCCCGAGTGGCCTACCTCAGATTCCTGCTCGTCGTAATAAAGGCTCCGGGCCTCGCTGTCCCAGTCGATGGCCAGTGTGGATCGAGCTGTGGAGGGGACCAGAGTGTCACTTGTTACTGAATGCCCAGCAACAGGAGAGGCTCTGCAGAAGGAACAAGGGCCACACGGCCCGTGTCATCAATGCCTGTCCACCTGACAGCAGCCGCTGCCAAAGAGCCAGCTCTGCCCTGAGCCCTGGGCCCCCACATCCATTGGCCAAGACTTCCTCGGCCCTACAGAGGGGCCCCGAAGGCAGTGACTATATAGAATCTGGGGAAGACACAGGTCAGGACGGAGTAACAGCTCCCAGACTCACCATCCCACCTTACACCACAAGAGACCTTGACACACAGAGGCAATGACTATTCCCAAAGACTGGACACTAGGCAGAGCAAGAGGCCCCCGAGAGGAGGTGCTTCCTCCCCCCACTCCCTGCCTGGAGGCGCCTCTGCAGGCCCCACAGGGCGGGGACTGAGCCGGGCGGGGACTGGGCGGGGACTGAGCCGGGAGGCACAGCCTGGAGCTGGGGTGGCTATAGCATCTATAAGGCGTTACAGGAGGAGAGGGAAGCTGCAGAGACAGACAGATACCGAGATGCAAAAATATCTCAATGTAAGTTTTTATTAGAAACATTTTTAGGAGGCACAACAGGAAGGGAGGGAGTGAGGAAGGAGAGAAAGCAAGCAGCTGAAGGAAGCTGAACGGGTGGCGCCTCTATGGCCCGAGCACGTGGGTGCCCGTCTGCATGGCAGCTCCCGTGATGGGAGGCCAGGCCCCGAGCTCCTACGAAATCCATGACTACCCTCTGATGGGTCACAATGCATGAATCACTTATGGAACAAAAGGAACAGCATTTATTCTCCTGTGAGAGCCAAGTCTGGGCAAATGCTGCCACCTAGGAGGGCAGAGAGAGGTGCTACCAGTGGCCGCAGTCCTGAAGGGTGGGGGTGGAGGCAGCTGTACCTCCCTCGCACTTAGGAGGACCAGGGGGCTGACCGGAAGGCCTGGGTTTCTGAAACTGTGTCCGGGGGCTCAGGCCAAGGACCAAAGCGCCTGTTCCTGGAGCCATACGGACACCACAAGAGCCCAACACCACGAGTGCCAGGTGCGAGAATTGTCAAGCAGACGCTAAATCCCCCAAAGGCCAGCTGAGGAGCCACAGAAGATGCTTACGGTTGAGTTTAAGCAGTTTCCCATCAGTCACAAGGGAGTCCACGTCCGCTGTCCCGTAGGCGCTCACCAGGCTGAAGGCGAAGAGCCTCTTTGGGCAGGGCGGGCCTTGGCTCTTGCGGGCGGCCTCGCAGCGGCGGCTCCCCGGCACGCCCTCCCCGCTGCCCTCCAGCCCTGAAAGCCGCGCTCTGCCTTCTTCCTGATGCCCCATCTCTTCTCCATCCTCTCCTGCACACACAGGGAAAGCGATGGGCGTATGACTTGCTGAGTTATATTTCAATGCTAAAAACTTTATTTTGTACCTAACTGTGGTGTTTCCTTCCAAGTGGCTCTGTCCTGTGGAGGTGGAACGCCATCTGCCCCTCTGCACTTATGAGGCAGCCACGTGCCCCCCGCGAGCTGATGAGACAGGCAGACGGGCCCTGCAGCCCCGTGAGGAGGGAACGGAGGCCCCGAGTGGCCCTCTCCACCTGGCCCCTCACTGCGCTTCATACCCCACAGTCTGACTCTCAAAATTCCTCACTAGGCCCACAAAGAGAAAAGGGGCAAAATGAAATAGACACTCAATGCTCCAGACAATAGTCTGGAAGAAACACAACCGAGTCCATTCGTTGGCATCATCATGAACACAGGCAGTAAGCAGAGGCGCCCTGCTCCTTGTAAGCAGCAGGTGCGGCCCACCCCGTCACCACCCCTTGACCAGGAGCCTCCGAGGCACAGACGCCATGCCAGGTCCCTGAGCACACAGCAGTCTCAGCTCTCCCCTCCTCCTCTTCCTCTGTGTTCATTCGAGATTGCCCAGGTTTAACGGCATTTTGAGGGCATATGCTAATTACTAAATTCCCCCCATTCCTGAGACCTGGCAGACGGGCTGCAATGAAGAAATCCATGCACATCTTCCTCACGTTCTGTTCTTGGGCAAAGGGGGAAGTCACAGTATCAGGTGATTTCAGCAAAGATGGCAACAACTCCGCAAGGCAGTATGACAGTAACAGAAGAACAGCTTTAACACATGAAGTTCATATGCTCGAAAGTATCAGCAGAGGGGGAAACTCCGAGAGGGCACTGCACACACACAGCCTGTCTCCGCAGGGTCTGCCTGTGGGGCGCTCACAGTACCAGCACTGGCGGAGGTGCGGCCCGGGTCCCACCAGCACAGCCTGCCCGCAAGCATGCCTGAGACTGCGGCCCCAGCTATCACGGGCGTCCCCTTCCCAACCAGCTCACCACCCCCTTCACACCCGGGCACGCCTGCCCAGCAGTACATACTCCCAGCCTGGCAATGACACCCCGCCCCACCAGCTGCCTCTCTGAGAGGGACGCCACCAGAACCCACCTCAGCCCCGTGAAGGGAATAGACAGCCCTGACACTGCAAGAGGCCTGGGGCTGGCTGTGACAACGGCTGCCTGTCTCCAGACAATCCCAAGACCCTTCTCCCGGTACTGTCAGCATCACGGGATGAGAAGAGCAAGCAGCTACCCAGGGTCACCCGGAGACCCAGCGGGGAGCCACCACAACCCAACAACGAGCCACGGGAGTGAACGGTCACCGGCATTTCAACATCAAATAGGATCTGAAGTCTATGCACCAAGACTCACTCACAGGGCTCAGAAGGGGGCAGTAATGACGCTCGAACAAGACCGGCAAGTGTATGGCTAAGCTAGGCGAGTCACAACCACAGTTACTGGGTACTTTAAATCACATTCTCGCACTCAGCTGCAACCTCCACTCTGTGACGGAGGTGTCCTCACCCCGCCTGCACACGGGTAACCAGGGTTGGCGGGATGAAGTGCCTTGTTCCAGCCCAGCCTGCTCCTCGAGCTGGGGGGCACAGGGCCTGAGGTGAGGGCCCAGAGTCCGGAGAACCCACAGGTCTCTCAGGCCCTGCGCAGAGGCCACCACTTGCACTCCAGCACCTGCGCACAAAACACACTCCTGCCCAGAGCCCCAGGGGGAGGGGCACGTGACACTCGGGGGGAGTCATACCCTGAAGTGCCAACGATTCGGAACACCCATGAGGACAGAGCTTTGTGGTATTTTTGACATCAACCCTCACCTTCCAGGAGTGTGCAAATCTTGGAACCCTGGGCATTTGGATTTGCAACCGAAAATTTACAGCATTGACGTGGGGGACAGCTACAGCCTGCCCCGAGCCTGTGAGTGCACAGCCACGGCTGGGCTGCGAGGGCTCTGCGTTCCCTGCACTGAGCCTGCCCAACTGGCTTTCCATGATGGCCCTCTCCACTCACACAGCAGGAGCCACGCACATCAGGAGCCACCCATGAAGCTTCCTGGGCAGAAGAAACACCCAAAGCAGCTGCCTCCACCCCTGGTCCCTGTCCTCTCCAGCGCGTGCTGCCCCCGACGGGGATGGGGGAGGGGCCACGGGACCAGCTCTGCGGCAGAAGCTACATCAAGGAGGGGGCCGAGCACAGGTGAGCCCAGCGCGCGACCGGGAGGCGTGAGAACCAGATCCCGGCTCCGCCCCCTGCCTCGGTGGGACAAGTCCCTTGGCCCTGCCAGCTCCGCCTGCCTGTGGTGAGCAGCCTCCAGGTCCAGGCACACACCGAGCCGCCCTCCAGCCGAGCCCCATCCAGCCCCAAAGCCTGCCCGACCCTCCACTGTGCAGACACGTGTAGGGGAGGGAGGCCAGGAGGAGGCGGCTAGGCCGGTGCTCACCTTCACAGCCGCCCCTGGAGCCATTGCAGGCCCCTGGCTCCCAGGGTGAGCTCCCAAATTCATCAGGCAAAGGCTGTTTTACGTAGCGGCTTGAAAAAGAGAAAGAAAGTAATTGTTCCCTAGTTATTATGTTTCCCTATTTTTTCCACCTCTCAGCTCGAAGTATTTCACAATTTATACATCCAGCTACTCACAAAGCAATTTATGTAAACAAAAGGGCTTCAAAAGCATGTGATGGTTTCATATCTTGCTGGGGCCTCCAAAAAAATGTGGCAGTAAATGCTCAGAGGGATAGTGGAGCGCCTGAAGACCGGGAGGAGCCCCTGAGATAGATGTCCAACTGCCAAGGCCCCGGCGCCCCGGAACTAGTGCATTTCATGTCCTCAGTACGTGTCATGGGGCACCACCATTTTAAAATACATTTCCCAGTAACACCAAGTCATCAGCCTCCCAGTGGTGGCGGAGCACTTCAGAAACAGTGCTCAAGCGTGAGATGCGGCCACAGCAGCAGACTGCCAGGCGGGTGACCAGCAGGTGTGGCAGACCTGACGCTAGGGACCAAGGGAGTCCGGAATGCCATGTCACGGCACTGGAGACTCGCCAGGAGCCCCGTCACACTGGCACCTGCCCTGGCCCTCCCTGGGGCACACGGGACCCATAGAGGCCCTCTGTGGGGCAGTGACTACTATCGCTGGGCCTGTCTGGATTCTAGGCAACAAGCCACATTCCTGCCACCAACCTGATTCGCTCACAAACAGCCTGGTACAAAGACTCGAGGGTCAGCTTGTGCTTGGGGACAGAAACCAGCAGTGGCTGCCCATACAGCACTGCCCCGGAAGATGCGCTGGATGGCCTGGCCTTCCTTTCCCGGAAGTACACTGGAAGCGTGACACACTCAGAGCCGTCCAAGGGGCTGCTGCAGACCTCGTACCTGCACCAGTCAACAAGAGGGCAGCTTCAGCAGCAGGTCCCTGTGAGCAGCGGAGACTTGGGTGGCAGTGACACGGCACCAGCACGCGGCCACTGCACACAGCACGTACTCCAGCACAAAGGGTGGAGAAACCATTTCTAAGATGGTTCCAGAAGCTGGGTCAGGAATCCCAGTGATTCACATGTTGTGGACCCACACCACCTGGGACTCGGGGCTAATGTGATCTGCCTTCCCCAACCATGGCCTCAAACACGCGAGAGCGGGCACCCGGCCCAGCACAATGGCACAGAGGGGTCCCAGCCACCAAGGAGCTCAGCTTCCAAAAAGAGTTTCTCACTGCCCTGCCCTTTAATGAACCAAGTGTCATACAAAGCTGTGTAACTAGCCACGGACCCTTTATTTCCAGTGAGGAAGCAAATGTTGAAGACTAATTGTTGGTGATCTTTGTTCAAAAACATGGAAGTAGAAGAATCATACGTACAAATCAGTGACTTTGAAAAATGTGTCTCACTTAATGAATACACAGGACTGAGGAGACTTAGAGATGTCTTATCCTTGGCAAATAGTCCTGCCTATAGTCCATTCAGGAGTGGTCCCAGAAAAACTCACAGACATGTCCACGGTGTGCTTGGGGCTAAGGAGCTGTGGGCAAGCATAAAGGTCAAGAAGCAGGCCGGGTTTCCCAGGCCATCACTGTCACTTTCTGGCGCTGGGACTGGGCCAAGCGCCCTCACTTCTGTGCCTGTTTGCTCAGCAGCCAAGAGGCTGCCTCCTGAGAGCGTGGCTAGAGGGTTGACTCAGCACAGTGCACCCCACGGTTAAAGGGCGAGATGCTCCTGCTCTGTCTGCTCTGTTTTCATAAGGTGATCATCAATCCATCTCCACAGTACTTTGCTTTCCTGATGGTTGAGCTTCAGGCCTTCTGTGAATTCCTGTGCTGGCGACCCTGTAGCCCAGGCGTGCTGACATATGATCCCCAGAACTCCTGAGAGACTGCACCGGGACCCAGTCAGAAGTGGGCAGCCTGGGCACCCTCCCCCCGTGGAGCGACAGAGGGCCACAAGCAGGGGTAGCCGACACTGGTGTGGCCCCTGGTACGCTCAGGGCCCCTCCGCCAGGGTGACCCAGAAGCCACAGGCCCAGAACGTAAAGGGAGGAAAGGCCTCTTCTGGCTACTGCACTCCTCAAAACCAAAATGCTAAAAGCCTCTGTGAGGGGGATGGAGGGAGGCAGCATGGGGGGGCCCACGGTCAGTTTGCCCGGAGCAGTACGCCTGGGGGCCAGGGCAAGCATGCCTTCCACACACCAGATCACGTGGGGCAGCCTTTAAGCAAGAGCACCTGGCAGGGCCGACAAGCCAGCTGGAAATGCAGTGTGCTGCCCCCAGGGATGGGAAACTGAGCGTGCAGGCTATTACAGCTGAGCAAGACTGTTTGAATCGAGCCCCCGGGCACCTGAGAGGGCACCTGCTGAAGGGGCCGTGGCCTATGGCAGGAGAACAAAGAGCCCTTGGGCTACCATCCCTCCTCTCATCTCCGGGGGGCCCCCTCACTCCGCTGCGAGTCCCCCTGAAAGAGGCGCTCTGACAGCGGCACCCTCCGCAGGGACTCCAGACATGCCTTCCAGGCAGACAGCACCTGTGGCCAGAGGCTGCTCCGGGCTGAGGGGTTCATCTGCAACATGCAGCTCAGAGCGCCGGCAGGTCCTCTGCACTGATGTCTGCCTGTGGCTCTGATGCCTATCCTGTACCAGGTCCTGGGGCAAGTCCACGTGAGCAGCGGCTGCTCTGGGATGCCCCCTCTGGCCCTTAAGCAAAAACCTGAGTACTTACACAAAAATGTCATCCCGAGGCATGATGTGGTTTAAACCTTCACCCATCTGGAAGATTTTGTGGAACCGGTGATTGTACACATCTGTGACCACCATCTAAGAGGCAACGGCGAGAGAGAGATCACAGGGCGATCAATCACAGCGACCCTCCGTAGAGCCCGGTGCAAATGAAAACAATGTATGGCTGGGGGCTACTCTAGGCCCCCAGGAAGGGTCAGAGACCACCGTGCGACCAGCCTGAGCTTGGGGCCAAGGTCCAAGGGGAGCAGCTTGGCTGCTGCCAGCAAGGAACATCCCAGAAACACCTGCCCTCAGGCGGCAGGGATGGTGGACAGTGAGTGCCGACTAGGCTGGCAGCTGCCCAGAAGCCTCTGGTTGCTACTCAGGACAGGAAGTGTGCAGGCACTCATCAGCATGTGGGAAAATAGATCACCCCTGAAGCTAGCAAGTGCTGGGGAAGGACAAGGGCACGGACAGGGCAGGGACAGCAGATGGGCCAGGACAGACAGAGGATGGTTCTTTGCAGGGGAGGCCTCCACTCTCCCTGCCTCCACACAGCGCCAGGCCCAGGAGGTAGCCCAGCCTGGCAGCTATTTGTAAATGAAGCTTTCCATCAAGAACATCACAGTGTCACTCCACAGTCTTTCGGAGTTTAGGCAGGAAAGAACTTCCAGATTCTCACTTACAGAAGTCGTGTGGGGAAGGGGTGGCAGGGGTGAGGGCAAAGCCCTCTTCCGGGCCCTCAGACAATGGTGGGTGTGACTTCAGTGGAGGAAAGATGGTGCTCCCGGGGACTAGAGGGACAATCTGGGCCACAGCATGGACTGCGAGTGAGGGCGGAGATGTCTCAGGCATCCAGACATAACCACACCTCTGCTGCCCAGCAGGAAGCGCCCCCAAGAAGAGGCTACAAGGCTGAAAATGCACTCCAGAGGACTAGGAAGTGCCCCCAACAGGCCAGGTGCCACCGACCCCGCCACCTTACGTTTTCCGCGGCAACGCCAGCCAGCTCGGAGAGCGCCTCGCACAGGTCAGACACGGCCCCCATCAGTGGCACAGTCACGCGGTACTGCCGAGGAGAGACGGCAATGGCGGTGAGCTGGCGAAGGCCGGCGGAGGGGCGTGAGGGGCGGCGGTGGCCTTCCCGCCACGGACTGGTAAGGCCGGGCCCCCAGGAAGGGTCAGAGCACAAACAGCACGTGTGGCCAGCACCTGCTTCTCCACTCAGGCGGCGCACAGGGCCTGGAC
This sequence comes from Manis javanica, assembly GCF_040802235.1. NCBI lineage: Eukaryota > Metazoa > Chordata > Mammalia > Pholidota > Manidae > Manis > Manis javanica. The sequence goes on from NC_133158.1 coordinate 1,259,520, forward strand.
CCTCTCACCCCTCCCAAACGTGGTTTTACTTTAGGAGTCATTTGCTGCTCCTTTAGAACTGTTAAAAATCATACAAGCCACCAAGTGGTCCTACTTGTCATCTCTGTTTAGAGATGAAGAAACTGAAGCCAAACCAGGAGACAGCACTACGGTCACTGGGTGGGCCATCAGCAGGGACCTGCTGGTTACACCACTCACCTGGCTTCTGGTTCTAGCCAAGCTCTCCCGACTGAGACGTGAACCTGAGCAAGGGAAGAACCTTGCCTCGGGACCCCCAGCATGCAGACTCAAGGACCACTTAACCAGGTACTTTAGTCACATGAATGGAGCAGGGGGAAAAAGTGACAGAGAAGCCCAGAGGACCTTCATGACATGGCTTGAATGATGCGGGATTCACAAGGTCTGTCTGCTGGAGTCACTCAGGCAAGCACCCCGGGGATGCAGAGGCAGCTGGCGGAGCTTCTGACGCAGGTGAGGCAGCCCCGTGCGGGCCCCCAGCCAGGGTGCCTGAGGCTGCCGGTGCTCTCACCTGGGTGGGTCTGCAGCGAGGGTCAGCAGGAACCAGGAAGACCTCCATGACCCGGTCCTTTTTCAAGGGCAGTGGGAGAGTTAGATAGCAAAACGGGTCAAAGGTCACAGAAACCTTAGCACATTCTGGGCAAACCAAAGTCGACTTGAAGAGGCCATGGAACGTGTCCACAATCACAGAGTCATTTCTCAGCTTGTGGTTCTCCCAGGCTTCCTTTGCTACCACCTGGAAGGGAGAAGGGTAAATGAGGTTCTCAACCTCCCCCAGTGCATGCACACCAATTCACAGCAAAATCTGAGACGCACCAAGAGGCAGATGTACAGCCAAGACCTTAGTCCAGGGGGCTACCCTTGGTGCATGCCCACACACATGCCAGCTCCATGCCCAATCCCAAACACCCAATAAAGGACGGCGCAGGACCTGCGAACAGCAGGGTGCCTGTGTGGCCTCTGGTGGGAAGCAGACAGTCTGAGAGGATGGTGGACACAGCAGCTGACCAAGGGCAGGACTGCTCCACCAGGGTTCAGTCAAAGTCCCTTCAGGAAGACTGTTGTCTAGACTACAGTCCAGCTAACTCACTGTTTTTCCTGTAAGACCTAAACGCTACTTTCAAGTCTTCACACTCACCACCCCAATGTGATCAGGTAGCTTAAATACTAAATTCCCTTTCCAGAGATCAGAAAGTCAAGGCAGAGAAAGTGTAAGTGCCCTGATTATACTGATAACTGTTTTAATAAGCACAGATGCCTTTCAGTGAGAGCAGTAAAAGTCCCAAGAAGTGCCCTCTTACAGCACTTTATAGTTCTGAATGCCCTCATCTCTGGTTCACCAATGAAATTACACTAAACACACCACCTTGAGCTTTGAGAAGCCCCTCCTAAACCTGGAATCCATCTCTCCAGCAGTGCCCACGTCCACATCACCAACAACAGCAAGTGGCAGCCAGAGCCCTGGCACCACACTGAGGCCAGAGAAACGTTCCTGTGGCTCCCACAGGAGACGGCATGTCTGGAACGCCACACCCGACTCACTCCCATGCCATACCGCGTCTGGCCGCCCATTAGCATCCTTCAGCTCCAGGTAGGGCTTCTTTTTCACTCGGTTCAGATCTTCATGCAATCCATCTAGAAGGAAGGCTAATAGCTCCTGAGAGTCTTGTTGCTGGTAGCCAGAAAACTGAGGGGCAAAACGTCCCACTTGGGTCTGCGACAAAAGCAAAGTGCATCAGGAGGTGGAAGGTATCAGAACAGTGAAGTCACAGGGGAGGCTGTCACCAAAACTAGCTTTGCAGGGTCAGCTGGGACAGAAAGGGTCGTTAGCCAGATTAATTCCTCAGGGGCCTGGAGGAGGCCAGCAGCTCTCCCTAGATAGAGAGCTCAGATCACAGGGCCAGGACAACAGGGGACCGGGACCCAGGCCGCTGCCCTAACAGAGGAGTGAAGGGAAGTGCCTCAGTCAGCCGCCCCTCTATGTACTGCAACAGATCCCTCTCCAGGTTCCTTCTTTGGTTCAAAGTCTCTGTAAGAACTTTACAAATGGTGCATCAGGCGGAGGACCCTGCTGTCCCTGACAGCCCGGCTGCCCTAGATCACCTGTCAGCCTTGCATCGCTCTACACCAGCGAGCCTCAGAGTGTGGCCCCAACTAGGGCCAAGAGCACCACCTGGGAGCCTGTTAGAAATGCCCGTTCTCAGACCCTACCCTGGACAGAGGGAATCAGAACTCTGGGGATGGAGCCAGTGGTATTTTAACAAGCCCTCCCAGAGAGTCCGACGTGTCCCTCTGCTGTCCAACACCAGCTACTAATCACAAGCAGCGACTAAACTAATCAGAATCAAACACAGTAAGAATTTCAGTTCCTTCCTTACTCACATTTCAGATGGCCAGCGGCACTGCACCAGCCCGCACAGAGGGCCTGTGCCCATCACCGAGGGGCTCCCCACCACACCAAGTGCCTGCTGACTTTTACTCACACTGACCTGAGCCACTTGACTCTAGTCTCTTTAGAACTTGGTACTGGGATACTAATTTATGCACATTCCCCAGGAATTAACGTGACCATGGGATGAAAACAGTTATCAATTTCAACAAACCATCTAAAATTTTAATTTTCTCATTGACATAAGGTGCTATTTTTTTCCTTTCTGAATCAAAAATGCTTCTACCACATGCTTCGTGACAGCTCCTCCGACCCCCGTGGGGCAGGCTAAAAAGGATTTCTCCAATTTCAGAATGTGGCGGCAAATCGTCCCCTAAGCAGCAAAAAACACTAAGGGTGATGGAAAGCCTGGGTCGCTGCATTTGCCCACTGCCCACTGCTCCCTGCTCTTCCTAGCTGAGGGACCCAAGTGAGAGCTGCCCCCCACACACCGCCTTCCAGGATGTCAGCCCAAATCCTGACTTGGGGGGCCCGACTCAAAGCACAGGGGGAACAGGCCCCAGGCTGAGAGCTGGGAGTGCCCTTCAGATGATACTGCAAATTAAGCTGCATTTGTATGGTCTGGCTTAGAGTGCTGACCATCTAAAGACTGGCACCACAGAATAGGGCACTCAGAGCAACCAGCTTACAAAGGACTTCTGAAGCACCCCAGCCCAGAGGTGTGCTGAGTGGCTGAACAAGAGACTGACCTAATCCTGAGCATGGTGCTGTCAGTCTCAGATCCCACCTTAATCCCGAAATGCACGGAAAGGAATGACTCATGTCGACACCACAGCGCTCACCCCACATGGGCAACAAGCAAGGGAAACACAGGCAGCGACCTACTTTGACCTACTTTGAACATGCGCGGTGCCACGTGAGCATCCCGTCCAGACCACATCTGCTTTATGAGCTCTGCGTAGGCCTCTGCGATCTCGCCCTGCATGCCCAGGGGGTTGTCTCTGTTGAGCTCAGCCTCGTACTCATCCTTCAGGAAGTAGTCGGTCAGGGGTGCGGTGTTGCTCAGGCACTGAGAGAGAGCATGATCACGTCCCAAGGGCCAGTGCCGGTCAGCTCCACGGGCCCCCGGACGCTCCCCACAGTAAGGCACAGCCCCCCGAGCCCCCAGGGGGGTCCACCTGCGGCTGCAGGAAAGTGGCCTTGGAGGAGCTCATATCTCAAACATCTCCGAGGCAGGCTACCTGAGGGCAAACCTGTGTACCCCGAGTACCTGACAGTCTCTATTCAACAGAAAATGGTGATTCTTTAAATCGGAATTGATTAGAACAGTCCACTGTTTCTTGAGAAGATAAAATATTCAAATTAGCTTTCTCCACGTCCACGGACAGGGTCTCCTGGCTTTCCCCTCGGTTCTGCTGCTATGTTAAATGACTCCAGTCAGTTTTTCAGGTGTCAGGCCCACCCAGCTTTGCTGGCACAAACCCCACTGGTGTTGCCACTTTTATTTAGATGTACTGGATGTGATTTGCTGCAGTTTTATTTACATTATTTGCGTCTACAGTTCTGAGATACGATAGTTTAAATTTTTCCTTTTTCAGAATTCCTCATCAGATTCTGGTATGAGTATGCATGCCGCCTTGAAAAATGATTCGGGAAGCTGTCCCTCTTTTTCTATTTCCTGAAAGATTGTGTATGACTTACCATGTCTGCCTTAAATTTGAATCCACTCACCAAGAAAGCCACCCAGAACAAGAACGTTCTTTGTTCTTTTAACTTTTCTTTGGGGCTTTTAATTACCAGATCAGTTTTTTTGATAGAGAACTCTTCAAATCTTCTATTTCTTCCAGTTTGTTTGATAAATTGTGCTTTTCAAAGCGACTTGTCTAAAACTCATCATCTAAGTTGTCTGGTTTAATAGCATAAAGGTGTTGTACTGCCCTCTAGTAATCTTAATGTCTGTGGGATACAGAGTGATGTTCCTTTTTAATCCACAGCATTACTAATTTTATTTTTTATTTTCTTCCTTATCAGCCTCCCTAGGAGTTTATCAAATGTAATAGTTTTTCTCAAAGAATCCAGTCTGGCTGTTCTGTAAATCTGCTCTGTATTTTTCACTAATTTCTGTTCTTACCACTGTTCTTTCCTGCTTTCCACTTACTGTGGGTTTCATTTCTCCTTTTCCTGGCATCACGAGATAGAAACTTAAAGCACAGAGTTTAGACCTTGTTTTTCCTAATATTTACTTCTTGAGCTGCAGACCACCTCGTGGTTACTATCTGCATCCAACAGCTGAGGAGAACCGAGGGCACAAGGAGCTGTTAAAATCCACCTGGGAAAGCCCGAATCTCAAGTCTCTTTTCTTCAGCAGGTTCATTTCTACATCACTAGGCTCCACCTCACCACAGTGGAGAAAAATAATTTCCAAACCTAAGAGTTACCTAAGGTAAAAAAATCTTTTAATCTTTGCCCTTATACTCCAAGAAACTTCAAAATTAGACTGTAAGTCTTGAGGACAAAAACCACATCTGATATGCTCAACATATCAGGTCCCCAGATGAAGAACTGGGTCTTGACCACACAGGTCTGGCTTTTGCCCTTGGATTCTGGAAAGTACTCTGCTGACCCCCGGAATGTCACTCCTGACAGGAGTACCCACTTGCCCAGTCGTATTGGGGAGTCTAACATGTGATCTGGGGGACTGGCCACACGTGGACAGTTTCAGGTGAGGTCAAACCACTCCAGAAAGACCGACGCTGGGACTCAGGACAGGGACTTGGGGTTGCCCGGGCCATCGACCAGCCAGGCCACACAATGAAGCCCCAGTAGAGGTCCTGGACACCTCCACGCCCGCTGTCACATCCCAGTGCTAGGAGAGCAGTGCAACCTGGCTCCACAGCAAGAGGCGACAGAGCTGCTGCTTCCCCTGGGTAATTTTCATGTGCATCCTCTCCCTATAACAAACTACAGACAGTGTATGTATGTATGTGTGTAATAGTTTAAAGCGAGTCTGTGGGTCCTGCTAACAAACAATCAGTCCCCCAAACCTGCAGTTGGGTGTCAGAAGTGAAGGCCTCTTGGGGCCGGTGCCCCTACCTCTGTGGTCGGGCCCCGACTCCAGCTCACGTCCACTACAGCAGTAGCATGCAGGATGTGCCCAATAAATGCTTGATTAATTAACAAATCAGGTTCTGAAGACAGGCTTCGGGTATTTCCAATCCGGGGCATTAGGACAGACGGCTATCATGGGTAAAAAGATGGCCAACCTTGACCGGACATAACTGAGCCTGGCACCAATTGCTGTGAGGTCCCATCTCACCATGACCACCGGGTAAGCAGAGGCACTTCCTGGGGACACTGCTTCCTGACGGTCAACAAGACCCTTGAGGCCCATCCGTGCTGCCCAATGGGAGGCACCCTGGCAGGGATGACGCTCAGCAGCAGAGATGCTGGGAAAGGACCCTCCCGGGGAGTCAGCGTGCCCTCTGACCCAGCCCCCAGCACCGTGAGGGCAGGTGGCAGCTCTCTGTCTACCTGCAAGGCGGAGTTCATGAAGCACGTGTTCCCCAGGTTTCCAAGTCCACAGAGCCCAGGCTGCACATGAGCCGATGAGGGCTCCTGCCGATTACATGCAGCAGAGAGGCCAGATCCCCTGGAAAACACAACCCCGGTGGCAGTAAGAGTGAGTTCTGTAGCCATGCCCCCAAGATGTCCATCAGGGCTCCTTGGGGGCCTCTGGGCTTCATCTGGTAATAAGCCCAGACGGGTTCTCTCCAGTTCCCCTCCAGCCCTCCAGCCACCAGCTCCTCAACTCTGGCCCGTGATCTGACATGACAGCAGGTGAGCACATCCTTAAGGGGAGAACTGCTAGTTGAATTCTCTGCTCTCAGGCTTTGCCAAGTGCTAATTTTCTGTCCCTTGGGAAGGCTCACTGCTGGGTGACTTCAGGGGAGGCACGGTGGTTACCAAGATCAAGAGCTTGCTCCTGCCACCCCCACCAGGCCGCACTCCGTCCTGACTGTGCCTGAGAGCTCCTCCCCTCTCACCTCACCCTCTTCCTCCACCCCGTCTGTGCTCAGTGGCAGGTGCTTGGAGAAAGGATCACAGCTATGCAGTGGGGAACAGCAGGGCTCTCCCACAGCTAAGCACCCTCCCCTCAGAGCTCTGCTGCCACACAGCCAGCCCGTGTCTTCACAGACAACGCAGTGATCCCCATGACCACCAGCGATGTAGGCTGTGGGGAAAACACCAGCTCCTAAGAGGACAAGAATGTCAGTCAGGAGGAGGCACACCGTGCTGGGGTGTGCCGTGGAGTGAGAAGCCGCATGCAGCGCGTCCCCGTGGGGTGCCCTCACCCGCTCTGCCTGGGGGGGAGCCCAGGGCAGGCTCCCCAGGCTCACCTGGGAAAGGACTCGGAAGGGGGCACAGGGAAAAGTATGCCCTTACCCCCTGCTGATGCCGGAGCCGTGCATCCCCGCGCTCCCTGAGCCATCACCGTTCGCCACGGGAGAGGCAGACCTTGAGGAACAGGGACTTGCTGATGATTTCTGAGAGGTAGAAAGACTGCTAGGCTCAGCGCTTACTCTGGGAGAGAGAAGCAGAAAGAGGGCTACTGACTCTGTGCCAAGGGCAAGCCCTGTTCAAGGTGTCTCTTCTCAAGAAATAACTGTTTTCCGTGTATAGTTATTTAAAATAAATTGGAAAGGCCTATTTTCACGCTATTTCAAGATAAAGTTTACTTACCCGAAAGAGTCGAGAAATTGACCGGCCTCCCTGTCTCATTCTTCTGCATGGTCACACACCAAATCTTTCAGCAGGATAAGCCACAAGGCTGATCTCCCGCACCCACTCTCATGTTATTTTTAAGAGTTACCAGTGAGAGATACAGAAAAATGGCAGTAGGAGATGAATTTCCCCCAAAATACTTGACCCAAATTAAAAAGCTGGCTCTAAGTACACTTGGAACAGGGAAATAGCAATTTGGTTTCCCTATGCCCTTCAGGGGGAATTGCCTTTTCCTCAAACTAACCAAATATGAGTAACCTTCCTTTTATTTTTTTTATTAAAGTATCATTGTTATACAGTCTTATAAGGTTGCACACAAGCAACACTGTGCTCACTACAATCACCCATATTACCAAGCCCCCCCCATACCCCACTGCAGTCAGTCCATCAGTGCAGGACAGGAAGATGCTACTCTCTCTTCCCTGGGAGCCTCCCACACACCGTGAGGGCCAATCACAGTGCCCTCAATCCCCTTCTCCCGCCCTCCCCCGCCCCTCCCCATTGGTAACCACCCCTCCCTTCCTGGGTTCTATGCTTCTGCTGCTGTTTCGTTCCTTTAGTTTTGCTCCGCTGTTATACCCCACAGACGGCTGAAATCATTTGTGCTTGTCTTTCTCCGCCTGGTTTATTTCACTGAGCATAATACCCTCCAGCTCCATCCATGTTGTTGCAAACAGTAACCTCCGTTTCAACCTCATGTTTCAATATTTTTCACAGCATCTTATCTTAGATTGATTCTACTTTCAGATTAATTCAAGGACTTAACTGCCCCAAATCTTAAACTGATTATCAATTTTCTACTAAACCCATATAAGAACATGTACAAGAAACTGAATTGTTCTACATTGTTTCAAATGCCTACAACTGTCATTCTCCTTCAAGATCTGGGGTTATTCTTCAACTACAGAAAATGACTAAGATGTGCTCTCCAGGGCAGGCCTGCCCTCCCGGGTCTACTCTGACCCAGGCTCCCTGTGAGGAAGAGCCCAGTGGGTCAGCAGGTAAGGAGTGACTGTGTGCTGCCTGCAGAGTGCGTGTCAGCTCTGCTCCCCATGTGGAGGCCACAGTGAGGGGAGGCCCCCAGCCTCTCACCCCCAGCAGGGAGCAGCTCTCGCCCTGAAGAACACTTACTTCAGGGGCCCCATCCTCCCAGGAACTCAGGCAGCCTGCCGAGTGGGACTCGCCAGAGCCAGGCGCTCCCACCACACGCGGGGCACAGTGAGGCCTGCCCAGTGGGAGGCGGGACTTGCGCCTCCTGCCAGACAGGAAAGTTGCCACCCAAGGCTGGTCTGATGGGGCTGCCTCGTTATCACAGGTCAGGAAACAGGTACTGCGGGACAGTAGTGGTTTGACACCCCCTTTTTAGTAACTGCCCACTGGGAGCCTAGGCTATTCCCTTAAACTTAAACAAGAAAGCATCCACAAAAGCCATACACATATCCAAGACCTGTCAATTTCCTAAACAGACATTTATGGTTGAGATGAGAGAGTAAAGAAAAATTTTACTGGACATTTAAAATGTTCTAGGAAACACTGCCAGTCCTTTTCAGAGTAAATTCAGTCAAAAAGAAACCCACTGGTACATACAAGTATATGTTTGAAAATTTGAAAGTCTACCCTTGACAGCTAAATCAAAAGCAAGATCTCTTGCACACAAGTGACTTACATCTGGGAGACATGTGGGCATCTGTCATTGTCAAGCAACAACTCCAGGACATACCTCGGGACACTGCAGGCTGGGAAACAGGCATTGTGGAAAACACCTGGTTCTCACGTGCATGTACTCAGAGAGCCAAGACCTCACCCTCCCTCCTGGCGGGCCTCATGCCACAGACACTCTGAAGACAGCGGCTATGCCTTCCAGTAAGGATCCCTCTGCTCCTGAAAGACTTTGTGCAAGCCTCTGGCCCCCAGCGCCTCCCTGCTGGGATACTTTCTGTGCCTTGGCAGGAGCAGTCATTATCAACTGCAACTCAAACGTGCGCTAAGCCCAGCGTGGAGGTCCAGTAGCACCCACGCCTGCCCTTCTTACTCCGTGGGGACCTACCTGCTTCTCAGATGCCCCTCAGGCTGAATGCTGCTCTAAGCATGAGCCCACCCTTTACTCCTGACCACGAGGATCCGGAGTCCAGCATCAGGCATGCTCAATAAGGGAACAATGAACTCAGTCAGATTCTCGCTGCCTTCCCAGTATCCTAGGCCATGCTCTCCCCACAGACACTGCTGGCTCTCTTCTGCACACACTCACATCTTCACTGCAGCAACACTGGCCTCTCACGGCTCTGGGCATGTGACTTTTAAGAGGACCGTGTCGTGGTTCAGAGCTAACCAGGCCTCGCGAACCTCAGGCATGTTAAGAGTCAGAGGGCGAGACGGAAATGAGGCCAGGACTACAGAACACGTCCGAAGCACTAGCATAGAGGCTGAAGCAGTCTACAGGGAAGAGAACACTATCTGAAAATGCTCAGAATTTATCAGGTGGTCCTCACTCGTGAATGAATGAGTTAAATGAAACAATTCACTATGCTGCTCTCCACCAGGATGTTTGTATGTATGAACAAAATGGATTCTCCGGGTGGGTTTAAAGACAAGGATTAAGCCCATCAGTGACTTTCCCTGGATGACACTCCCTTGATGTCCTTCCCCATCCTCCCAATTTTAAGCTCTGTGTCTTCTTTGATAGACAAAGTACCACTGGGCATGGCTGCTATCTTCCAGCTGATCTGAGAGCTGGGTCCACCACCTATACTCGCACTAGTCACGGCCGCTCCAGGCTTAGTTCTGCCCCTCGTCCACACTCTTCCTTTCCTCCGGTCTGCCTTGCCTTCCACTGACTCTCCCGTTATAGATGTGGCAGCTTCCTAGCCGCCTTTCACGGTCCTGTGGTTCACATGAAGTGCAGCTCTCCTTGAACAACACGGGTTTGAACTGCAGAGGTCCACTTACACGTGGATTGTTTTCAATAAATATATTGGAAAATGTTTTGGAGATTTGTGACAATATGAAAAAAACATTTTGTAAGAGCACAGTAAATAACATGGAATACTTGTGTTAACTGACTTAATATTATTGGTAAGACTTCTAGTCAACAGGAGGCTGTTAAGTTTTTGGGAGTCAAAAGCTACATGCAGATTTTCAACTGCACGGGAGGTCAGCACCCCTGACCTGAATTGTTTAAGGGCCAGCTGTATATATTTTACTCTTCTATTTTTACATTATCCGAGGCCACACATGGTCCAGCAACATAACAGAGGAGCTGAGTTGCTAATAATACCAGCACTGGACTACCCACCTCAGACACTCTCTCTAGAAGGAGAAACTGCTGCAGCCACTAGGGAAAACAATACAGCTGTTCTGCAAAAAAGTGAAAACAGAAATACTGTATGACCCTGTAACTCCACTTCAGGGAATGGACCCAAAGTAAACAGAATCACTAGTTCAGAAAGTTATGTGCACACCTATGTATGTTCAAAAAGATGTATGTTCATTGCCACACTATTCCCAATAGCCAGGAGAGGGAAGTAACCCAAGTGCCCACCGACAGAGGATGGATAAAGATGTGGTACCTACACACAGTGGAATGCTACTCGGCTGTGAAAAAGGAAATCTCCCCATGTGGGACAACATGGATGGACCTAGAGGGCATTACGCTCAGTGACATAAACCAGACAAAGATAAATACTGTATGATTTCACTTATATGCAGACTCTAAAAAACAAAACAAACAAAAAGAAATGGACCCATGGGGGCATGGGTTATAGGGACAAAAGAAAGAGAGAAAGAGAGACCATAAATATTAACAACACAATGCTGGTCAGCAGAGGGAAGTGGGTGGGGGAATGGGTGAAGTAGATGAAGGGCATAAAGAGCTACAACCTGCAAATTGTAAAATAAATTAGTCACAGGAATGGACATACAACATAGAGAATATAACAACAATATCATAACACCTTGGCGTGGTAATGGGGTGGCTGCTTACTGTGGCAAGCATCTAGTGACATACGTCCCTGTGTTGTACATCTGAAACCAATATAATATTGTGTATCAACTTTATTCCCATTAAAAAAAGAAAAAGAAAAATGTAAGGATCTATCCTGCTTACGCACTGATTTTCAAGTCTTTCTTAATTGCCACCAAACCTCTCCTAATCAATATAGCGTATTTCAAATATATAAATTCTATGTTTATATTTCTGTGGCTACTCCATTAAGTTTTTAGGATCTGTTTCAGTTCTTTTTCTCCCAATTACTTAAACTTAACCATGTGCATGTCTCCCCAGCCGTAGCAGTTCACGGCATTCTCATCTCCTCTGCTCCTTACTGCCACCTGTCACTTCACCTGGCTTCTAGGTTGAGATCCCACAAAATTTACTTCCAGACTGTTACTCATGTAGGTTACCCTCTTAAACCTTTTTTCTTATTTATTAAACTTTTACTTAAGTATTACATAGAAAAATACGTAAATCATGGGAGCACAAAAACCGAGGCCTTTACACCAAGTTGCACACATCTATAACGAGCACCAGCCCAGCCCCCACGCGTCCTCCTTGGCTCCCTGTGGCCACAGCTCTTCCCAAGGCTAACTGCATCGTGACCTTGGGCTTTCCTTAGGCCGCACATCCGGGGCTCACACAGCATGCAGGACACTGTGTATGAGACTCCAGGCTGCCACAGCTCTAAACGCACTGTGCGCACAGCAGCTCTTCTATCCAGTCTGATTCCGGCGGACATTCGGGTCAGCTCCAGCCCGCGACGGTGACAGTGGCGTCGGGAACATCTGTGAACTCACGTCTGGGTGAACGCAGAGCAGACTTCTGCTGGTTGTGTGCCTGGCAGCGGATCCCTGAATTACAGATTCTTTGTCAACAATGATTCTTCATGAAGCACTCGATGCCCAATCTCCTAAGATCCTTGTACCAATTCGCATGTCCCATCAGCGGGGACCGACAACCCAGGTTGCTTCACACCTCCCACAGCACCTGGCACTGTCTGGGCGTTCAGCCATCCTGGCGGGTGCGCAGAGGCACTGGCTGGTTCTCTGTCGCCCCCCGTGGATACCTGCTGAGGCTGAGCGCCCCTCCAGATGCTTGCCTGAGTATCCTCTTCTGTGAAGTGGCGGTCTTGCCCCTCTTCCCGACAGTATTGTCTCACTTCTTTTTTGCTGATGAAGAGGGGTTTCTTTAAAACTCTGGATTAAGCAATTTACGAGACGTGTATTGCAAACAGCTTTTCTCACTCTGTGAACTGAAGTTCTCAGAGGTCACCCACTCTAGGCACGTCCTCCTCCATGGCTCGCAGCGCTGTGCCTCGTGAAGGAAGCTGCTCACCCCAAAGGCACCACGTCCCGGCTTCTCTGGGCAGCAGGGTGCCCCGCTGGTGCACAGCCCCACGCAGGCCACGGGCCTTGCCCTGGGCCCCCAGCACTGCTCCTCCCCAGGGGTCCTGGAGGGCAGCTCCACGTGGAAAGCCTCCTAAGGTCGACTGTGTCAGAGAAGGAACTCATGTCTTCTTCTCATTTAACTAATGGTTTAGCAGGCTACAGAATTCTAGTTTTAAAGTTTCTTTACTTTAATACTGAAGACTTTCTCATAAATCCACTGCTGCTGTTCAGAAGTTTAATATTGATTTCCTTTTTACTCCTTTGCAACTTTTTCTTTAGAAAAGATCTAGAGTTTACACCTTTGTTGTTAAAGTCCACCGTAATGTCTGTAGTCACAGGCTTGTGGTCTGTCTTGTGTTTAGCATTCTTTGTATCAAAGACCCTTCCCTGTCTGTGACATCCGAGGGGCTCTCAGTCCCTCCATCCTCCAAGACTTCCTCCCCTCTGGCCCATCACTTCCTCCCTGCTTCTGGGTTCCTGCCGTGTGCACACTGACGCTGCTGCTCCCGTCCCCCCCCGCACCTTCCCCCTGGGGTCTTCCACCTCTATCCCTCCATGGTGCCTCCGGGAATTCCTCACCCGGACCTTCCGGCCCGTCCCACCTTCGGCTCCATGCCGGCCGCTCCTCACCCAGCCCTGAGCACCGTTCCTAAGCCCCCGAGCCCCCTCATGTCCCCGGCTCCTCCTCTTCCTGAGGGTATTCGCTTTGCTTATTCCGTCCTGCGCTGCATCTGGAGCATGAATTCTGGGGCTGCCAGCCCGGACTGACAACCTGGGGTCTTCCTTTTACTCCAGCTGCGCTCGCACCCGGCTGCCAGAGGCTGTCCGCCGGGAGGGACCGAGCTTCTCCCCTCCTCCCCGTGCCCCCCACCTCCCCGAGAGGCAGGGCCGGACTCCAAGCTCGCAAGGACACAGGCCTGCCACCTCTTCACCTCGGGCCTCGCCCCAACTCTCCGTCCTCCGGCTCGCCTCCAGGCTGGCCTGCGGTCACCTGCCCTGCCATGTTCTCTCCCCACTAAGCCGCATGCTCACTGCTGACCCCAACCTCACTCCTTCATAGCCATGTTCAAACAGCAGCTCAGTGGGGCCTCCCCATCTTCCTGGTTCAATCCACCCCTTCCCAAAGACTAGCACCTGCTGATTTTCTTCCCTGAAAAATACCACTGGACACATGTGTTTTTATCTGTTTTCTGCTCTTTGAGGGTAGGGACTTTGTTTTGTTTACTGCGGTACCCTTAGCATTTGGAACACTGTCTGGCCCTGCTAGGGGAGTGGGGAGGAGAATGAGCCCCTGGAAGTCCACTCAGGGCCGATTTACCCTTGGACACTTTCCCAGAGACTAACTGCCAGGGCACCTCAATGAGGCTCTTCACCATAAGTTTCTCGTTCCCTGGACTCAGGACTTCCAGTGCGGTGGGAGAGAAGCAAGGCTAGGGAAGGCGAAGGCCCGGCCGGCACCAGCCTGCTGCGCGGCAAGCTGTCCGCCCTGCCTTCAGCCTGGGCTCCAGCTGTCTTCTGTCACCCCAGGGCATTTCACAGCTTTTACGTCATTTTCTCTCAGCTCTGTGGCATTTCCCATTCCAGGATGGGAGCCAGCAGCCTGGGCTGGCCTGTCTCTGAGTGCCACTGTCATAAGTCACCATTAACTCAGTGGCTTAAGGCACCACAAATTCACTGTCTCCAGCTTTGGAGGCCAGATGTCTAAAATGACTGAGTGAAAACCAAAGTATGGCAGATCTGTGCCCCTCTCTGGAGGTTCTGGGGCCCCTGGGGGCTACCCACACTCCCAGCTCAGGGCCTCACAGCTCCTCACACCTCCCTCCTGACGCCCGGGTCTCCCTCTCTTATCAGGACCTATGAGGATGCTGGGCCCACCCAGGACAATCCAGGATCATCTCTCCAGCTCAAGATCTGTAGTCACATCTGCACAGCCCCTTCTGCCATGTACCTAACAGGTTCTGGGCATTTGGACGTGGGCATCTTGGGGGGTGGGCATTATTCTGCCCACCACAGCTAGGAGCTGGTAACCAGGGTTTCTTGACTGGAGTCCGTGCCTAGGCTCCTGGGTGTCTGTGGAACTCTTGAGATTGTTGGCTAAATATGTGTCTTCGTGCATGCTCCTCCAAAGAGAACTCCTAGCTTTCATGATTCCCAAAGGAGTAGCAGCCCCTGGTTATGGAGTGGCCACTATCCAAGGCCTGAGTGAGGGAAAAGCACAAAGACCAACACTGTCCCCTTAACTATCAGAACAGACACAACCTCTCCATCTTACACCGTACGAAAAAGTCATCAGTTCTTCCTGTTCCCTGCTCAGGACATGCTCAATTCCGTGCCACACAGGAGCACCTCCGGAGGGGCCTGGAGGTGCAGTTCAGCAGCAGAATCATTCCGCCAGCACCCAGACCACTGGGCACTGGGCCTGAGCCCCCTCCTTTTCACCAGGGCCTGACTACAGGTGGAGAAAGCGACAGTCCGTACAGACACAGCCCATCAGCCAGGCGGCGTCCCCAGAGTCTGGCCCTTCCCCTCCCCACCTCTCCCCAGGTCACATGACCTTGCTTCCCCCAGACCTGCACAGCAGACTGCGTCCCAGAAGCTAGCACTATGGACTCAGGATAGGAAACCCAGGGTGCTTTATCGTCTGGGAACGTTCCGGGGCACGGGCAGCTGGTCGGGACTGTCTCTCTTACCCGCACGCCCAGCGCCAGGGAGGAAAGCGCACTTACTTTGCCTGCAGGGTCTGCCTGGGCCACGTGCCGTCTTCATTCTGGGGCTCGATCACTAGCACCTGTGTGAGGGGGACCCGTATGAGGACCGGGCAAACCAGCCCACTTCTGCTGGCCACAGCCTGGATGGCACTGCCGCGGGGGCCTGTCTGGGCCTCCTACCTGACCCTGGTACAGCCCGGCATCCTGCACAGTGCTGTCCAGCTTGCTCAGCTGCTCGTAGGTGTTGCTCATGTACTTGTTCCAGAGCCGCGTCTCACGCTCTGCAGGAATGTTGAACAGCTTCCGCATCTCCTTCTCGATGGTTGCTAGGGACAGGCGGAAATGTCACTCACGGATCTGTCCAGACATGAGGCTCTGCACAGCCACAGCAAGCTAATGCCCGTCTCCTCCCTTTGCAGATGGCTGCCGGGTGCTGGGGGCCCCACGTTCTGACTGACCTTGGCCCCTGTGACTCCTAAGGCCAAACATCTCCCATGGGGCTCCTGCTGCACTCACAGGTACAAAACTTTCCCTGTGCTTCCCCTCCTCTGATGGTGTGGGTCCCACAGAACAGTGAGAAGCTTATCTCTGGAGTCAAGACAGATCCAGCCGAGGATACTGAGTCTGCCAGGTCCCCACTGAGGTCTCTGCGTGAGGCACGTTGAACTCTCTGAATCTGGGTATCTTCCTTATTACCCCATGTCAGGTGGGCAGGAACCATGCCCAGTAGGCCACGTGCTCCACAAGAATCCCCTGGGGGGCAGACTCCCAGTCAGGATGGTAACCACAGCACGGTTTGATCTGGGTAACAAACCTGAAGAGGGTGTTGCCACTCCCTGCTCACCAACCACAATGCTCGTTCGCACTGGGTTCCTGGAAGCCCAGCCCAGCCACTCACCGATGGTATCTGCCTTGCTGAAATGGCAACTCAACACTTTGGTGGGATCGCCATTCTCACAGAGCTTCAGTTCCAGCAAATACACCTCTACCTTGCAGTGCTTGACGAACAGGCCATGCTCCAGCACCTGCAAATGAGAGGCACAGGGCATGGAGGAGGGACTGTGCTTCCACAAGGCAGTGGCAAAAGGCGGGATCCATGAGATAATCATTTAAGTGATGAAGGGGCTTAGAAGTTTGGATGTTTAAAGCCACTGCCATCTGATCTAGGACTTAAGGGTCTTTTTTTCACCTATTAGGAAGCAGAGCTTACAATAGCTCTGTGTGTCCCAAAGTGGGGATGGCGGTGCTGGCTCCGCAGGGCCTGCTGCATTAGAAGACTAGAGGCCAGAGTTAAAATCCCTTGGCACAACGTGCACATGGCAGCACTGTGGGCATTAGGTGATGTTGGCAGGAGGCTGGCCTGCCCCTAACCTTTTGATCCCCAATTCCTCTTATGGTCCCAGGTTTCAAGCTGAAGAAAGAAAGTAGTTCTAGCTCTAAACAGTGACTGAGAAGCATGGCCTCGGACTGCAGCTCTCCCCTGCTCTGCTGAGGGCGGGGCGCTGCACAGCACGCATAACAAGTTCGCCCAGGGCCCACCAGTCAGCAGGCACACGGGCTCTTATCATGTCTCCTCTGCCAGGGGAACAACTGTGGGAGTCAGGCGGGTGGTGGTCTCCTCCGAGTCCTGGCTGCCAGAGAGGCCACCCCCCCCCCTCCCGGGTTGTATCCCAGAGCCTGCCTTCACTCCGGAGCATACTCTTCTATGGGCTGTTAGAACCTGTTTTCTGAGATGCTCAACAGTGTGGCCACACTCTTAAGCACAGGGAGAAAGCAGTATGAGAGAGACTGTAAGACAGACATTACTGTAGGCCCATATGCCCCAGGGGGATTTCTCTCATAGGGCCTTCCAGAAAGTGCTCTCATGGCACCAGACACACCCAAAGTCCTTGGGCAGCCCTGATGTTTGGAGGCCCACTCAGTACAGCATCCTAGGTGAGCAGCCTTACTCATGCCACTCACAACCACAATTCCCTAAAGAGAACCAGAAAAAAGGCCCCAAACACCCCAACTGTTGCAACCCCTAAGGTGCACCCAGTATCCCAGAATGCCAACACGCAGTGACATCCCCAGGGAGCATGCAGACACGGGCTGGCAGGGTGACAGTTGTGCACTCACTTTTCTGACAATTGGCTGCTGGCCCTCTACACAGCCATACCAGGTCAATAACTTATTCCAGGCTTCAGCTGGGACCAGTACATAGTCCAATTCATCAATTAAATGTTCTTTTAAGGTCTGACTCTCAGTATCTGAAAAAGGAAAACAACACATAATTCACTGCTCTCTCCCCAAGAGTGTTTGCTTTACATGATTCTTAGGTACTTTTCAGACGTAAGAAAAGTATTTATAGGAACAGGTACAAAATTTCAAAATTCTGTCACTGGTCATAACACAGAGCAAATCTGACTACTTGTCTTTCACTATGCTTTCCGAACATTCCAGGAAGAACTTGTCCTCCCTCTATAACTGGAGACAGAAGCAGGGAGGAAAGAAGAGAGAAAAACTCCAATTTATATTTTCAAAGTGCTTCTTAAAATTGTTAATTATAAATACTTATAATATTCTGATGAAACTGTCATAAGATCACATATAGCCTTACCCTGAAAGATTCATCAAAAAAAACAAATGAGTCACTGACGTTAAGTTTCTATCAAGAGTCACTGAGCATTCTTAGCTTTTAATACTCCAAGTTAAAGCCCAGCTGGACAGGCCCTGTGGAGGGAGCCAGTGTTTAAAACGACAGACGTCTGTCTTGCATTCAGCAAGGATGGGCAACCTGGCTGGCGTCAGAAGTGCTCGCCGACGGAGGGCCAAGGAAGACTGACCACCGCCCACCAAGGGAGCCTCCCAGCTAAGGCAGGGCCATTCACACTCACTCCCACAAGGGCAGCCACTGTTCCCCAGACAAATGAAGCTACCAACCAGGGAGAGCGAGAAGAACCCACTGGGGGTGACTCTGCTGTGGCTAAAGGCAGACAGGGTTAAGAACAAAAACAAAACCCACAAGTGAGTTCAAAGGTGCCAGGGCTTCCCACCACCATGCGTGCCACCAGCTTACAGCCCACCCTATGAGGCCTTCTGCCCATCTTCAGGGTGAGCTCAGATCAGACTCGCCTCTCCTTTCTTCATTTCAAAGGAAAAGGAAAGGAATTAAATGGGCTTGGAAAACAGGAATAGAAATGTGAGACAGATGAGTGGATAAACAAAATGCGGTGTATACACACAGTGGAACATCACTCAGCCTGCAAGTGGAAGGAAATTCTGACACAATGTGTTAACACGGATAAACTCTGAGGACATTATGTTAAATGAAATGAGACAGGCACAGAAAGACAGATACTGCACATCCCCTTATATGAGGCATCCAGAGCAGTCAGGTTCAGAGGCAGACAGCGGACGGTGGCTGCCAGGGACTGGGGGAGGCGGAGAGTAGGAATCATTGTTGAATGGCTATGGCGCTGCAGTTATGCAGGATGAGGAAGTTCTGGAAATTAGGTAGACAACTATGTGAACATACTTAATACTACCTAAAAATGGCTGAGATGGTAAATTTTGTTATCTGTATTTTACCATCATCTACCAAAAAAAAAAAAGGTAGATTTCCTATTTGATGAGCCAACCACTTTGCACACCAGCGCTGGCATGATTAACACTGACAGACCAAGTCTCTATTTTCTCTCTTGAACAAGACTTCTCTGTCCAGCAATAGGAGGATGGCTCACGGCTCATAATACTTGAGTCTGCTTGAAATAAGAGCTTCAAAAAAACTGACACCTAATTCCAGTTTTCTCTAATTTACAAATTAAAACTCCTGTAAGTTATTCACATAGTATCTTGGGTGGAGAGATGTATCTTCATTTCTAACACAAAGCACTGTACAGACCTGGCAACCCACACTGCGCCAAACGGCAGCTGGGAACCTTCACATGAAGGAAAGGACCTGTAATTTCCAGCATTGCCAACCCAAGTCCATGGGTTCTACAGGGCTCCTTCCCTTCCGAGGCTCAGTGACACTTTTCCCTGAACATGTCATTCTCAGGCACTACAGTACAAATGCAGGAAACTTGACCGGTATTTTCAATGCAGTTCACTATTGCCCTTAAAACTGGATGAGTCCAAGGGCATCATACTAAAAACCACACAGGGGTTTTGAAATAAGGATTTAGCCTCCACAGATTTCTTCCACAGAGAGGCAAATAAAGGATGAAAATGAGAGCCTGGCTTATCTAAGCGCAGAGATTCCATCTGAAGTTACCAGGGGCTTGGGTGAAAATGAGAGAAGAGGTGCTCTACAGACATCAGCAAGGACATGCTCTATCCACCCTGCCCACCTCCAGCAGCCCCTTACAGGCCACGCCCATGACCCCAGGTGAAAGGAAGGCGGCTGAGAACCCGGGGACCAAGGGGCAACCCTCGTTTGCCAGAGAAAGGTCATTTCCATACTGTCAGTGTTCCAGGACCTGAACTTCTCAGGCACACAGCAGATGACAGCAAATGTTTCAAGCCAAAGCGAGACTGCATTGAACTGAGGACATGGAAGGAATGCATGCCCTTAGCTGAAGGTCACAAAAGATGATGTCAGAGGGCCTCTCCAGATCTAGGATTCTCATCACTATTACTACTGAAAGCCCTAAGAGCTCACCTTTCCAAAAGAATGAGGGGAAATGAGAAGTGCAGGCGTAAGGCGGGGATCCCTGGGGGCTTCCCGGTATGAAGCCACCACCCAAACCTCCGTCAGGAAACAAAGCCATGACATTGTTTACTATGCCACTTAGACCTCCCTGAAGCGCAGGCTGAGCTGAAGCCCTGGCTAGATTTTAAAAACACCCACATTAGGTTAGATACTTGGATTATGCCTCATTGTACTGTCTGCCTTCCTGCTGCCCTGATTTTGGGCACAGGTGACAGATCACCTCTGTCCTGCTTGCAAAGGAGTCTAAACCTAGGTGAAACAAAGCCCAGCAAAGGCCAACTGTCGGGTCTATTCATCTACAGTTCCAAGTCAAGCTCAGTATATCATACATCACTTCTCCAAACACTTCTTTCACTGGGGGCTAATTGTGATCATAACCCCACTAAGCGCCCACTTCCTGCACACTACTTTCATGACAAACATCGTCATCACAGGAACGACTGATAAATGCAGACAAGCCTATGATTCGTTACACTGAAAATGGAGCAGAGAATTCTGGTTCCCAAGTTTCAGATGCCAGATGCAATTTCAAAATGCTATTGTATTTCTTTCCAATCCACACACTGATCTAAAATACGAAATTTCTAGCAGAACTAATTTGCAAATAAAAGAGAGAGTCAAAAATACTATAAGTATACTCTTGTTAGAAGCAGTTAATTTAGGGGAAAAAAACAGCCTATCTTCTCCCTGAGGGTCTTACAACAACTTCTGCTTTAGGTGCAAATCAAGACACTTGTTTCTATTCCCTCACTGTAGGAAAAGCAGGCTCACAAAGTAAACAGGACCTCAGGCCACTGCATAAGTGGGTGTGTCAGTAAGAAAAGCCACGGCATACTGCACCTGCAAAGAGTCCAGAGTTATCTATGGGGCCAGGAAACACGTTGTGTTCGCCCACGCTGTATATGTCCCAGCTGTCGAAGCCCACATATTTCTTCCATTGCTTGAACCATCGGCTGTCAATAAGATACCTACAGACACACAAATATTTATTATACCAGAAAAGCTGAGGTCATAAGTTTCTGCAGTTTTTCCACTTGGGGGAACACCCAATTCCCACTGAAAAACACTCTCTCCAGCAAAAGCAGGGCCACGCCCCACATGGCACAGAGAGCCTGGCCAAGGACAGACATCCATTACATGAAATAGTGTTGAAAGAATGAATAACTAAAAAGTAGGAAATGACCGGCTTCAAAACACTGATTTTAATGAAGTCTTTCTATGCGTAAAATCTTGTTTGCTAGTGACCAAGGCAGTAACTTCATAATGATCTTTACAGAGATCCTTAACTAGATAGATAATTTCGTTACACTGTCTTGCTTGATGTGAAGAGCATTAAACTAATTTTCTTTCTGAAACTGGGTTAACACCTTAGACCTTCAGTTTTAATTTGAGGGCCAAAGGAGGTATCAAAAAATACGTGTTTATGTGTATATGTTTAAGTGTGTCCTACATACATACACCCTGGTATCTAGGTATGCTTTTCTTGTCAAAAAGCATCACATCTATCTGATTATATTTAAAAGTTTCACCACACTATTTTTACAATTAAGACAGAAGGGATATAGGGAATATAGTATATTTGTATGTTGACAGATGGTAAGAACATTTATTGGAGTGAGCATTTAATAATGAAGGTAACTGCTGAATCACTGTGTTGTACACCTGAAACCAACGTGATACTGTATATCAACTTTATTTCAGCAAGAAAAAGGAGGGGGAAACCTTTTTCTTTTCACAGGGGGGACAAAGTTTATTGGTGCATTTTTCAAATTTTATCTCAAACATCAGAGGAGATCAGGCAGTTTCCCAGAGGCCACAAGGATTCCTAAATACACCCAACTCCCTAAAATGCTCTTTTCCCTCCAAACCCCTTGAACGATACCCTCCAAACATTTTTAGTGTGTGACTGTAGGCAATCTCAAACTTGCTCTGGTTCTGCTGAGTATTCGTTACATACCACCCGTATGTAGGGTCACTTTCCAGGGCCCCTCTGCGTGCTGGCCATTAAGGACCCGGCTAGCTCTATGACACTGAAAAACCCCACGCGAATTCCTCCTAACCCCAATGTCTCTCTTCCCTGCTCGATTTCTCTGTCGCTGTAGGGGCAATACCAAGTGCCGCCACCACCACGGTTTACTGAACAGGGATGCTCAATCATATTCAAGGCAAGCCAAGGCCTAGGGTTCTTCTCCCACACGGTATCACCCAGGAATCTCTTCACTCGTGCAAGTACTGTCCCTTCTACTAAACAATTTGAGAAACTTCTTGTCTCAGACTTGCCCTTCTAAATCCTGGACTTAAAATTTTCTTATCTAGCCTCTGGGCTATCTTCTCCCACTCCGAAATGCTGCTGTCGCAACTATTTTTGACATTGGCTACCAAAATAACCTGGGCCTTTCGGACATTTGTTCTGCTTCTGACCTTGACATCTGTTCGGCAGTTTACAAGTTACAAAGTGTCTACTTCTGATCTTCGCCTCAACCCACAGGGCGGGGGACCGAGTGGCAAATACTGCTACCCGGGTTTTAACAGCAAGGAACCGAGGTCTGCGAGGAGCGGACGCTTCGCTCAAGGTCACAGAGCGCGAGTCCTCGCAGGTGAAGAAAGGGCTGTCCGCACAAGGTTCCCGTGAGCGCTCCCCTCCTCCGGGTCCGGCGGTCCCCGCCCCCGCCGGCTTCCCCCGGGGCTCGGAGGAGGCCGCGACGGCCCTCAGCTCCGCCCGCCTCCCCGGAGGGGGTCCTGAGGCCTCCCCTCTGGAGGGCAGGCGGCAGGCGGCCCGTCAGGCGCAGGACCGTCGCCCCGGCCCAGGCCCTGCCCCAGCCGAGGGGGCACCGGCCCGACGGCCAGAGCCCGGGCCCGGCCCCGCGCAGCCGGAGGGAGGGCCCGGCGCTCACCACTGCGCCCCTCGCTGGAGCGTGGTCCTCATTAGGGCTCCGAGCTCGGATTTCTGGGTCTCCGCATCCGGCCGCTCAGGGCAGCCTCCGCCTTCCGCCATCTTGTCCGCGGCCCCGGCCCAGCCGGTCCGGACATCCGCCTCGCGCACGGCGTGCCGTGGCCACGCATGCACGCACGCACGCGCCGCGACCTTCTCTCCCCGCCCCGCCTTCGGCCTTCTTCCGCGCGTGCGCAGGAGGAGAGGACGGGACGCTGTCCGGTCGGCCGGGGGACGGCCCTTCTGATCCATGGCGGGCCGAAGCCTGGAAGTGCTCCGCTCCGCCGAGAGCTTGGAAAGGGCCGGGCACCGGACTGCGCGCCCAAAGCCCGGCCTCCTTCCACTCGACCCTGCGGGGAAGGAGCGGAGCCCGGGGGGAGGCCGCCCCTGGCCCATCCCACCGAGCAGGCCGAGCAGATGATCCGGCCGCGCGGCCTCGCAGCCCAGTAGGCTTCCGAGCGCGGTCGGGCGGGGACTCGAGGGGACAGGCCGCGAGGCTCTCCGGACAAGAGGACAGGACCCAGGAGAGGAGAAGGCCCCTGAGCAGGCCGCCGCCGCCGCCCCGCGCCAGACGGGCCGCGGGAGGCGCGGAGCAGGCGAGGGCGAGGGCTTCCTTCCCCCGTGGGCGCCCAGAGGTCCCGCGGGAGCCGGTGGCGCCTTTGCCCTGGGGGAGGGGCGGCTCCGGGGACGCTGGGGGAGGTGCTTTAACAGATGTACTACTTCGGTGCTGGGCTTTGGCTCCTGGAAATTAATTTGTACCTGGGTCATCCGTCGCCCGCCAAGAGGTAGCAGGCCTCTTGGCAGTAGCGCAGAGGGCCGGGGGACGTAGATTTGGATTTGAAACTGCCCTGAACAACCACGTAGCAATTAATCCCTTGCAGGTAAGAGTTACGACCACCTGACAGTTCTACGTCTTGGGGAGCCAACACCGACCACCCGAGTGCCCTTCCTTCTGTGAAAGTTCTTTGAAGTTGTTAAGAATATTCTCAAAAGACAATCATTACCTTTAGTACTGTTACTTGGGGGAAAAGAAGGTTGGATTACTGACTTTACATCAGAACCTACATTGGAGGGTGTCTGTTTCCCTCCTTTTCTTAGCAATTTCTCCTATGCCATTTATGGCGTGGGTCAGAGTCCTAAAGAAGTGGATCAGGTCCTCAACAGCACTAGAAATCTAATTATAAAAATGAAAACTTTGGAAAACCTTCTCAAGTCAAGATCTCCAAAATGCTACTCACGGCTGTTAACACAGTGCACTAATTATGCATAGTGAAGAGTTTATACTAAGATTACAAAAGTGCTAGTAGTTAATATGCAAGGAATAAAGTGAAAGTTCATGGTCAATGGATCATTATTTCCAAAGTTTGAAGACTTTTCCAGCGGGTTTGATTTAAATGTTACATACTGAGAACTAGGAAGGAGCGACAGCATCTGTCTGTGTGTCCCTGCTATTGTGGGAGTGACTGCAGATTTGGGAGGAATAAAGTGATGAAGCTCTGACTTTCCCTGGCCCCGGGGCTGTGTTCCCCTTGGGCCATTTGCCCCAGGGAGAGGTGTAGGCCTAATAGGACACTCACTTGGCTCCATGACCGAACCTCAGGACTGAACAACCCACCCGCTGCCATAGGAGCACGAGTCACAAGAGCAGGGGACAGGCCTGGCTGACCAGTCACATGCTGCTTCATTGCAGAGCTGATGCCCTAATGAAGGGTTTGTAATGTCTCGGTGTGTGACTTTAAGCAGTTTGTCTTCAAATCTTAAAGTGTCCCTGGCTGTTATTATGGCTTGATCCCCACCTACCTGAAGTTGGCCCTCCCGTGTCACCCCTGGTCTTCACTTGGCCTGAGGTCACAGAGCACACGAGGCGGTATTCACAAATTACAGGCACTTTTTGATTAAAGGTGCTTTGGCATTGGGAGAAAGTGTGTCCTTCTTGCCTGCCCTTTACTCTGCCCAGGAGACTGGAAAGAATAAAAGACTATAGAAAGTTCATTTTAGGAGAATTAAAGATCTTAATTAGAGACATAGCCTCAGTTGCAGTAGGATTAGGTTCCTGGGGAAGGTAACAGGCAAAATCCTGAAGGAGTCTCACAGAGAGGAAGTCGGGTCGTCTTGCCTGCATGGGAAGCATGTGCTGTTGGACAGATTCTCTTCTGGTTGTACCACCGTTGGTGACCAGCCCTGATTGGGTAGTGGGGAGGGGGCCCACAGGCGTGGGTAGTTTCGTCTGTTCCTTTGATTCTATTGCCATCAATGTCTTAACCATAAAGAAATACTTAGATGTTAACTGTGTGTGGTGTTTGCCTTTTGCACAGAGCAAATTCTCAGTAGGCATTTCTTGGATGAATGAATTATCTAGATAACAGTCATATTTTCATCTAATATCTATTCTGAGCTCACAATCCCTCCCCTGCAGGGATTCACAGCCAGTGTGCTTGGGGAAGATGTTTTCACAGGTGATCACAGCATTGAGTGTCGAGTGAGCAAAGTGCTCCACGAACATGGAGCATGATTCTGTCGACACTGTTGGAAAGGAAACTAAAGCAACTGGTACAAGGAGCTGAGCAGGCTTACCACTACCCCCGCCCTTGGCGGGTGGGTGAGTCTGCAAGGGATGCCGAGGGGACCAGGGCGGCTTTAGGTGAACACACGTGCACAGGCCGAGGAAACAGGGTGCCCTCCACCTGCCTCCCTCTGGAGCCGGGTGGCCAGGAGGGCTGTTGGACACAACCCTGGATGCTGCTCTGACTCCAGGTATTTGGGTTCAGGGACCTGTTTTGTGCCCTCCTTCTGAGGCCACAGGTACGCGGGACCTGGGGTGGGGTCCTGGGCGTGGGGGTTCTGTTTGCAGCACGTGCGGTGGAAAGGCTGTGCGTTCCAGCACCTCATGTCAGTCTCAGGGCTTCTGGACGCAGCTGACAGAACCCACCAGCAAGTGCCCTACTTAGGTGGGGATCTTTTGTGGTCTTTTATTTAAGTAAAGTTGATATACAACATTATATTGGTTTCACCTCGTGTTTTTGTTTTCCCAACTGACACGCCTGGAGTTGAATTCTTGGTGTGGGGGGGTCAAAGATGAAAGATGCTGGGGCTCAGAGGTTGCCTCTCTGTCCCCCCAGAGCCAGGGCACATGACACCCCACCTTGGACAAGAACTGTTCTTCTTTGTGCCCCCACATCTAGTCCAACACTGCCCAACGCAGGGCATGCTTCACCTTTGTATGCAGCAGAGATCTTCCAGCCTATTTGGTGATCGTAATGAAAAAAAAAACCTGTCAAATTTAGAGTACTCTGATGGGGGTCACTGCCCAGTGTTTAAAACTCCATACTATACTCTCTTGGGGAAATGAGCAGGCAGTTGTTACTTAGCGTTACCTCAAAGTTCGAAATGGTAAGATTTATTATTAGGCTGATCAGACCAGCAATGCTTCTCTGAAAATAAGTTTGCTTTAAATGTTTGAGGAACTATATAGAGACCAAAGAAGGAAGTCATCTGATAAAGGGCTAATTGTGCAAGAAGCGCCACACTGAATTTTAGCAGATTTTTTTCCCACAGCTTTGGTGAGGTTTAAAGTGTACATCAAGACAATATGATATACATACATCTAATTTTAATAGATTTAATGTTTAAAACAAAACGAAGCCAAACAAAAGGGGGGAATAAAAACAGTATTCCTGGAAAAACTGCTAAAATGGAAGCCTCTATACGTAGTTGAGCAGCAGTTGAGTCCCCATTGCTTCCTTAGAAGCCCCTCTACCACCAAAGGCTGGGACCTCAGGCAGGCTCCCTGGGGTTCCTGTGCCAGTATCCTGCCTTTGAGCTGCTGATTCATGGTGGGGTGGGGTGGGGTGGGGTGGGGCGGGGAGGGTGCAGATCGGAATCAGTAGCAGTTACAAGGTAGAATGAAGAGTGTGTCTGGGCGTGTCCTGTATGTGCACATGGGGAAGCCCTGTCCTGGGGAGGATGGAGCGTTAACTGGCTTTATTCAGTCTTCCTGAAGCAGAGGGTCAGAAAGGATGCTGGGTTAAGGAGGCAGGCTGCTTGAAGTCTGAGGAGTGTCCTCCTGCCAGGCTGGGCCACACTGAGCGCTCAGAATTTGTTCCCCAGGCATAAACTGAGCATAACAATGAGTGGGTGAGGAGGCATGAGTCACCGGGCAGAAGAGGTTGGAGTCGTCCGGAAGCCCTGGGTTCCCATCCTGGAACCTAACCAGCAGGTGTGGCAGGGGCTGCACTGACCCTTTACAGGAAAAGGGGACAGCTGGGGCAGGAAGCCTCTCATGTGTCTGGCTGATAGGTCACCGAGTAGGACCCTACGTCCCCACTCTCCCAATCAGTGGAGGTTTAGCTAGCACCTAGGTGGTCCTGGGCACTTGTGTAGCTGCCAGAGCGGGCCTGGCCGTGCTGTGCACTTGGGTATCTGGCTTCAGCTCCAGCTGTGCCTTGGAAGCTGATTTCAGAAGAACTTGCAGTCCCGGTGCACTCGGCCCACCCAGCTGCCTTCCTTCTGAAACGTCCCGGCCCTCGGCTGCCTGGCTCCGCCCTGGTTCTTCCCCACAGTGCGCCTGCCAGGGCCTGAAAGGGTTGGGAAGCACAGGCCCCAGGCCCAGGCTCCCCTGGGCTTTTTCTCGCCACTTTCCCAGGTGACCTCAAGCTCTCCAGTGGTTGCTCCTGTCCCCTTGGCTACACCTCTGTCTTCAACCCACAGTCCTTTCCATCTCGTAACCACCTGTCCCAGGGATCTCCGTGTGGATCTCACGCGACATGTCTGAATCTGCACACACGCCTTTCCCCCCAAACCTCTGCCTCACGCGATGTGCAACTCAGCGAGATACCACCTGAGGCCCTCACACTGTCCTCCGTCAGCTCACTTCTTGGCCAACTCATTGCTTGACCTCTCTTCAGCTCTGCTGCCATGTCCTTCAGGAGGCAAGCAAGTAGCCCTCCCTCCGGGGCCAGGCCCTCTGGGAAATGCCCGGTACTACCTCAGAGCCAACCGTGCTCAGTAATTGTAGCATCTTCCTCTTCCTGCCATCCTGAGATACCCAGTGGGCACAGGGCTGAAGGATGAATGTTGCAGTAGGGTGCAGAGGGCTCTCAGGGAAGGAACGTGGGGCTACGGGGTGGCAGATGGCCGGTGTGTACCCAGATATACTGAGATGGGCAATTGTTATTCTCCATCCCAGAAGGCAGATTTGGAGGCTACAAATGATGCTCAAAAAGCTCTGGTCCTGTTTTGGGTGGAAAGTCTTTTGTTTTTATTGACAAACGTGCTGATGCATGTCACAGGCAAGGCCCTGCAGGCTGATGAGCAGCCCCGTCCATGCACACGTGCACTCCAGACTGAGCTGAGGGCGGCAGAGGTGTGCGCGGTCCACAGGTGGACAGATGGCAGGGCCTCAGTCAGGTCTGGGGGCTCACGCTGAGGCGGAGAGGCCTTGTGGCGTGAGTTCTGGTGCGGAGGGGAATGGAGGGCCCTCCATACCTCAACGACCTAAGGGCAGACACAGGGGGAGGCCCAACAAGGATTCCTGTTCAGGACTGGAGAACTGTTCTGACCCGGAAGAGCTAAGCCACCCATTTGAACACACTGGGAGTCCAGACCTCTGGCCCACATACTGTGCTATGGGTGACCGCCGGAGTCACTGGGTCCTTGTCTGCCCAAGCTGTGACCACACCCTGCAGAGTCCCAGTACTGATAGGAAGTGGTTCCACGTCTGCCTCAAAAGATTGGCAGCAACACCCACAGATGGAGGCTGGGCCGAACCACACCTAAGCGGCAGCAGCTGGCCCCGTATCCTCCCCCCCCACCCCCCGCCTGACCACGGGATTGCCTAGAGCAGGAGGGCGTGGCCAGCTCAGGTGTCTACTCTTCCCGCGCTGAATGCGCCAGCGTCAGAGCAGATACAAGCCGGGGCAGCAATGTGCAAAGATGAAATATTGCATGAGTTTCCGGCTGTAAAATGGGCCTTACACTTGGAGAGGCCAGACTCTGACTGGGAGTGGGCACCCACGGAGTTGTCTTCTGCGATGGCCATTCACACCCAGCAAATCCTCAGAAAGGGAGAGGCCTACTACTCCTGGGGTCAGGAACTGAGCCACCGGTTTTTCTTTTTGGAGTGGGGCCAGCGGGGGGCAGAGCGGGAAACCCTGGGAGGAGGCGGCCTTCACACACAGTGGAGAGGATTCCCTCTGCGGACACGAGGGCCCAAGTTCAGGCTTGTCTGGGACGAGGGCCAGCGGTGGGGGCTCCAGTTCGGAGCACTGTGCCCACGCGGTTGGAAGAGGTGCCCCCCCCCCACCCCGCTGCCACTGACACCCGACACACACACAGCGACCTGCGGACACCCACACTTTTATTAGGGAAGCACGTGGGCTTCAGGGTTGGGGGAGGACAGGACCAGCGCCCACCCGGGGATTTTCTTGGACATCAGGCATTCCTCCTTCCATGTTTAGAGGCAACACCATCATGGCTGAAATCCCGGGGTTGCTGCCAGGCCTGGGGAGGAGCGCCATGCTAGGCACAGCCGGGCACCGCGGGCAGCAGGGCTTCGATGTCGGGCTCAATGTCGATGGTGGGGAAGCGGCGGCTGTACCTGCGCACGGGCACCCCGTCCGGCCCCACCAGGAACTTCTCGAAGTTCCAGGCGACGTCGCTGCGGCACACGGGCGACCAGGTGATGAGCTTGGGGTCGGTCATGAGCGCTACGGCGTCGTCGCAGGGCGCGGGCAGGGCCTCCCGCAGGAAGGCGAAGAGCGGGTGCGCGCCCGCGCCGTTCACCTCGCACTTCTCGAAGAGCGCGAAGCCGGGCTCGAAGCCGCCGCCGGGGCGCACGTGCTGCAGCGAGCGCAGGATCTCCTCGCCCTGGCCGTTCTCCTGCGGGCGCGCGGGCCGCTGCGTGAGGCGCCGCCCCGCCCCGGCCGCCCCCCGCCCCGCGCCCCGCGCCCCCGGCGCACCTGATGCCCGAACTGGTTGCACGGGAAGCCGAGCACCACCAGGCCCCGGGGCCCGAGGCGCCGCTGCAGCTCGTTCATCTGCGTGTAGTCGCGCACCGTGGTGCCTCAGAGCGACGCCACATTCTCGATGAGCAGCACCTTGCCGCGCAGCGAGCCCAGGCTCACGGGCTCCCCGCCGGCCAGCGGACGCGCCGAGAAGGCGTACACGGAGCGGAGCGCTGCGGAGGCGCACATGGCGGGAGCGAAAGAGGCGAGCGGCGCGGGCCGTACTTCCGGCCGCCAGCCCAGGCCCGGCCCGGCCCGCCCCTTCCGGCCCCCCGCGAGGCGGGAGGGCGCGGCTCCGCCGGATGCGGCCACCGCCCAGGCCGCGCGGCGCGGGCACGTTGGGTCCCGCCCAGGCGGCGCCGAGGGTTTCCGGCCGGGGGCTGGGCCCGGCCCTCCGGCGCGCGCCCTGTCGCTGTCCCGCGGTAACGGGCGCCCTGGGTCGCCGGGTGCACGCAGCAGGTGTGACTCGCGGTGGCGGCGCAGCTGGCGACGGCCGCCCAGGCGAGCTGTCTGCGGTGACGCCCCGTGGTTCCGGGAGTGGGCAGTGCCGGGCAGCTAGGGTTGGGGCCCCAGCTCATCTCCCTGCACCCCGCGGCCGCCCGGAGCGTGCCCAGGCCTCGAGCACCCTTCCCGTCGCGGCAGCAGCAGGCAGGGCCAGGCGGGCCAGGCGGCCTTCGGGCCATTCCCTGGGCCCAGTCAACTGCATGGGGAGCTCAGTCTGACGCTGAAAGTGAACGGAGAGTAAGGAAATGACCACACGCCGGGGATCCATCCAGAGCCGCTGCTGGCACTGCCCTGCGGTCTCCTCGGTAGGCTGCAGCCCCCCTGCAGGGACCCTCCAGGGCGAGCCGGCCAGCCCACTCTCCCACCCGAGCAGGGAGCAACACAAACGCCAGGATACAGGAGGTTTAGAAAACTGCCTTTATTCTATTAGTAGTTGGAAAAATTAAGTGGTACAGAAAAAAGTTCAGTCAGCTGGAGAGAGGCAGACCCGGCGCCACCCAGGAGACGCGCGGGCCCCTCCGGAGGGCGTGAGAAGCCGCGCTGGGGCCACACCGCCTGCCGCAGGGCCGGCCAGGGACGCCGCCTTCCGGGTGTCTCCGTGCCTCCGGCGTGAAACCGAGCTCTGCTTACCTAGCCCGGCCTCCGGTTGGGGGTACGGGGACACAAGGGGCCGAAAACCGGCGACATGGCCATCTTTCATTAGAGAAACTGACCAAACGGGAATTTTAAAAATGAATTTTCCATCTGACTTTATTTTTCAAATACACTTTCTTTTTTAAAAAAACCAATACACTTTCTGCAGGGATGACAAAAATCAGTATTAGGAAATCCAATTATACAAAAAATACTACATCTAATTCGGGGTAGATATATTTATTTTTGGTAGCGTACACTGAGTGGCACTAATCACACAGTAATTCTAAGGTAACCAACACAACACCATGGAACTGTGAGTGCCACAGCGGCACGGCATGGGCATGACGTGGCCTTTCTGTCAGCGGGTTCAGCACCGGCTGCCCCCCGCGGAGCTGTGCCCGTGAGGTCTGGAGAGCTCTGGGGCGGTGCCACCAGAGAACCCTGCCGCCGGCGGGACGGGCAGCGCGTGTTAGTTCTAAGTAGTTAGAGCCTGATTCACAAGCGTGACCAGCTGTCTCTCTAGAAAGAAGCAAGAAGTTAAGAAGTTCCTTGAATTAGCGCCTGTGTGTCAGGTGGGAGTGCGGAGGAGGGCGGGCAGAGCTGTGTCACAAGGACCCCAGCGGGCCGGGTGGGCTGGACATCATTGACAATCATGGTTGGCTTCTAAATACTGGTAGCAAGATGACTTCTGATTTGTAATCTTAGGTAAATTATAGATAAATGAAAAAGGCCAGTAATCATACACTAAGATTAATAAACAGCACTTCAAAATTAACCGCATGAGGGCTGTGTGCAGCAGGGTTTCACAAGACAAGGCACCCAGATTTCTTCTTCCCACGTCTGGCTTGCAGAGCAGCTCTCGTGGCCATTTCAAAAACCTCCCTCACTCCATCTTTGGTCTTTGCGGAGCACTCCATGTACCCAAAGGCGCCGATCCTGTTAGCCATGTCTCTGCCTTCTTCCGGTTTTACTGGCTCCTGGCCAAGAGAAAAGGTGCTTTAGGTGACAGTGTGAGATACACAGAGAAAGTGGGTGTAGAGTATTCAAACGCAGCTAAAGGGCCTCTTTTAAAGCTGCCGAACTCCCAGGTTTGAGCTCTCTTATGAAACAACTCCACCCCTGGCATAAAATCCGTCAAACTCGCCCTCCTCAGGCGAGTGGCCGAGGAGCCATGGGGTCTCCCTGCGGCAGTCGGCTTCACAGAGGACTGCATGCTGTGGAGGGAAACAGGTCTGACCCCGACCTTCAGGGCAAGGGGCTGGAGACCCCAGGGCATGCCCACAGCACGGAAGCCCTGCCCCTGGGCCTGTGGCTCCTCAGAAGCCAAGAGGACACCTCCACCATCACTGACCAAGGCATCAGGGCTCTGCACACTCCCCGCCCTCAGGACGTCCTGGTCCTTCCATTGCCACCTGGTCACCTTTAGGCTCACACAGGCCAAGGCGTGAGAGGGAAATGGAGAGCCTGGTGAAGCTCCTGCACGGGGGGCACCCTCTGCTGCGAGGCCCCTTCTCGGGCGGGCAATCCTTGGGGGCACAGCACCACCCCCAGGAAAAGTGCCTGGGCAGTTGAGGACCCCGGGCCTCAGCCAGCGATGGCCAGAGGGTCAGAGAGGCTCCTGGACTTTCTGAAGAAGCCTGGACTGTGACGGCCTCTGGGGGCTCCCGACACTTCCAGCCTGGGGCCCGGGGTCAGGAACACTACAGGGAGACAGGGCCCTGCCCCACACATGCCTGTTTCATCTTGGCCAGTTCCCGCCTGGTGTGCTCATCATTCCGAAGATCCTTCTTATTCCCAACCAGGATGATGGGCACGTTGGGGCAGAAATGCTTGACTTCCGGAGTCCATTTTTCTGGGATGTTTTCTGAAAGAAGCAAAATGCACATAAGGTGGTGATACACACAATTCCATCTTGAAGAATTTCCAAGAACCCTAGCGTAGAAAAATTACTTCAGAAGTATGCTGGGCAATTAATAGAATCTTACCAACTTAAAAAACACAGAGAAAAGCAAAATCTAACTCCCTTTCCTTAAACACAGAATCACCAGCTCTCCTAGGTCCCACCAAGGAGCTCAGCAACTCTGGAGGTGCAGCCCAGGTAAAGGCCCTGGAACACAGGGTGGCTCCATACGGTGTGACCTGCCCACGAAGGGAGGCCCCCCCCACGGGCCACCCCTGTCACTGCTGGTGGGCGACTCTCACAGATTACTGAAGGGGTCCCCATTCTGGGGCTGCAGGTGGCCCAGGCTCCACACTTTTTTATGGACCCTCAGCATGACCCCCACCCTGTGGGCTACCAGTATTTGAAATGGCTCAAGAGTGACATTTTGGCATCTCACTGTTGGGATTCTGTAAAATGTGGATACCAGCGGTACTTACAACAGGATTACTCTGAGTTAATGTGTACAAAGTACGTAGGATGACAGCCATTTAAATGGTACTGGTTGTAACTGAGAGTGCATTTTGGAAATAGATGGTTCACTCTCTGACTTCAAGACAGATTTCCAAAGGCAGGAGTTACTGAGAATATGGGAAGATTCTCTGTCATCTGGCTGAAAGAGCAGGTCAGACATGTCAGACAGAGAACACCTGGGCTGGAGAGGAAGCCCGTGATGTGGTGCTCGCCCCTTCAGCACACACCAGACACTGACTACCCCCTTCTTCCTGTGCAGCAGCTACACCGTAGCTCGCATCACTCAGCTGAAACCTGGAAACTCAGCCTTATTCTGGAACAAAAAGGTTCTCAAAGTAGTGCCATGTCCCACTCTTCAGAGCACACAAAGCCCAGCAGTAGGCTGACACTGGCTTTGCACTTCCTTGGTCAAGACTTTTGAGTTCCCACAACCCATCTTACTGGGGCAAACAACTGGTGGGATTCTCCCCGACTCTTGGGCCAAGACAGCAGAAGTCTCCAACAGTTCCTTGCAAAAACCACGCTAACTCAGTCTGCAGAGGCCCCACCTATGGACCTATCAGGATGGCAATGGCCTCCTGGGAAGGCACAGCAACCCCGGGCCCCACATCAGGCCCAGTCCCCGGGCCCGCCCTCTGCGGAGGGACCAGCAAGAAACAAGCATGACAAAGTAACAGACAGGTCAAAAGCTAAAGAGCTCTTTAAAGACCAGCAGACATGTTCCTAAAAGAGAAAAGTGAGGCTGAAGAGTATTTTGCTCTGAAGGTGTCTGTCCCTATGGAACGACAGCTTAGACGGTGAGGCCGGGCACACAGTGCTCACTCCCAGAGGATTCAGAAAGCCCAGGATCTTTGTGCCTGAGGGGAGGGTGTCACATGGCTCCATTTTCTCTGTGGCCACAAGCTCTGCCCCCACCTCCGGGGCCTTCCATAGCTCCTCACCTGCCAAGGAAGCCAAGTCAGTTTGAAAAACAAAACTAAAACACAACTGTTAAAAATGACCAAAGTGAACCAGGCAGAGAGCCTGCTCTGCCCCAGTCCTGGGAAACACTACACAGTCTCAGTATGGCTCCTGAGTGACCCTGAAAGTGATTAAAGTCTCGGAGCACTCCCAGAACTGTCAGTATATGAGCACAACTGTGACAGAAAATGCCCACAGTCATTGCCCAGAGCAAGCCCACGCCAGCAGCAGGCCCTCGGGGCCTGCCTCTGTTACCAACCTACTGCCTGGTAAAGACAGAGTACCAATGCCCGGCGGACATTTCAACGTCTGCGGGCTGTTTCAGGCCTTGGCGCCTTGCTTTGCAGGGTGTGAGAGAAGCATTATTCGTTTTTTTCCCGAAGGAGAGTGGCTTCTGACATGGAGCCAACTGAGCTAATGCAATGGCCAGGTTCGTCTCTATTTGCTAAGACATGTAGAAAAGGGCTGAAACAGGGCCTTAAAAATACTACTGAAAATAGCAAAACACCAGTCTAGATATTGGGAAGCAGCAGTCTCGATATGAAGGACTGAGCGCAGGTGTGGGCACACACAGCCTTCCCTAAACGCTTAGTCCAGAAGGATGGCCTTTTGTTTCGTAACCCGTTCATTTCACAAGGTGGACCCAGGGCAGCCATGGAGGCCCAGGCTGAAAGGGACCCAGGGCCCAGCCTCCAGGACTCTGGTTACTGGGGAGTCCTTCTCTGAAGTTCCTGTTTGCCCTCCAGCCAACTGATGCGCAGAAGGGACTTGAGGGCGTAGAGCGCTGGGCAGTGACAGTCACACTCAGGGCCGCTCACCTAAGCTATCAGGGCTGTCGATGGAGAAACACATCAGTATGACGTCGGTGTCCGGGTAGGAGAGGGGCCGCAAGCGATCGTAATCCTCCTGCCCAGCTGTGTCCCACAAAGCCAGCTCCACCTGTGACAGGAAACACACGCGTGCAAGGTTACCCCCTCCACTCTCAGAAACTGGCACCATGGCGGTCAGATGGCAGACTGTCTGAACAGTACAAGAGGGTCTCCTTTTATTAGACTCATGCCTGAAGGTGGAGGTTGTGTTTATATTGTATGAGGTAGCAATTCCTCAAATTGAAAACATGCATAATTCAAAATGTCAAGTCAAAAATAACTCTGTACCCTACAAGAACTATTTAATTTTAAGTAACACTCTACATAGGAAAGAAAGCAGAGATGCGTAAGAAGGGAAATTAAACCACAAGACAAGGAAAAAACAGAGTAACTTTTCCTAATAGGTTCTCATGCAACTGTGCCCTTACTTCATCTCGTCACTCTGCTCTGACTCGGAGACGTGGAGACAAGACTGTCTGTGAGGTGGTGGGTAAAGAAAAGACTCCATGCTGGGGGTCAGGCAAGACCTCAGCTGAGGAAAGGTCTCTGGCTCTGCCTGTATTGCTCAAAAACCTCTGAATGGCTGAATGAAAGCACCACATACAGTGGAGGACAAAATGAGGCCCAGCCTCTGGACGTGGGGCCCCTTTCACACGGCCCATCACTGTGGCCACCCTGTCACCTCTGCTCACAACCAGGGGACTTTTAACATCCTCTGCTCAGGGACCCTTTGGGCTAAGGAGCTCTCCCTCTAAGCTTAGAGTGCTCTTCTGAGTGCCCTCACAGCAGGGATTTCAGTTTGGAGATAACATTCCTTCCTTAAAGTTAATGGCTAATTATCTCTTCCACCCTCCACCTCTGCTCCAGGAGGCGCTACTCCCAACCTCCACAAGCGCACTGCACTTCCGTCACACACATACCCTCAGCCTGGGCTGTGCATCTGTGACACAGTGATGCCCAATCCTCACTCCTGGTCTACTGTCAGCACGGAAAAACTCATTCACTCCCTGCCAGGTCCCACTCCTGTGGGCCCTCCACGCCTCACAGGTGTTCAGCTGGGCACACACAACCCCAGTTGTTTCCTTATAAATGGTTCCAAGACGCTGGGCCCGTGTCCGGTTGGAAGGAGCCTTTGGGTTACAGCAGGACTCTTCCTGGGCCTGCAGTCACCTAGAATCTTGGACGTCCCCCAGGCTGTGTCAGTGCGCACTCTTACAGAGCATTCCCGGGCAGCGCCCTCTGACTTGGAAGCTACTGAATGGCTCTGAGGCGGGCAGCTAGACCACAACAGCATCTCCCAAAGCAAGCACTTTATTTTAGGGTCTCTTCCCTTGGGTGACAGGGCTCTACTATCTTGCCAGGGTCAGACATGTTTAAAGCTGGCAGGGGAAGAAGATACTCATAGACCATCCTCAAGGTGTTAAGTCAAGGTCCCTGTATTTCTTAGGGGTAAGATCTTGCTTGTTCCAAGAAACCAGACATGAATGATGCTTCAAAGAACACAGAGGGCCACTACTGTCCCTAAAACACATGTACTACCACAGGTGGAAGAGACCTTCCCCGACTGATGGTCACAGATGACAGCAACTGACAGCTGCTCTCAGGAAGGATGGTGAGACCGACAGCACACATTCCCTGGGCGTTTAAGACATGCTGTGAAAGTGCCGACCTGCCCCTACTTCTCAGCTGGGCCTTCTGTGCACGCTCAACCACCTACATGAGAAAATGGGGCTGTTATGTGGCAGCAGGCCCAACAACCTCTGTGCTTTCCACCCAGTTTGTCATCACTGGACCCTGTCTACACAAAACCAGTCCTCAAGCAGGTGCAGAGAAACACCTGTATCCAAGCCTCCACACAGGGAACTGACTGAGGTTGAAATGGCAACACTGCACAGATGCAGGGCAGGACCCAGACAAAATTCTCGAGGGTGCAATTTACTGCTTTTCCCCCCATCCATTCTGGGACAGAAAAGTGCCTTACAGTTCCTAACAGCATGAGGGCAAAGGCTGTGGCCAACCCTGCAACTGGACAGAACAGCTACAAACTGTAGAGGGGCCTCTGCGTGTGCTGCTGTGCAGCCCCTTCTGTGACGTGCCTGGTGCCTCTGAATGCTTTCACTCACCTCACAGATGCCTGATGTTTAATCCTCTACAAATGAAGGCAGCCCAAAGATGAGGCGGCTTACTTGAGATCACAAAACCATCAGGGACACCTTATGACAAAGGACCCTAAGATGCCGAGTGGCTGGCCTAACGTACTTTCCACACACAGGGCCACACAGTGAGGCCAGGGAACACAGGGACAGGAGGGACAGCAGGCAAATGAGAAGGGAGAAAGGAGCTGGAATCACGGAAGCCAGTGAGTTAGGAGCGAGCAACGTGAGGTGTGTGGCGGAATGCCTGAGGGACTGCGTATGTTAGAGAAGAACCCCTTGTTCTGGGGTTTTCTCTTCAGCTGACCCAGTTGCAGTGGGTAGGAAGCCAGGTGAGATGCGATGTCACAGAAGGGAGCAGAAGATAAAAAATCTGTACGGTGCTCTGATTCCACAAGAGCTTTGCCCCGGTTTTGCAGGGGGCTTTCAGGACAGACAAGGGGAACCACTGTCCTCACCACCAACGATAGTAATTAAAGCAATGGTGGCAGCCTGTTTCTGTTAAAGTCAGAATGCATTTTACAAAATTAAACGTGAGGATGTTGTCTGAATGCCACACTGCTGCTGGTGGAGGTTATGCTTTTATAAGCATGATCAATACGGACCTCTTGACCTACTAATCTCATACTTTAGCACTTAATGAAATACTATGACAGAATAAAAAATCCATCTATATACAAAGAGGTTAATTTTAGCATTATCCATTTGGCAAAAAAACTGCATTTCAAATATAAATAAAGCTGAAAGGAACACATGCACTGAGGCTTCCCCATGTGAAACAGACACGGATGTGGGCAAAGTCTAGAATGACAGCAATTAAAGATGGACAAAACTGGGCTAAGGAGGCAGGAAGAGAATGGATTTCTCATTCTAACATTTTTTGTTACTGTTATATTGTTTACTGAAGAGAAAAAAAGGCCTTTTTTGCTAAAGGCTCTAGGAATATCCTAGCATGCAAAATAGTACCAGCTGTTAGGGAACCTATACTCACCTGCTTCCCATCCACCTCGATGTCTGCCACATAGTTCTCAAACACGGTGGGCACATACACCTCTGGGAACTGGTCCTTGCTGAAAACGATGAGCAAGCAAGTCTTGCCACAGGCTCCATCACCAACAATCACCAGTTTCTTCCGGATGGCAGCCATTGCTGAAACACGAGGCAAAGAAGCCTTATTAGCACGCTCCACTACAAAATGCTGGTATACTTTTCCACTTAACACCAATGTCAAAGTAGAAAGCCATAACTAACATTATATGTAATGGCAAAAAGGCCAAAACCTGAACCCCAAGATCAGGAACAAGACAAGGATGCCTACTCTTGCCACTTCTATCCAAAATGACACGGGACACTAAGGTAAGAAAATGAAATAAAAGATATTCAGATTGGAAAGGGAGAAGTAAAACTATCAGCTCAGAGGACACAACCTTATATACAGAAAATCCTAAGGAATACACTGAGAATTATTAAAACTAACAAATTCAGCAAGTTTGTAGGATACAAGATGAGCATACAAAAATCAATTGAATTTTATACATTAGCAATGAACGAATTGAAAATGAAATTAAGAAAACAATTTTGTTTACAACAGCATCAAAAAGAATAAAAACAAATCAATTAAACAAAGGAAGTACAAAACATACCCTAAAAACTACAAAACATTATTTAGAGAAATTAAAGAATATCTAAATAAATGGAAAGACATTTATGGACTAGAAAACAGTATTGTTAAATGGCAGTATTGTCGAAGTTCATCTACAGATTCAACATAATCCCTACAAAAATCTCAGCTGGCCTCTGCAGAAATTGACAAGTTGATCAGAAAGTTCACATGGAAATTCAATGGACCCAGAATAGCCACAAGTCTTGGGGAACTCATACTTCCTGATTTCAAAATTTACTACAAAGCTACAGTAATTGAGACAGTGTTGTAATGTCATAAAGATAGACAACAGTCCCCCAGATCAAGGGAATAGAACTGAGAGTCCTGAAATGAGGCCTCACATTTAGGATCAAGTGATTTTCAGCAAAGATGGTGCTGAGACAACTGGGTACGTGCAAAAGAAAGAAGTTGGAGCGCTACCTCACATCACATACAGAAATTAACTCAAAACATATTATAGGCTCAAATATAAGACCTAAAATTCTATTTTTTCAGCTTAAAAATTTGATAAAATATACATAAAATTTACCATTTTGACAATTTGTAAGTAAATAGTTTAATGGCATTATGTATGTACATCCGCACTGTTGTGCAACCATAACCACCACTCACCTCCAGCACTTTCCACCTTCCAAAGCTGAAACAGTATAACTGAGCAGTAACTCCTGGCAGCCACTGTCCTTCCTGCCCCTATGAATTTCGCCACTCTCGCTACTGCATGTAAGTAGAATCGTATAGTACTTGTGCTTTTGTGACTGGCTTATTAGTTCACTCAGCATAATGACTTCAAGGTTCATCCACGCTGTAGCCTGTGCCAGGATTTCCTTTCTTTTTAAGGCTGAATAACATTCAATTTTACATATACCGCATCTTGTTTGTCTATTCATCTGTTGTTAGACACTCAGGTTGCTTTCACCTTTGGCTACTGTAATATATTTATCATGATATACTCTGAATAGTATATTCACAAATATATCGACCACCAGCAAAACCTAAAGAAGAAAACTGGGCTTGATAAAAAATTTAAAATCTTTTGTGCTTCAAAAGGTACCATCAAGAAAATCAGAAGGCAGCCCAAAGAATAGGAGCAAATGTTTGCAAATTAACATATCTGGTAAGAGACTTGTTATCTAGAATACACAAAAAGTTCTTATAGCTCATGGAAAGCAGTATGGAGGTTCCTCAAAAAACTAAAAATGGAAACACCATTTGACCCAGTAATTCTACTAGTTGTTTACCTGAAGAAAACAAAATACCCAATTCAAAAAGACATATACACCCTATGTTTATTGCTGCACTGTTTGCAATAGCCAAGATATGGAAGCAACCTAAGTGTCCATCAGTAGGCAAATGGATAAAAAAGATGTGGTACATATACATAACAAAGTATTATTCAGCCATAAAATGAAAAGAAATCCTGCTATTTGAAGTAACCTGGAAGGATCTAGA
Organism: Manis javanica; assembly: GCF_040802235.1. NCBI lineage: Eukaryota > Metazoa > Chordata > Mammalia > Pholidota > Manidae > Manis > Manis javanica. Next base: position 1,300,069 of record NC_133158.1, read on the forward strand.
GGGTATTATGCTCAGTGAAATAAGCCAGGTGGAGATAGACAAAATACCGTATGATTTCATTTATTTGTGGAATATAAAAACAAAGCAAACAAAAAAGGATTAGACTCACAGACAGAGAAGGGACTGGTGGTTACTAGTGGGTGCGGGGGGAGTGGGAGGTGCAGTGGGGGGAGAGAGTGGGGGACTCTTAAACCACTGTGATGTACATTTGATAATAAAAAAAGTTCTTACAGCTCAACAGAATAGCAGTGTAGGTAGGTGGTCTGGCTCAGGGTTACTCCTGAGGTTGTAATTAAAACGTTGATTTGGATCCAATATATAAGGAACTACAACTCAGTAAGAGGACAACAAATAATCCAATTTAAAAATGGGCAAAGGATCTGACTAGGTATGACCCAGCAAGTCTACTCCTAGATGTACATCTGAGAGAAATGAGAACATATGCCCACACAAAAACTTACAAATAGTCATAGCAGCATTATTCCTCATAGCCAAAAGTGCAAACAAACCTAACGTCCAAAAATGGATGAATGGATAAGAGATAGATCCAGATTAGTATTACTCAGCAGTGAAGGGGGGAGGTACTGATACACACTACAACATGGATGAACCTCAAGAAAGTTCCGTCAGTGAAAGAAGCTAGTCTCAAAGAAGCACACATTGTTGATTCCATTTCTATGAAAAGCCAGAATAGGTAAAGCAGAGACAGAAAGCAGGCTGGTGGTCACCTAGCACTGGGAACTAGGAGAGGAATGGAGAATGACCACTAAGGGAATAGTGGCGTTTCTTTCTGGGATGACAAAATGTCTCCAAAATGATCGTTAAGTGATTGAACAACTCTATGAAAATACTAGACTGCACGGAGCTGTACACTTTAAATGGGGGAATCGTAAAGCATGTGGGTTATTTCTTCAATAAAGCTGTTACAAAAAAAACAAAGAGATGGAGATTTCTTCCACTTACCGGAGACTAAATTAATGGTCAGCCACCTCAATTCCCACCAACCCCTTGGAACAGCTGCCAACTTTTAGCTGTGTGCCTTGTTGCTCAGCTAAAATACTACACTTCTTGGGCTCCCTTGCATTCTGCATGGTCGCAATACAAAGTCCTAGCCCATGAGGTGTAATCGGCAGTTTCTTGTGGAACTTCCAGAAAGTTCATTACAGTGAAGTCACGTGCCCTTCTTCCTCCTCCCTGGTGCTTAAACCCGGAGCCAGGGCTGCCTTTCTAAACAGCCAGCCAGCCTGTAATGTGAGGGTGACTCACACCCTGGGGCTGGAGGAATAAAGGTAAAGGAGCTTCAATCCCAGATGACCCTGGGAGCCACTATCTCAGCCCCAGACTGCCTATCTTCACACTTTTTTCATGTGAATGAAAAACAAGAACTGTATTGTTCAAGCTGGTATATTTCAGGTCTGTTACCCAAAATTAATCCTAAACCATATACACTCACTGAGGAAAGCATACTGTCTAAAGGGAATGTTGCGCAGACCAGAGTGGGTGGAGTGGATGAGACATCCATTGGGGTACATGAAGGAACCATCAGAAACTCATTTTTTTAGCCTAGAAAATATAGGAAATTTAGCTTTAAAATTCAGTACACATCAACTCATAAGCACAAGGCTACACAACGGGAAGGGCTGACAGCGAGTGCAGCCCTCATTCACTTCTGAGTCCTGGCACACCATGACATGGCACACTGCAAGTATGTGGCCTGGCTAGTATACACACAGGCAGGAAGTTTTAGCCAAACCCACAAATGATCCAGGGATTTTTGAAGTTTTTAAATTTTTTTTGCAGAAAAGAAGTAGACTGAGGATCATACTAATAATGAAATCATCAGTGAGCACACACTTAAAGGAGAATGTGCTCAATATGTTTAAATAAGAGCAGGCCACAGTCAAGTACATGAACTGAGACCACTTGAGCTGCAGTCCGGCACTGGGGTCACCACTGGGCTCCAGCCCCTCCACCCCTCTACTTTTTCTCTGAACCCCCGTGAGAGCAGAACCTGCCTCAGAGTCCTGTACCTGCTGCAGTTGAGTTTTGTCTTCCAACCAGATTGCAAATCACCTCAGAGCAAAGAACATACCTTAAACTTCTTGTAGCCCTATGTGATTCAGTACTTTATTGGGCATGCAGTAGGTGTTCAGTAAATCCAGAAATAAAATTTTTACTGAGAAAGGTGAGATAAATAACCTCATTTGCCCTCCTGTGAAACAGCCCAGGGCACACTGGTGGACGGACTTACCCCCTCAAAGTCTGTCCTCTGTGTTCAGTGTGGCTGCTAACATCTTGGTAGGATTCCTAAGTCAATGTATGTTTTTCTCACCCTCTCAAATTCATGTCAAGATCTTATATACTTCTTCTCTCTCCTCAGGCCTAACCTGTTGATTAGGACCTTACAGGATACAAACAAAATTCATCAGAAATTCCTGGTTCAAGAAAAGCCTGCTACCTCTGATAGCATTCTTCCTAAATGGTACTGTTCCCTACAGACAGCTTCTCTCGATCTAATGTGGCCAGACAAACCAAAGGGGGATGCGAGAAAATTTTCCTTGGGGAACATCTGGTCCAGGAAAAACATAAAATCGTTCTGCCCCTACTGGTGACAAGGACAGAAATTACAAGTGAGGGACAAGATGGAAATGAAAACCTCCAATTACAAGGGGACTTCCAGGAGGCAGGTAGTCAAGCAGTAAAGCCAGAGTTTTTGACAAGAAGGGAAAAGTATAAACATCAGAAAATGAAACGCTATTTTTTCCCTAAAATGACCCAGGAAAATCTTTTACTTTAGCATCTTTCCTTTGCACTTTGCTGTCATCTTGTCGAGCACACAGCCTGACAGCCTGAGACAGGAAGTTGCACCAAGCTCCTGCAGCGGTCTCTCTGCAGATGCATCACTTCCTAGGCTCTGAATTCAGTCTCAAAAATGATGCTGGAGAGCTGAGAGGAGGTTTATTTTCCCAGTCATCATCAGTTGTAACATCTATTTAGTCACATGTTACAGTAGCCAATGACTGTACTGGTTTTACAAGTTCTTATCTTCTTCCTTCAAAGCCTTTAGTTAAGTTGCTGTACCACCCTCGCTCAAGTCAGAACCAACTCTGCCATGGTGAAGGGCACAGAAAATAACTGCTCCAAGTTATATTCTCTGACTGCATCTCAAAACACAATGTGTTCTGGTTGCAGCCCAAACCTCAGCAGATCACAGCAAGCAGCCACTGTCAACAGAGAACCAACCAACAGTATGTTTCCTAGCAACATGCAAACAGAAATGGGTGTCCCACCAAAGCAACTTAGGGCTACATGCAGAGTCCCCTTAAATTCCACTTTATTACCAACAGACACAGGGCAGACAGCTCACTGACTCTCAGAGCCCACACCATGGCCCCCAGGCCAGCACCCCTCCAGAGGGAGCAAGGGGTCCTCTTCCCGGCCAACAGCACAGGGGCACTTGGGGCACAGCGGTCATGCGCCTGGGCCCCGCCCATCCCGCTTATGCAGCCCCCCCTTCCTGCCGGTCCTGCGCCCCCTGCCAGCTCCGCCGCGGTAAAGTGCGAGCGTGGCCCGCTGGAGCACACGACCCTCCCGCCCATCCCCCTCTCTGGCCTGTCTCAAAGAGGAGGTCTTCACACTGGTGCTGCTTTGTACCCACTCACTTGCTCAGATTCTTCAGATCTGCCTTCTGCCCGAACTACTGACGCTCTCCCGAAAGTCACCGATGACCCAGTGACTTCCCTGCGCAAAAGCCAGTCCTCATTCTCCTTGACATTTTCTGCTGCGCTTGCTGCCCTCCTCTTGGGCCTTGCCGCGCAAACATGCTGAGGCCTCTAAGCCTCCTGTCTCCCAGCTCCAGCCTCCGCACCCAGCCACTCCCCACAGGCTGGTTTCCTTGCTCCTCCCCCCAGTCCTCTGCCCATCTCTGGAGATGCCAGTTCTTCCGACAGCCCTCGGTGCAGGTGGCTCCCACATCTCTCTCTCTGGCCCGGCCCGTTCTCAAACTCCTGACGTATCTCCACTCCGTTCCACTTGCACCTCAGGTTCAACGTCTGCGAGACATCATCCCAACCTCTGTCAAATCTTCTCTTCCCAGCTCCCCCCAACCTGACGGTGAAAACAGAATTACACTAACATACTCAAGTCACTGTAAGATCCTGATGTCAGACGATTCCCCAACTTCCCTGCTTTTCCTCCCATGACTGCTGTCAAGTCCTGGGGAATTCGGCCCTTCCATGGTCTCACCTCCGCCACTACCCCTTCCCTTTTTGTGTTCCCATCGTCATTGTTCCAGGTCAAGTCTCCAGTACTGCCTACCTGGGGAGGAGTAAGAATCCAACTGTTTTCCTCACATTCTGCCTGCTGTAGCCCAACTCTCCTTTCCTACGCCTGAGCTTTAGCCCGTCATGTCTTTGCTCATAAAACTTTAGAAGGCCCTCAATGCCAAAATCAGGTCCACACCTCAGCCTCACCTTTAGGGTCTAAAGGCATCTTAAAGTTCTAACAGCAGCCTATTTTCTCTTCCCACCTTCGTTCATTCCTAATCACATACCTGGCTTCACTAATGAGACTTGTAAAACGCCTCCACCTCAGGTCAAAGAATGTCTTTAAAAACTTTCTCTTTACCCAGAAAATAACACCTCACCTGTCCATCTCAAGTATTACCTTCTGCTCCAAAACCTATTTCTGGTCCTCCCCCAAAATGAGATGTTGCCTTACAGTGGGGCTTGGGCCTCACTTGGCCTTCATGCCACACAGCTCAATTCAACAACTGGTATGTGGAAGACACAGCAGTTCCATCTGTGTGTGTCTGACTCATACCCATTCCTGGAGTGTAAGTTCCTCCAGACGGGACCACTTCTGGCTTGGCCTATCCCACTTGGCGCTGTATTCCCAGCCAGCTGTATTCGTGTGGAAAAGGACAAGATGAATGGAATTCATGTACAGAGGAATAAAAGCTTAAAGAAGGGACATGTTTCCCAAAACTGCTGATAAAAAACCTGACTCCTTGGCATTCTGATCAATCTCTCCTTGAAACAATGACAGTTTTTTATAAGACTCCCAGGTAGGAAAGTTGGGGAAAAAAATTATAGGATAGTAAAGAATCAGAAAACTGCAATTTCAACCAAATTACCATTAGGCAAGCAGAAAAATCCTGGAAAAACCTTCAGAAAAACCCTAGGAAAGCCTTCAGTGCAGACTGCTCCGTGGCCCCAGGCTATACTTGGCAAGGACATCTGCCAAAGGCTATGAGCCTGAAGCTACTTCTGGGTGACTTACTAGGCTTGTTTTTAGTCTCAACAGTCCAGTCTCCCTGCCTCAGATCTTACAGGCCATATATAATGTCTGCTATCTACTTTTCAAAAGCCTCCAATTTTAGGGTATACTTCGGACCATCACTGCACAGCTGGGTCCTTCACACCTGAAAACATCTTTGTAGAACGCTGCCAGAAAGCCAGGCAGGGCCCCAGCAGACACCTGCATGAGTGTCAGTCTTCACGGGGCACAGGGTACCACATGTATTAGGTCCCACCTTGCTTCTTATCTACGAGGCCAAGAAAACACCCTGAAGGGAGCACAGGCCATATCCGTGGCTGCTGTGCAACCTCGCAGTTCAGTGACAGTGAGGGACAGAGGTGGCCTGCCGGGTATGAAGCCTGCCTCACCTCGCTTTCGTAAGTCGCCCTTCTGCAGGTAACATGAAAGCCCCATAGGCCTCCTGGTGCAGTCCCTACTGAAGGCCTCACCAAAGAGAAGTCCATGAGACCTTTTAAATCTGTGTCCAGATACGTGATGCTTTAAGCTACAGCAACAGGACAAATTCCACAATGCCACACAGGTGGCCATCTGGCTGTAGTCAATGATTTGGAAATTAAAGCATAAAACACAAACACAAAAACAAAACAAAACAAAACAAAACAAAACAAACAATACCTGATAACTGCTACTTAAGGGTTTCTATTAAAAAGCAGGAAGTCAATAGCCAAGATATGGAAGCAACCTTAGTGCCCATCAGCAGATGAGTGGATAAAGAAGATGTGGTACATATACACAATGGAATACCATTCAGCCATAAGAAACAAATCCTACCATTTGCAACAACATGGATGGAGCTAGAGGATATTATGCTCAGTGAAATAAGCCAGGCGGAGAAGGACAAGCACCAAATGATTTTCCTCATTTGTGGAGGATAACAATGAAGCAAAACTGAAGGAACAAAATGGCAGCAGACTCACAGACTCCAAGAACGAACTAGTGGTTACCAAAGGGGAGGGGTGTGGGAGGGCGGGTGGGGAGGGAGGGAGAAGGGGACTGAGGGGTACTATGTTTAGTACACATGGTGTGGGGGGATCACGGGGAGAACAGTGTAGCACAGAGAAGGCACATAGTGGATCTGTGGCATCTTGCTGCACTGATGGACACTGACTGCATTGGGTATGGGTGGGGACTTGATAATATGGGTAAATGTAGTAACCACATTGTTTTTTCATGTGAAACCTTTGCAAGAGTGTGTATCAGTGATACCTTAATAAAAAAATTAAAAAAAAAAACTAAAAGAAAAATTAAAAGCAGGAAGCTTTGTTTTATTTGTCTAAAGACTGGCTCTTAATGGGATAGCAGGATGACCGGCCTGGCCCTGTTGCTAAGGAGCACAGTGCTGGGAATGATGGCAAAAGGCTAGCTACCCTTTTGGAAACCACCACCTTCCTTCCTCAAGAGGAAATAAGGACTGTCTGGACATAAACATCCTGCCCTGAACAGCAGAAAGCAAAGGGTGAGAACATCCTTTTTGGTAGTATGCAAATCCTGGCTGACGTGGTCCTAAATACTCAGAGCAATGTCTCTTTGCAGGGTGGCTTCTCTATGGCACCGTTCCGGAAGTGCTTTCCAAGGCATGTACCTCGGGCTCCACCAGAGGCCTGGGTTTCTGGAGAACAACCACTTCACAGCCATGGCCCGTAGTGATGCCTGCCTTTAATCTCAGGCTGTGGCTCTCGTCTCCATTTCTGCCTCACCCTATTATTATCCGGCATACAAGTAAAAACCAAAAGTAACAACACTGTGCTAATCATTCTGGTCTTCTCTTTAATCATGATACAAATGGTGTCAGAAATTTCAAAATCTGCTGTACTACTTCAGATCCTAACAGACTGGAGCAGGCTGGAGGCACCCAGCACCTTAGGGAGGTGCACCACAATGAGCTTCCTGTACACTTGGTAGGAGCTGCTGTGATCCTGAGCTTCAGGAGGCAGGCGTATTGTCATTCATCCCCATTCACCAAGGGAAAAGCAGCTCAGAGTTACTAAATTTTACCAAGTATGTAGGGCTAGTATGCTATTACAACACACTGATTTTCACACTGAAAAACTGTTCTGGCATAAGGCACACAGTTCCCATCTGTTTCTAGAGAGGTTGCTGAAATGTAACTTGTTCAATTGGGGTAGACAACAAAGGGTTTACTCACTGCCACAGAGGGCTACAAATCCATCATATTCAAACTCTGCAAGCCTAAATTTCTACCAGTAAACAAATAAACTGGGCCAGGTTTACTCAGCAAACATGTCATGGACACCTGTGCCCCCTGACTCCCACTGAAAGGCAGAAAGGTGGGCGGTAAATCTAACTGATATTGGCAGGGATGGGGAGCAGGGGCAACAAGTGCAAAGAAGCTATTCTATTAAAGTGTATGTATGTACACACACACACACACACACACCCATCTTTCTTAAAGAGCTTTACTGAAATATAATTCACATACTGTACAATTTACCCTTTTAAAGTATACAATTCTGGGGATCTAATGCATAGAAATGATTATAGTTCCTAATACTGTATTATATACTTGAAAATTGCTGAGAGTAAATCTTAAATGTTCTCATCACAATAAAAAAAATGTGATTATATGACATGATTCAAGTGTTAATGCTATGGTGGTATTAATCATTTTGTACTATACAAGTATATCAGTACCACATATACCTTAAAGTTATACAATGTTATATGCTAATTATCTCATAAATTCAATGGCTTTTGGTGCATCCCGTTGTTAATTTTCAGAAGTTGTGATAACATAAATTTAACATTTTAACAAATTTTAAGTATATAATTGTGATACTGTGATTTATAATAAAAAGTGTATTTTTGGTCTTCACCCCTGTTCCCAGCACACAGCTCCTAAAAGTCTTATAATTTCCTAAGCAATAGGAGCAATGGGAGAGTTTTTTGTTATAATATTCGGTCTTTTGTCCTCAAAGAGCTCCAGTTCCTGAAAAAGCGCCAGAATGATACATCAAGGTAAAAGGAGTGCCTTAGTACTTACAACCACACCTGAGTTTCTGTTCATGAGGGGACTTCTGGAAAAATCCTTAAAGGACGGAGGATGGTTTCCAGGGGAAGCAACCATGTGATTAGAACGTTGAACTTTCAGTACCCCCCTCACCCCACCTTGAGTAGGAAAGGGGGCTGGAGGTCGAATTCATCACCAATGACAAATGATTTAATCAACGTACTTTACAAGGCCTCCAAAAAACCCTGAAGGGCGGGATTCAGAGATCTAGGTTGGTGAGCCTGGATGGGGCATAGTAGCTCTGCACCCCCTTCCCACATGGCTTGCCATATGCATCCAGCTGTGCCTGAGTTACATCCTGGCATAATAAAATAATACACTGGTAATCTAGTAGGTAAAATATTTTCCTGAGTTGTGTGTGCCACTCCAGCAAAATAAATGGACTTCAGGAGGGAGTCATGGGAACCTAGGTTTATACCTGGTTGGTCAGAAGCACAGGTAACCATCTGGACTTGCTGGCATCAGAAGTGAGCGGCTATGGGACAGTCTTATAACTGAGTGCTTAGATGCTCATAATGAGTTGAAGCGTAAGACACCAGTTCACATTGCAGAGGTGTTTGGTGAAGGAAATCCTCTCTGCCTGGTGGCATGTAGCGACCAGAAGTGTCAGAAGTGAAACAGTGTTATAGCAGCAAAATACGTGAGTAAAGAACACAGGCTGTTTTTTTCCTTTACAACAATTTAGTGGCATTTATTACATTCACAATGTTGTACAATCATCACCACATGTATTTTCAAAGCTTCTCTCCACCCCGAAGAGAAGCTAGGCATTAAGCAGTAATTTCTTGTTCTCCTCTCCACTTAGCTGTCTAACCAACTGCTGTCTATATGAATTCACCTGCTCTACATAAATCATACACATGTGATGACACAACAGTTATCACTGTGTGTTGGCTGTTCCACTGAGCATAAGGCCTAAGTCTCAGCTATGCTGAACCATGGATCTTGGCTAAATTATATTCCACTGTGTGGATAGGCCACACTGTCCACTCATCTGCCGACGGACAGTGGGGTTGCTTCCACCTTTCAGCTATTATTAGTAATGCTGCCATGAGCATGGGTGTACAAGCTTCTGTTCAAATCTCTGCTTTCAACTCTTCTGCATATATACCCAGGAGTGTAACTGTTGGGCAACTGGTTGGCTTCCTGAAGAACTGCCAAAATGCTTACCATGTATAACTGTACCATCTTACATTCCCACCAACAATGTATAAAACCTCCAATTACTCTACATTCTTGTAAGCACTTGTGATTTTCCATTTTTTACCATAGCCTTTTGAGTGGGTAGGAAGCGGTATCTCATGTGGTTTTGATTTCATTTTCCTAATGACTTATGATGTTGAACATCTTTTCATATGCTTATTGGCCACCTGTATATCCTTTTTGGAAAATGTCTATGCAAATCCACTGCCCATTTTTGAACTGGATTGTTTCTTTTCACTTTCTTGATGGTGTCCTTTGAAGCACAAAAGCTTTTAATCTTGATGACTCCACTTAATCTATTTTTTCCTAAATTGCTGATGGTTTTGGTGTCGTATCTAAAAAACCACTGACAAATCCAAGGTCACGAAAAGCCTGTGCTCTTCTGAGATTAGTTTTAAGTCTAATACTTAGTTGTTTTTTTAGTTCTGTTTTGAGTTAGTTTTTATACATAGTATGAGGTAAAGTCCATTATTGTCTTGTGGAAATCTAGTCATCCAAACACTGTTTATTGAAGGCTATTCTTTCGCCACTGAATAGTCTTGGTAACCTTGTTGAAAATCAACCGATCTTAAACATAAGGGTTTATTTCTGGATTCCCAATTTTATCCCACTGACCTGTATATGCCTGTAATATGGCAGTATCACACTGTCTTGATTCTTGTTGGTTTGTAATTAAATTCTGAAATAGGGAGGTCCAAGTCCTCCAACTGTGTTCTGTTTCAAGATTGTTTTGCCTATTCTGAGTCCTTTAGTCTTCCATATGAATTGTAGGAGCAGCCTATCAATTTCTGCAAAGCCAGCTGGGATTTTAATTATCTTTCCATTTATTCAGCCCATCTTTCATTATTTGCAACCCCCTCTCCCCAACTTTTTCTCCTTACTTGTACCTAGAACCATAGGAATTGCAAAGGTGGAGAAGCCTTGTCTCTCACTACTTCTTAGAAAATAGCAAGGAAAATGCAAAAAATAGCAAACACTTAATGCTGTTGTAAGCTTTTCACTTTATATTAACTAACAAATTTAATCCTCACAACTACCCTGTGAGACAGAGCGTAGGACTGTCATTTTACAGGTAAGGAAATTGAAGCAGACAGGCTAACCTGTCCACGGTCACACGGTAGCCAGTGAGGGGCAGAGCTGGGCACTGAAATAGTAAGCGGTCTGCAGAGTCCACACTCCTAAACACTCGGGTCTTGCCTTCCTGCGTCTCCCCCAGATCTCACAAAGCAAGACTGCAGCTTTCAGTGTTGTGTCCTCAGCCTACCCAGAAGGATATTGGTGACAATGTGAAATATTCAGTTAATTAATATGTAACTTGGGGTGACTGATTACTTGGAATTATTTCTCATTAACTTTTGGATGGATGTGATCGAATGTATTGTAGTTTTCAAAACTGTTATATTTATTTCACGTTTTCCAGTTTGTTTTCTGGCCTTTCATGAATTTTTTGTACACATCTTTTTTGGAAGTGTCATTTACATGACAGAGGAAGAGAGAGTTGCCAAATGTCAAGTGTGTTTGAGTTGCTGTAAAGTCACAACTCCTGGTTCTAGCGGGCTGTGGCTTTCTGAGTCCAGGGAGCTCCGCTACAGCCACAGAGAAGGGGTGGCCAGGCTTTTTCACAAGCCTGTTCTCACCACTGCTCTCCCAGCCACGCAGTGGGGGGCGGTCTGTCCTCCACCATCACTCAGCTGCTAGGGTGGTGGCTGCTGCCTGCTGACTGCGCTGGGACCGATGAACCGCAGTGAGCTGACACTCCGCTCTCTCCATTTCAGTCTTTAGTGATTTCTGCATGTTTGTGTGACCGTCATGTCGACTCACATTTGTCTGAATAGCTTCCTGAAGGCCGCCTGGAGCTGCTCAGCGAAGCTGTTCATATAGCCCCAAGTTTGATATAAAACATCTATACCATCTTCCTAGATTACAAATAACTGCTCACTGGACCAAAAGTAAATATTGTAAGGCACTAATGATTGATTTGATGCTGTATATTTTTAACCCTTTATTAGTTTTCAATTAATAAAACATTCCTGAGAAAATCCAGCCGTGACATTTCAACTAGCTGCTGTTTCCTTAAGCATCTCTGTTCTCCACATCACTTGAGAGCTTGACAAGAGTGTAAATTCTCACACCGATGGAACTGGAACTTCTGGGGATGTGTCCATCAGTCTGACTTAAACTGGCCCTCCCGGTGATTCTGATGCGCTGAACTTCGAGAGCCTCGGAGGCAGTGTATATGTAGCTTTACTGTAACAGGGCTAAGGAGAGGCACACACCGGCCAGGTCCACAGCGATAATTTTAGTAAGTTTTACAATTTCTCTGAAATCCTTTTATCTGCTTAGTGATGGTCTGACCTACTCTGTTACTCTTCTGGCTTCTATTATTACAATCTACATCTTACTATGTTTCATAGGTTTTTCATAGGTTATCTTATTTCCCCACTCAGATTGAACTTCTTAGTCCAAAGCAATCCCTTCTCAGAAAAGCAGCTTTCTAAAATAGACCACAAACACAGGAGAAGGTGTTCAACACCATTAGTCATCAGAGACAGGCAAATTAAAGCCACAATAAGAGGGTCCTACACACGCCAGGCATGTGTAGGACCAAATTTAAAACATGCTGTTGAATGAGAAGCAACTGGGACTCCCATTTGTGGCCGGGAGGAGGGTACAAGTGTGCAAACTGTTGAGAAGTGTGCACTAAAGCAGAACCATCTCTCAGGTGAAAGCCCACGGGTACCCCAAACACATGTTCAAGATCTGCCAGAGCACCTTCCTGACAGAAAGAATTGCCAGCATGGCACACAAACATCCTGTTGTATGCAGAGCGCAACACAGCACAGCAATAGGCACCAATGCCGCTCCAGTAACCCAGGGCATCACTTAAAGACTGACAAAAAGCCAGGCCTGAAGTTCACCACCCAGCAAAGCAATCTAAACCCAGGCAAAAGCAATGCACAGTGAGAAACAGACCAGCCTGGGAGTGACTTGGGGGAGCTGCTGGCATGCTGGTGGTTGTGGTGGCGGCTGTGCTCCCCTGGAGTTGGCTCCTGGGGTACCAGTTCTCTAACTTCCCACTCCTGCTGCTGCGCTCCTCTCACGGTTTCCTTCCTTCTTCCCACTAATCCTTCAAGGCCTTCTGGGAGTTTAGTCTTGGTTCTTTCTCTTTCTGGTAACCCTTCACCCCTTCTTCACAGCCACAGACTCAGGCATGAAGCTGTGGAGAGTGGATGAGGAGTGTTCAGGGAAGGTTCCTCTCTCATGCCGTCGTCACCTACTGGGGAGCTCATTTGGTGCTTAGTTTATAAGCTCTTCTAAAATGCAAACACAGCTCAAAGACTTGAGCCTGTCACTTAATACTTTACATATTGTCACTACAATTCACTGGTTTTCCTCCCACCTAGCTGAGAGAATCACTCAAGAAATCAGAATTTTTATTATAAAAAATAATTTGGGGAGAAAGGGTCCTTTTAGAAAGGCCAGAATGGGTGCTGGCTAGTTGAGTGCTTTCATTCCATGTCGCAAAGCAACTTTTCCCTTCTGCAAATGAGTTCTCATTTCACTGTTATAAAATAAAACTTCAGGATTAGGAAAAAGGTGGTAGCTTACTTTACATTCAGGGTTCAGCATTACTCCGTGTGCGTCACCATATGGAAATGACCTCACACAGACAACCTGGTAAAGCCAAAGAGCTCTGGAGGCCAAACACTTGTATACAGAAAACTACAAAACACTGTTGAAAACAAATAAAACATATAAATGAAGAAAATGTTCATGGAATAAAAAAATTAGCATCATTGAGCTGACAATACTATGCAAAACTACCTATAGAACAAATGCAATCATTATTAAAATGCCAACAGTATTTCTTGCAGAAATAGAAAAACTCATCCCAAAATTCATTTGGGATTTTGAAGGACCCAGAGTAGCCAAAAAACAATCTTGAAAAAGAAAAATTAAGTTGGAACGCTTCCTTATTTAAAGACTTATACAAAACTACAGCAGTAAATCAAACCAGTGTGGCACTGGTATAAAGACACACATACAGACAGAAAGAGCAGGACAGAACGACTAGAAATAAACCTTCACATATATGGTCAATGATTTTTGACAAGGGGCCAAACCATTCTATGGGGCAAGGGCAGTCTTTTTAATAAACAGTGCTGGGGAAACTGGATATTCACATGCTAAAGAATTTAGACTCTTACCTGTAACATAAAATTAACTCAAAATGGATAGCAGACCTAAACCTAAGAGGAAAACTATAAAAAAAAACACTTAAAACGTTGGGGGAAAATCTTTCTATCACTGGATTTAGCAATGATTTCTTGGATAGGACACCACAAAGTCAACACGAGAAAAAATAAATCGGACTTCATCAACATTAAAAACTTCTGTGTTTCAAAACTGAAGGCACAAAACAGCAGAAGACTCACAGACTCCAAGTAGGGACTAGCAGTTACCAAGGTGGAGGGGTGAGGAGGGAGGGAGAAGGGGATTAAGGGGCATTATGATTAGCATACATCATGTAGGGGGGACAGGGGAAGGCAGTATAGCATGGAGAAGACAAGTAGTGACTCTATAGCATCTTACTACGCTGATGGACAGTGACTGCAATTGGGGTGCGGGGGAGAACTTGATAATATGGGTGAATGTAGTAACCACAATATTTATCATGTGAAACCTTCATGAGATTGTATATCAGTGAAACCTTAATAAAAAAAAGAAAAAAAAACATTTGTGCTTCAAAGGTCACCGTGAAGGAAGTGAAAAGACAACCCACAAAATGGGAGAAAATATTTGAAAATCATCTGATAGGAGATTAATATCCAGAATACACACAGAACTCCTAAAACAACAAAAAAAAGAAAACCTGATTCAAACACAGGTGAAGAACTTGAATACACATTTCTCCAAAGATGATACACGAATGGACAATAAGCACATGAAAAGATGTTCAACATCTCTAATCATTAGGCAAATGCAGTCAAGAGATGCAGAAAGAAATAACCACCTCACACCCATTAGAATGGCTACTACCAAAAAACCAGAATGCAAGGGCTGGCGCAAAAGTAAGGCCACTGTGGGATACAGTATGGAGGCGCCTCAGAACATCAGAAATAGAGTTACCATACGATCAAGCAACTCCCCTCTGGGTACCCACCCAGAAGAACTAAAAGGCAGGGTCTCAGAGCTGTGCGCCCATGTTCACAGCAGCATTATTCAGAATAGCTAAAACACAGAAACATGCCAAGCGCCCACAAACCAACCGATGAACAAATAAATAAAATGTGGTCCATGTATTTGGTGGAGTATGACTCAGCCTTAAAGAGGAAGTAAGGAATCCTGACAGGTTGCAACGTGGATGCACCCTGCGGACATCATGCTAACTGAAGTTAAGTCAGTCACAGAGGGACAAACACCACGAGTCCACTATAGAAGGTACTTTTAAGTAGTCAAAACCATAAAGACAGAAGGTAGAATGGTGACTGTCCAGTACTGAGCGGTGGGGGAAATGGGGAGGAAATATTTAAAGGTGGAGAGTTTCAGATTTACAAGATGAAAAGAGTGATGGTGATGGTTACACAACAATGTGAATGTATTCTAACACCACTAAACTCTACTGTACACTTAAAAATAGCTAAAGTGGTAAATTTTATGTTATGTGGATTTTTAACTCAATTAAAAAAAAGTGACCAGTAGGCAGGCCCAAGTCTGTCTGCACAGTGATGATAAAAGAGAGGCAAATCAATTTCACAAAAGCAAAGGGGGCCTCCCCACCTCTGTTGGAGGTGCCTGTATTCCACCTACAGTGTCCACAAGCTGGGACCAACCATTAGCCTGACAGCCTTTGTCAGGATGTAGTCCAGACCTTACCTGAAATGCTAGTCAGTCAGACAGTGAACACTTAACGAGAAAATAGATCAAACAAAAGCTGGAATGGGAAAACATATGGCCTAATCCTGGGCTCAGGATTCCAAATTTAAGAAAGGCACTAGAGAAACTAATAAAACTCAGGAAAGGTTAAAAGAGATCATGGTTACTAATATGAAAAGAGAGATCATCTAAAGGAAAAACAGGAACTGTAAGTGAAACGTTTACTTAATGAAGGACAGTGAAGATGCCACCTAACAGTTCCTCAAAGGGCCCAGAGGGGCAAGTGCAGCTATCAGGGTGTTGCAAATACTGTTTTGATTGGGATTTTTAAAAACAGCTTAATTAGTTAATCTGGAACAAAGTCAAGCAGAACGCTGCTTAAACTTGTCACCCACAGGATTCAGGACACTTCAATGACAATACACCTATCATCTACCACACTTACACCGACCGCTAGTAACCACATGACTGCCGACAAAGTGGGTGGAAGAAGCACTGGGGCCGAATGCAACAAACAAGCGCTTCGCCTAGAGCGAGGTGGGAGGGGGTAGAAAAGCAGGCTGAAGGACCAAAGTCCAGAAATTTAAGCCTGGATCACAAAGCCACTAACAAGCAGACACCTCCTAGGTTTCGAGGGCTGGCGTGCAGGAGCTACTGCTTTCCAATAAACTTCTCTGAAATTAAAGGCCATCTCCATTTCCAGGTAAAGGGTCCGATTCACTCTAGACCCACTGCATTATCATCTGCATCACAATAAAATTTTGTAAAATATAAAAGCATGTTCGGTCCTCGACACAGCTCCTTCTGCCTAGGAAGCCTCCCCACCTCTTGTCTAGCAAATATTTACCTTTCAAGATTACGTAAATCACTTCTTTTCTGATCTCCTCTTCCATTTCCTTTTCCCTCCCCACACAACCTACTTTATAAATGGCCTCACACCTACTTAAAATTCCTATTTCAACAAAACTGTCTACTGGACTGAAATCTACTTAGGGCAGGTATAGTTACGTTCACCTTCCTATCACCAATGCCAAGCCAGTAGTGCCAGACACTAGGAGGCTCTCCATGCAAGTGCGTGGTGAATGAACAAAACCGCTGAGTGACTCACCAGTGGCGGCTACACACCCAAATAAAACGCTCACTTCAATCCACCTTTCAAAGGAAGCACTGTGGAGCGCTCCTCAACAGCCTTAAGCAGGACTTCCCTCATTTCTAAATAATTCATAGCAGGAAGGAAGCCAAAGACTTCAACAAAAGTTAAAATTGGAATTAAAAATGGTAAAAAAATAGACTCAGGGGAGCAGAGTAACTTGAAGCAGGAACACAAGACAGAATGTTCGGGCTGCACTCACTCCCAAAGCTGGTACTGTCATGTTTCATTATCCAACATGATAGCTACTAGCCACATGCGATTATCTTACTTTCTTAATTAATACTTTAATTAATTTATATTTTAAAATTTCATTTCCTTGGATACACTGGCCATATCTTAAATGCTCAATAGCCACATATGACTGTGGCAGTGGACATGGCTGACACAGACCGTGTCCGTCATCATAGAAAGCCTACTGGGTGGGGCTGTTTTAACAATTCTCTCCAAAAATACAGCTCTCTGGCAGACACTGGGGTCTTACTCAAGGTTCTGGGTTGTTTGTTTGTTTGTTTTTTGTTTATTTTTATTAAAGTACTATTGATATACACTCTTAGGAAGATTTTACATGAAAAACAATGTGGTTACTACATCCCTCCATATTATCAAGTCCTCCCCATACTCCATTGCAGTCACTGCCCATCAGTGTAGTAAGATGCCACACAGTAACTATTTGCCTTCTCTGTGCTACACTGTCTTCCGCATGATCCCCCCCATACCATGTTTGCCAATCCCCGCAATCCCCTTCTCCCTCCCTTCCCGCCTGCCCTCCCTCACCACTCCCCTTTTGGTAACTGCTAGTCCCTTCTTGGAGTCTGAGTCGGCTGCTGTTTTGTTCCTTCAGTTTTGCTTCCTTGTTATACTCCACAGATGAGGGAAATCGTTTGGTACTTGTCCTTCTCTGCCTGGCTTATTTCACTGAGCATAATGTCCTCCAGCTCCATCCATGTTGTTGCAAATGGTAGGATTTGTTTCTTTCTTATGGCTGAATAATATTCCATTGTGTATATGTACCACCTCTTCTTTACCCATTCATCTACTGATGGACACTTAGGGTGCTTCCATATCTTGGCTACTGCAAATAGTGCTGTGATAAACATAGGGGTGCAATATATCTTTTTGAATCTGAGACCTTGTATTCTTTGGGTAAATTCCTAGGAGTGGAATTCCCGGGTCAAATGGATCTCTATTTTTAGTTTTTTTGAGGAACCTCCATATTACTTTCCACAATGGCTGAAATAGCTTACATTCCCATCAGCAGTGTAGGAGGGTTCCCCTTTCTCCGCATCCTTGCCAGCATTTGTTGTTCCCAGTCTTTTCAATGCTGGCCATCCTAACTGATGTGAGGTGATATCTCACTGTGGTTTTAACTTGCATTTCCCTGATGACTAGTGATGTGGACCATCTTTTCATGTGCCTGTTGGCTATCTGAATTTCTTCTTTGGAGAAGTGTCTGTTCAGATCCTCTGCCCATTTTTTACTTGGCATATTTGTTCTTTATATACATTGAGTTCTTTATATACATTTTGGATGTTAACCCCTTGTTGGATATGTCACTTACAAATATATTCTCCCATACTGTAGGATGCCTTTTTGTTCTGCTGATGGTGTCCTTTGCTGTACAGAAGCTTTTTAGCTTGATATAGTCCCACTTGTTCATTTTTTATGGTGTTTCCCTTGCCTGAGGAGATGCATTCAGGAAAAAGTTGCTCATGTTTATATTCAAGAGATTTTTGCCTATGTTTTCTTCTAAGAGTTTTATGGTTTCATGACTTACATTCAGGTCTATGATCCATTTCAAGTTTACTGCTGTGTATGGAGTTAGACAGTGATCCAGTTTCATTCTCTTACATGCAGCTGTCCAGTTTTGCCAGCACCAATTGTTGAAGAGGCTGTCATTTCCCCATTGTATATCCATGGCTCCTTTATCATATATTAATTGAGCATATATGCTTGGGTTTATATCTGGGCTCTCTAGTCTGTTCCATTTTGGTCTGTTGGTCTCTTCTTGTGCCAGTACCAAATTGTCTTGATTACTGTGGCTTTGTAGTGGAGCTTGAAGTCGGGGAGTGTAATCCCCCCACCCCCTCTTTATTCTTTCTTCTCAGGATTGCTTTGGCTATTCAGGGTCTTTTGTGATTCCATATGAATTTTAGAACTATTCGCTCTAGTTCATTGAAGAATGCTGTTGGTATTTTGATAGGGATTGCACTGAATCTGTAGATTGCTTTAGGCAGGATGGCCATTTTGACAATATTAATTTTGCCTATCCATGAGCATGGGATAAACTTTATTGTTATCTTCTTTAATTTCTCTCATGAGTATCTTGTAGTTTTCAGAGTATAGGTTTTTCACTTCCTTGGTTAGGTTTATTCCTAGGTATTTTATTCTTTTTTATGCAATTGTGAATGGAATTGTTTTCCTGATTTCTCTTTCTACTAGTTCATCATTAGTGTATAGGAATGCAAAAGATCTGTGTATTAATTTTGTGTCCTGCAACTTTGCTGAATTTAAATATTAGATCTAGTAGTTTTGGAGTAGATTTTTAGGGTTTTTTATGTACAATATCATGTCATCTGCAAACAGTGACAGTTTAACTTCTTTTTTACCAAAATGATGCCATTTATTTCTTTGTGTTGTCTGATTGCCATGGCTAGGACCTCCAGAACTATGTTGAATAACAGTGTGGAGAGTGGGCATCCCTGTCTTGTTCCCAATGTTAAAGCAAAGGCTTTCAGCTTCTCTCTGTTAAGTATGATGTTGGCTGTGGGTTTGTCATATATGGCCTTTATTATGCTGAGGTACTTGCCCTCTATATCCATTTTGTTGAGAGTTTTTATCCTGAATGGATGTTGAATTTTGTTGAGTTCTTTTTCGGCATCTATGGAGATGATCATGTGGTTTTTGTCCATCTTTTTGTTGATGTGCATGATGCTGATGGATTTTCTAATATTGTACCATCCTTGTATCCCTAGAATAAATCCTACTTACCATAATGTATCATCTTTTCGATGTATTTTTGAATTTGGTTTGCTAATATTTTGTTGAGTATTTTTACATGCCTGTTCATCAGGGATATTGGTCTGTAATTTTCTTTTTTTGTGGTGTCTTTGCCTGGTTTTGGTATTAAGAGTGATGCTGGCCTCACAGAATGCGTTTGGAAGTATTACCTCCTCGTCTACTTTTTGGAAAACTTTAAGGAGAATGAGTGTTAGGTCTTCACTAAATGTTCAATAAAATTCAGTGGTGAAGCCATCTGGTCCATGGGTTTTGTTTATAGGTAGTTTTTTGATTACCAATTCAATTTTGTTGCTGGTAATTGGTCTGTTTAGATTTTCTGTTTCTTTCTGGGGCAGCCTTGGAAGGTTCTATTTTTCTATTTCTGCAGAAAGTTGTCCATTTCTACAAAGCCACAGTAAAGACAATTTGGTACTGGCACAAGAACAGACCCATAGATCAGTGGAACAGAATAGAGAGCCCAGATATAAACCCAAGCATATATGCTCAATTAATATACAATAAAGGAGCCATGGATATACAATGGGGAAATGACAGCCTCTTCAACAGCTGGTATGGGCAGAACTGAACAGCTACATGCAAGAGAATGAAACTGGATCACTGTCTAGCCCCATACACAAAAGTAAACTCAAAATGGATCAAAGATCTGAATGTAAGTCATGAAACCATAAAATTCATAGAAAAAAATATCTTGAATATAAACACGAGCAATTTCTTCATGAACATATCTCCCTGGGCAAGGGAAACAAAAGCAAAATGAACAAGTGGGACTATATCAAACTAAACAGCTTCTGTACAGCAAAGGACACCATCAGTAGAACAAAAAGAAATCCTACAGTATGGGAGAATATATTCAGAAATAACATCTGATAAGGGGTTGACATCCAAATTATATAAAGAGCTCACATGCCTCAACAAACAAAAAGCAAATAAGCCAATTAAAAAATGGGCAGAGGATCTGAACAGACACTTCTCCAAAGAAGAAATTCAAATGGCCCCAACAGACACATGAAAAGATGCTCCACATTACTAATCATCAGAGAAACGCAAATTAAAACCACAATGAGATATCATCTCACATCAGTTAGGATGACCAACATCCAAAAGACAAACAACAACAAATGTTGGCGAGGACATGGAGAAAGGGGAACCCTCCTACACTGCTGGTGGGAATGTAAGCTAGTTCAAGCATTATGGAAAGCAGTATGGAGGTTCCTGAAAAAACTAAAAATAGACTTACCATTTGACCCGGGAATCCCACTCCTTGGAATTTACCCAAAGAATATAATTTCTCAGATTCAAAAAGACATATGCACCCCTATGTTTATTGCAGCTCTATTTACAAAAGCCAAGATATGGAAGCAACCTAAGTGTCCATCAGTAGATGAGTGGATAAAGAAGAGGTGGTGCATATACACATTGGAATATTATTCAGCCATAAGAAGAAAACAAATCCTACCATTTGCAACAACATGGATGGAGCTAGAGGGTATTATGCTCAGTGAAATAAGCCAAGTGGAGAAAGAGAAATACCAAATGATTTCACTCATCTGTGGAGTATAAGAACAAAGGAAAAACTGAAGGAACAAAACAGCATCAGAATCACAGAACCCAAGAATGGACTAACAGGTACCAAAGGTAAAGGGACTGGGGAGGATGGGTGGGAAGGGAGGGATAAGGGTGGGGAAAAAGAAAGGGGGCCTTATGATTAGCATGTATAATGTGGGGGTGTGCATAGGGAGGGCTGTACAACACAGAGAAGACAAATAGTGATTCTACAGCATCTTACTACGCTGATGGACAGTGACTGTAATGGGGTTTGTGGGGGGGACTTGGTATAGGGGAGAGCCTAGTAAACATAATACTCTTCATGTAATTATAGATTAATGATTACAAAAAAAAAAGAGGAAGAAAAGGGGGATTACTCCCTGATAGGATAAAACTAACTGCAAATCAACGATTAATGCATGCTTTACATATCCTTAATTTTGGTCTTTTAAAGGGTGTCAGAAGATCAGCTATGGAAGTACATTTTTCTGATAATATTCCCTTCTCTTAAAAAAAAAAAAAAGCAATTCCTGTGTGGTGATCTCCAATAGGTTCTTCACAATGGTATAAAGGGCATATCAAAGTGTGGGTAAAGGGTTTTGTTTGTTTTTATACAGAGGATCAAAGCCTAATTTGGCTACCCAGAAAACGAATTAAGATACAATATGAAGAAGAACTTCCAACATCAACATCCTCTGGAAGAGTCATTCCAGAAGATGATCATCAAAAAACTTCAACAAAGATCCTGGCGCTTTTGGAGTTGTAGCTGCACTCATCCCACCAGTTCCTGGACTTGCCATTGGAATGAAGAAGGAGATATCTAAGCTGGCCTGTGCACACAGTAAAACAACAAATCTGACTGGATCTATACTGTTGGAACTCAACCAAGAATTAGGAGAAGTGCAAGTTGCAGCGCTCCAAAATCGTGCGACTATAGACTATCTACTGTTAAAAGAACATATGGGATGTGAACAGTTCCCAGGAATGTGTTGTTTTAATTTGTCTGATTTTTCTCAAAATAGTCAAATTGAGTTAGACAATATCCATCATATCACTGATAAGTTTTCACAAATGCTTAGGGTACCTAACTGGTTTTCTTGGTTTCACTGGATATGGCTGGTAATTGTAGGTCTGCTTTTGTTATGTAGCTGTATTCCTATTATGTTAATGTGTGTACGCAATTTAATTAGCAGTTTAAAACCTATACATGCTTATGTTACTCTACAAGAAGATATGTCAAAGAAATAATCAATCTTCCCATGTTTTCTTCCGTCTGCTACTTCTATAGCTTTTCATCTTCCTTTCTAATTACAACCCTTTAGTAGAATTCGTGCCTCATATCAAAAATTACTGAGTATAATAATTCTTCCAAGTGGTAAAGATACTTCAAGACAAATGCTGGGCATAGAAGCCACAGGGCATAAATCTGCAAAGAAGTAAAAAGCTAACCTTTTCAAAGAATATTGCTTCTCTCTCACTTACCAACTTTACATTTCCCTGTATGGCCCCGGAAGATGACTGGTTAGCCAGAGACGGGTAAGATTCCTCAAGGGAGGAACAACCTAAGACAAGCACAGTCGCAGGGGGGCCATCAGGTGAGAAACTGGGGATCAACAGAGGTGAGGCTTAGAACCTCACCCCCCGTTTTGAGAGAAATCTTCTGCATCCGTGGATATTTTGTTGCCCTTGTCTAGCTTGGATTAATACTTAGTCTATAGGCACAGACCTGATCGTCTACATTTGCCCTCTTACAGCACTAAATTATGTTTTCTACCTTTATCTTGCATCTACCTACCACTTCAGCATTTTATTTAAAAATAATAATAATAATAATAATAAGGGAGAAATGTGGGATTCACATATAAATCAAGTACAAAAATCAAACGAATAATCATATCTGACTTGTTTATAGTTCATGATGCGTGATCAAAACCAAAAATTTCTGTGATATGACTGCCCTTGCACTGTTCACCATGTAAGAATTTATTCACTATGTAAGAATTCGTTCACCATGTAAGAACTTGTTCTTTATGCTTCAGAAGATTGGAGACTGATGAGAATTAGGCTTGAGATGGATTAATGATTGTACATTGAGCATTGACCCCCCTATACTGAATTTTATTGTTGATAACAACCATTTGATCAATAAATATGAGAGATGCCCTCTCAAAAAAAAAATCTATTCTATAAATACACAGTTATGAATGCAAACATTTATGTTCAAACATGCTCACTTCAGCAATAATTATGATACTGTAATAGCAAAAGACTAGAAACAACCTACATGTCCCTTTGAGGACTGGTTAAATATCTCATGATACATCCATACAAATGGCATTACCATGCAACCATTAAAAAATAAAAATGATTCCTTTTAACAGATGATCATCTTCAAGATAAATTAAGTGAAAAAAATAAGGTGCTGAGTAGGTACACTGTCATACCATTGTGTAATAGCAGGATATGCGTATATATACATAGGACAGGACTGGAGAAGTTGCACTTAATATTCACCAAAGAAAAATGACCACTGATATACGCACAGACTATCCCTCAAAAAATAAACTCTTAACAATGGTTGTCTTTAAGGAACCACATATATTTTTTTTGAGGGAAATTGTTTCATTTAATGCATAAATACTGTTGTAAAATTAGGTAATTACTTGGTGACACAAAAAATGTATAAATTCCAAACAAACTGAAGATCCAAATATAAAGCAAAACTAAAAATTGTAGCATAAATATCTACCTCTTTGAATAAGGAATTCCTAAGCTTTAAACAAAACATCACATTCCATTTGATTGCATAAAAATTTTAAAGTTCTATATATCATTTTTAAATGTGTTAATCAGTTTTTTTTTTATTGATACATGGTCTTATATTAGTTTCAGTTCTACAACAGTGGTTTGGCAGTTCCCCTTACTATTAAATCCTCACCCCACTAGTGCAGTTACTACCTGTCAACACAGGAAGACGTTACAGAATCACCGGCTATATTCTCCATGCTGTACTACTATCCCTGTGACCAACCTACATCATGATTGAGAATTCTGTGCCCCTTTACCTCTCCACCCTCCCACCTAACCACGTCAACTCCTCCCCATGGTAACCGGCAGTCCATTCTCAGTGTCTGAGTCTACTACCGCTTTGCTCCTTCTTGCTTTGTATTAATATTCCACGAATAAGTGAAATCATATGGTATCCTTCTTTCTCTGCCTGACTTATTTCACTGAGCATAATACCCTTTAGATCCATCCCTGTTGTTGCAAATGGCAGGATTTTTTTTCTTTATATGGCTGAGTAATATTCCATTGTGTATATGTACCACCTCTTCTTTATCCACTCATCTACTGATGGACACTTAGGTTGCTTCCATTTCTTGGCTATTGTAAATAATGCAGCCATAAACATTGGGGTGCATATCTTTCCAGAACAGGGATTCTGTTTTCTTTGGGTAAATTACTAGAAGTGGAATTACTGGATGGAATGGTATTTCTGTTTTTAGATCTCTAAGGAACCTCCATACTGCCTTTGACAATGGCTGCACCAGTTGACATTCCCACCAGCAGTGTAGGAGGCTCCCTTTCTCCACAGCCTCGACAACACTTGTTACTTCTTGTTTTTTGTATAGTGGCCGTCCTGACTGTCTCACTGTGGTTTTGATTTGCATTTCCCTGATGATTAGTGATGTGGAACATCTTTTCATGTGCCTGTTGGCCATCTGTATTTCTTTGGAGAAATGTCTGTTCAGGTCCTCTGCCAATTTTTAATCAGGTTATTTGGTTTTTTTAGTGTTGAGGTATATGAGCTCTTCATATATTTTGGATGTTAACTTCTTATGGGATGAGACATTTACAAATATATTCTCCCATACTGTAGGATGCCTTTTTGTTCTGCTGATGTGTGTCCTTTGCTATACAGGAGCTTTTTAGTTTAGTCCCACTTGTTCATTTTTTGTCTCCCTTGCCCAAGGAGATATGTCCAGGAAAATACTGCTCATATTTGTGTTTAAGAGATCTTTGCCTATGTTTTCTTCTAAGAGTTTTATGGTTTCATGTCTCACATTCAGGTCTATGATCCATTTTGAATTTGCTTTTGTATATGAAGTTGGGCAGTAATCCAGTTTCATTCTCTTGCATATAGCTGTCCAATTTTCCCAACACCTATTATTGAAGAGGCTATCCTTTCCCCCATTGCCTATTCATGGCTCCTTTATCAATATATTAATTGACCATATATGAATGGATTTACATTGGATTCTCTATTCTGTTCCATTGATTTATGGGTCTGTTCTTGTGTCAGTACCATATTATTTTGATTACTGTGGCTTTGTAGTAGAGCTTGAGGTCAGGGAGAGTGTAATCCCCCCAGCTTTGTTTTTCTTTCTCAGGATGGCTTTGGCTATTCAGGGTCCAAAATTCCGTATGAATTTTAGAACTACTTGTTCTAGTGCACTGAAGAATGCTGTCAATATTTTGATAGGGATTGCACTGAATCTGTCAATTGCTTTGGGCAGGATGGCCATTTTGAAAGTATTAATGTTTCTTATCCATGATCATGGAATAGAATTCCACTTATTTGTGGCTTCTTTGATTTCTCTCAAGAGTCTGAGTATAGCTCTTTCATTTCCTTGGTCAGGTTTTATTCCTAGGTATTTTATTCTTTTTTATGCAATTGTAAATGGAGTTGTTTTCCTGATTCCTGTTACCCTTATTTCTGTTAGCATTTAGGAATTCAACAGATTTCTTAATTTTGTATTAATTTTGTATTAATTTGTGTATTAATTTTGTATCCTGCAACTTTGCTGAATCCAGTTATTAGTTCTAATAGTTTTTTTGGTGGAGTCTTTAGGGTTTTCATGTCATCTGCAAATAGTGAGAATTTAACTTCTTCCTTACCAATTTGGATGCTTTTATCTTTGTGCTGTCTGATTGCCGTGGCTAGGACCTCCAGTATTATGTTGAATTAAAGTGGGGAGAGTGGGCATCCTTGTCTTGTTCCCAATCTTAAAGGAAAAGCCTCCAGCTTTTCACCATTGAGTATAATGTTAGCTGTGGGTTTTATGGCCTTTATTATGTTAAGGTACTTGCCCTCTATGCCTATTTTGTTGAGTTTTTATCATGAATGGAAGTTGAATTTTGTTAAATGATTTTTCAGCATCTATTGAGATGATCATGTGGTTTTTATCCTTTGGTTAATGTGGTATATGATGTTGATGGACTTATAAATATACCATCTTTGTATCCCTGGCATAAATCCCACTTGGTCGTGATGGATGATCCTTTTGATGTATTTTTTATTTTGGTTTGCTAATATTCTGATGAGGATTTCTGCATCTATGTTCATCAGGGATACTGGTCCATAATTTTTTTTTTGTATGTCTGCCTATTTTTGGTATTAGAGTGATGCTGGCCTCAAAGAATGAATTTGGAATTATTCCCTCCTGGTCTACTTTTTTGAACACTTTACTTAGGAAGGATGGATATTAGCTCTTCTTTAAATGTTTCGTAGAATTCACCTGTGAAGCCATCTGTTCCTGATATTTTGCTTTTTGGGATTTTGATTACCAATTCAATTTCATTGCTGGTAATTGGTCTGTTCCGATTTTGTTTCTTCCTGGGTCAGTCTTGGAAGGTTAAATTTTTCTAGGAAGTTGTTCATTTCATTGCCATATAATTTTTCATAGTATTCTCTAATAATTCTTTGTATTTCTGTGGTATCTGTTGTGACTATTCCTTGTTTCTGTCCTCATTCTTTTTTTCTTGATAACTCTAGCTACAGGTTTATCTATTTTATTTATTTTCTCAAAGAACCAGCTCTTAGTTTCATTTATTTTTTTATTGTTTCATTCTTTGCTGTATTATTTATTTCTGCTTTTATCTTTATCATTTCCCTCCTCCTAACTTTGGGTTTTATTCTTCTTTTTTGAGTTTAATTGTGAGCTTAGACCCAACTGTTTATTCAGGAGTGTTGTTTCTTGAGGTAAGCCTGTACTGACTGCTACGTACTGCCCTCTTAGAATGGCCTTTGCAGCATCCCACGAACACTGCAGTTGTATTTTTGTTTTCATTTGTCTCCACACATTGCTTTATTTGTTTTAATTTGGTCATTGATGCAGTGATTATTCAGAAGCATGTGTTTAAGCCCATGTGTTTGCAGGCTTGTTTTCTTTGTGTAATTTATTTCTAGTTTCATACCACTGTGGTCTGAGAAGTTGCCTGATACAATTTCAGTCTTTTTTAAT
The DNA here is from genome assembly GCF_040802235.1 of Manis javanica. Taxonomy (NCBI): domain Eukaryota; kingdom Metazoa; phylum Chordata; class Mammalia; order Pholidota; family Manidae; genus Manis; species Manis javanica. The sequence continues at coordinate 1,327,457 of NC_133158.1, forward strand.
TTACTGAGGCTCTTTTTGTGGCCCTTTCGTGATCTATCTTTTTGAGGCTCTTTATGTGATCTATCTACTCTGGAGAATGTTCTGTGTACAGTTGAGAAAAATGTGTACCTGCTGCTTTTGGCTGGAGTATTCTGTAGATGTCTGTTAAGTCCATCTGATTTAATGTATCATTCAATGTCTCTATTTATTTATTTATTTATTTTCTGTCTGGTTGATCTATTGATATGAGTGGTGTGTTAAAGTCTCCTAAAATGAATGTGTAATAATGTACTTCCCCCTTTAATTTGGACCACATATCCTTTTGCACTGTATCAATCTATAAAATATATGTACTATGTTTTTGAACAAGATTAATAAATTTTAAATGTACAGACTTGGGAAGATTAATGTATTTATATATCTTATATATTAGGTTAAAATAAAAAAAGAAACAAAGCAGTACATATGCAAAGATCCACCCTGGAGTCTGACCTCATGGAGGCAGCAGAAGTATACTGCCCCCCTCTCCTCAACACAGCTCCCCCAGGCTCACCACCACCACCCACTGTCTCCTCCCTACAAGGAGGTACGAGATCATCTGTGCTCAAGCACATTTTAACACAGCCAAGAGCTGATTCCCACCACTCATAACAATCCCCTTTCTCTCCTTTCAGGCCAACAGGTAAACCTTCCCCAAACTCCAGCACAAACTCTTCTTTGGCCTGAACAACTAGAGCACTTTGTCGGCTCAGTGCTGTTTCCCAAACAGCCATGTAAGCTCTCATCACTTGACACTGTTTATACTGCTAGAAGGATGTTCTGGAGCCAGATGCTAGGGTCCAAAGCAGTTGTGAACCTTTGGGTGAGTTACTTAATGCCTCTGTGCCTCTACCTTCTTCCCAGGATAGGGTTATTATTAAATCAGTCAACACAGGAAAGCACTCACAATACCTAGTCCATATCAGTTAAAATTTAACTGTTGGATACTCTTGCCCACGAATCCCCAGTAAAAAAGACTGTATCTTCATCCTATATTCCCTACACTACCTAGCAAGGTTCAAAACAGCACCGAACGGAAGCACACATTCATCACTGAATTAAGCACAGGAAACCTAGTCTTCCTAAGTCAACGGATAAAAATGTGTTGGTATAAGAAAGAGCGATTTTCTTTTTTGAAAGGAAACTTTCAAAAGCTCAAGTTACTAAGATTAGACATTAGCCTTCAAGTTTACTTCCTCTAAGTTACTTCCCTTCTTTTCTGAACTGACTTTAAGCCTCACTCTTCAAGCAGGAAGTTACTTCTTTTCAAACTATACTTACAAGTAACAAACCATTGTACCTTAAACTCCAAAGCCCCTACATTCATGTATCAAACAACATAAAAGGAGGAAAAAGAAAATTAAATGTCTATTTTATCACCTTAGATATGGTAAAAAGGCTTTGAGAAAAAGACCAGTACTCTTGGAAGTACTTAACCGAGTACTTTTAGAGAGCAGCTGAGGAAGAGATTCAATATGGGGATAAAAAAAGAGTTCGTTATCACCAGCTAAAGTAATGAAGATTGCAGATAATTTATTTTTCCCATAATTAGAATGAAATTGTGCATCACCAACTCTGTTATCTTACCTTGTGAATAATCACGTGAGTTTATTCACTGTAGTTGGGGGCAGGTATAATCACACGTACTCCAGTTCCTACCCATCCACAGATTCTGGAAGGGGGCCAGCTGGCACATGTTCTCAGAGAGTTCCAGGTCATTCTTACCCACCTCCCCATCCCACCCAAAGTGCTAAAGTGCTACCATCAACCGTACCTGACCAAACATTATGTTTTAGGCTTGGAAATCTGAGTCCCATACTGGCTGTGTCTCATGCACTACAGCATCTACCATATGAACCTCTCAGTAACATCAAAATATTCACTACATAGACAGGTCCCGTGAAGACTGGCCAAAGCAAAGTTCTACTAGAAATGTCAGTTACAGGAGGCAACGGAGTAGGAAGATGGCAGTTCACAGTAGCGGCAAAGGAGCTATACCACCCATAGTTAATCCAGGCTGTATCGCTTACCAGCTTTGTGTTCCTTTATGACCAGTTTCCTTTTCTGCCAAGTGGAGAATGGAACCTTCTCCAATTACACAGTTTACCTTTACTGAAAATAAGTCAGCATCCAATAAATTTTTGTTATCATTTAGGTCTTACTGTAGACAAATGACAACTCCCTCCTTTAAATTCCAACTATCCAGAACTTGAAGACCAGCCATAATATGGCCTGACCCAAAAAGAATGTTTTTTCTAAAATGAAACTTTTACTAGTCTAGCAAATATTTTTCCAAAGTGCATCCAATCCTCATCTTTCCTATTAAAGAAAAAAAACTTAGCTTATCTCTCACTGTCCAAATGCCCACAGTTCTTCATTTAACAGCCTTGATGTCAGATGTTTCTAAATTCAGAATTTTTCATATTCTAGAAAGGTAATATAGTGTAAATGCCAAATATTCCATATAACACCCAGTGGGTTGATAGTTCTTCAGTAAAATAAAGGAATATTCACACTAAGTAGGATAAAGACAAAACAACCTCTCATCAGTTCAGTTCAGGTCTTGCCATGAAATGGATGTGATTTTCAGATCTTCCTGAATGGCAGTTATGAAATCTTTAACCCTTAACCCAAGGCCAATTTGTCTTAAACACACACATATAATCCCATTCCTTTTCCAGATGCCCTCACACCTGACTTTTCCATGACCAATAACCACAATGTTATTTCACAGAAATGGATTAAGCCCCTCCTGCTACTTCTCTTGGGAAATAAAAATAGGCCTTAATTTAGGTGAGTTGGGGGTTGAGTGTTGTGTGCATTTAAGCTAAACCGCAGAGCTAACAATAATTTGAATTCCACAACCTAAGTTAGCTGAATAATTTTGATAACTTGTTTAGGAACTGCACATTTTGCAATACTTTTCTTAGACCCATTGGAAATCTGCCTCTGTGCACAATTTTTAGCTTATTTTTGGCAGATAAGGAGTCACCAAAGACATCTGAGATGGTGCTACTAGGCTGTAACAATTGCATTATACAGACATTTATTAGCCAAACATTCATTATTAACAGGCACAAAACAGTTCTCCAGCCGAGAATGAGGAAAAATAATTTGACTAAATAACTGCTTCTTTTCTGCCAGATCAAGATCTTTGCATTACTTTGGAACAAAATGAACAAATTTCCACACAGATAAAATAATCACAGCCTCAAAATGATTAATCTATCATACCTGGGATAATTATGATTTCAACTCATAATTCTTCAAAGGGGCCAATTACACAGAAGAAACAGTGACGATCACTGCAAGCTTTCACCCCATTTCTCAACCCCCCAAGAAATGAAGGCACTTAAGTACTGTATACAGTAAGGCTTGGGACGTGACCCAATTTTCACTTTGTACTGCATTCATTATTTTAAAAACAGTGGACACAAACAGATTAGAAGTTGAATTTATAAATCTTATCTTATTGATATCCATGTGCCTCACTTGTAATGCAGTTGAAATTTTATACACAGCAACCCCCCCTTTCTGAGGGGGAAACATTCCAACACACCCCTCCTCTTGGATGCCCGAAACCATGGAGTAACTAACCGTGTATATACTATGTTTCTTCCTCTATACACTTACCTATGCTGAAGTTTAATTGATAAATTAGGCACAGTAAGAGATTAGCAACAACAATAAAATAGAACAATATACTGTAATAAAATCATGTGATGGGGTCTCTCTTTGTCTCAAACGTCTAACTGTGCTGCCCTTATGCCTCTCCTTGTGATGACATGAGGGTAAAATGCCTGCACGATGAGATGAAGTGGGGTGGATGACGCAGGCCTTGGGATGCAGGGTAAGGCTGCTAAGGACCTTCTGATGGTGCATCAGAAGGAGGACCATCTCCTTCTGGACCCCAGCTGACTGCAGGTAGCCGAAACCACAGAAAGCAGAAGTACGGATAAGGGAGACCGCTCTGAGTGTTTTTATTTCTCTCCCAAGTAAGTTGTTATTAATCAGTATTATACAGATGACTACTGAAAAGCAAAACTTGTCTAGTCTTTTGGAAACTAAACAATTTTAAAGGAAATTTTAAGATACTCAAAAATCCATGAACTTCATTAAGAACAATGGTCTTAGTGTACATAAAAACTTCCTCTCAACCCTAGGTTTTGTCATCGTTAGTGTCTTTGGGAGGGAGAAGCATCAATAAGGCTGGTGTAACAAATATTTTTTATGAAATCTGGGTACACAATACACCATTTTGCAGGAAAGGAAATAACTATAAATCCCAAGACACTAACACATGAAATTCTAAAACCCAAAGATACAACTACCCTCAGCCAAAGCAACAAAATATCCTACCGAGCCAAGGTTTTTTTCCTCCTCCCTTCCTCTGCCATGAATGCCACCCACCCTTCCCCCACCTGGTCAACCTCATTCTTCAGGCCGAGTCACTCTTCCAGGTGCTCTCAGGCCCGCAGGTGCTCCCCCAGCACCCAACATCTCTCTTTGCTTCCCTCATCACAAACCCTAAAGTCTCTTCCCACCAAACCCTGTCACTGTAGGAATCACATCTTACTCACTGCTCTTGCACAAGCACAGGGGCAAATATACAATAATTATACGTTCAAATAACAAATTTGAAAAAATGTACTTCCAGGAGCAAAGAAACTTTATATAACCAATTTTCTGTATAGCTTGTAAAAAGAAAATAGTTACAACAAGATTAGCTGTGTACACTAGTGGTGAGGCTACCTTCTAGAACACTTCTAATATTTCAATAATTCACCCTCAAAGAATCATAGAAAACCCTCATAACATCAGGAACACCAACTATCTGTTAACAGGAACTGTTAAAACTTACAATCCTCCCTGTGAACTCACCTGCTCTTACATACACAACTCTAAGTCTAACTGGACAGTAGCTCAGCTCACAGTTTAGAAAAATGCATACTTGGGTGAGAAAGCAGTACAGCCTAGACAAGAATGCAGGAGACAGAAAGCCCTGAATCAGGCTCAGAAACGTAAGATGGGGAGAGAGAGAAGCGTCATGCAGGCCACGCCAGTGTCCTAGAGCAGGGCAACAGACTCTAAGGACAGACTTCAAAATCCCCTTAGGAACAGACCTAATCATTACACAGGGAAGCTTAAGGGCCAAATACTGTAACACAGGGAAAAAGAAGTCACCCACTACAGAAACAAAGCAAATTTTAAAGTTTAAGGAAGCACGTTTCAGTTATCCAGAACAAAAGGATACTATTTCAGGGATTTAAGAACTTTATTTTTCTACAAGAGCCATACTTCCCAGATCTAAATACACATGAACCCCAAAAAAGCATAAAGTATGCCCTACAATGCATCCTCTCACAAAGCTGTCAGGACAACAAAGCTAAAAATTCAGTCGTCTCCAGTCTAAAAGTAACAACCAAATTAGAATCAAATTTGTGTCCTAACAATAAACCTGGCTTACAGGAAGTATAGACTTTTCTTAAGCACATCCTTCTCCAATACCATCCATCCCACCACTTTCATCCTTTGTTATATATACATGTAAAATAAATAAAATACACACTGCCTCATTAAGTCAAGAGGGAGAAATCTCTCTACTGAAACTGTTTCAGTGCAGTGGCCAGAAACTGGCCCCATCAACTCCAGGTTCCCCCATGCCTAAGATTGTGCCTGGCACATAGGACACCATTAAACACTAGGGAAATTAAACTGAAAACATAAAACCATTTATTTTGTCTGTTACATAGGAAACTCTGGCAAAAAGGCCCCAACTACCATCATCTGCCCATTTTTTCATAATAAGCTCAAGCCTGGTACTGTCATCTGGGAGTCTTGATCAAGGAGTCAGGAAGAGCAGACATCACAGTTCAAGGGCCTTTGGAGATCAAGGCACACAGAGGTGAGCAGGGAAGAATGACAAAACCCCAATATACTGCACACAAGAACCATCCCAGACTTAAAGTCTTTTTTGCAGGGTGGGGAGGCAAGAAATATGCCTGAGAGAACATATCTTCTGGCTTCCTAAAGAAAAGCATCCTATCACCCACTTCAAAATGTAAATTATTCCAGGGGTTAACCTTAAATGGATGCACAGAATCAGGAATTGGCTGTGCAGCAAAGCTCCACTTCCACTGCCCCCAAGACAAAGCTTTGGCGGGAGAACTGACCTACAGAAAAGAGTACGCCATGAGGAAGCAGCAGCCAGCTTCCCAAGACCTGCGGAGGTGTGCCACCAATGCCAATGTACGGCCAGGCGCCATGTGCAGCACAAACACGTCTATTCCTCTTGAGGCTCCACAACTAGCACACCGAGAATGCTTCAACATGGGGCCTAAACATCAATTAAATATTTTCTTTTTTTTCAGTTGAGGTGAAATTCACATAATATAAAGCTCACCTTTTTAAGTGTACAATTCAGTGCATTTAGCACATTCACAATATTGGGGAGCCACGACCTCTATCTACTTTCAACACATTTTCAATCGCATGGAGGACCCCCTGTACCTATTAGTTCCTGGTCCACCTGCCACCTGGCTCCTGACACCCACCAATCTGCTTTCTGTCTTCTGGATTTACCTCTTCTGGATATTTCATATAAATGAAACCATACCATAAGTGGCCTTCTGTGCCTGCTTTTCCTTAGCACAATGCTTTCAAGGTTCATCTGCACTGCAGCGTGTGTCAGTGCTTCATGTTTTCAAAGCTGAATAATATTCTACCGTTTGTGATCCATTCATCTGTTGCTGGACTTTTACATAGTTTCTTTTGGATATCTGAATAATGCTATGAACATTTATGTACAAGTAAGTTCTTGAGTCCCTGTTTCTAATTCTTTCGAGTTTATATCTAGGTGTGGAATTGCTGGGTCCTATGGCAGTTCTCCATTTAACCATTTGAAGAACTGCCAAATTAATTTTCTACAGTGCATACTTTAAAGTATCTTGCCAAACAATCAGCAAGACCACTGTTAAGGGGAAAGAATAAGATGCATAACAGCACAATGTGCAATAGCCTGTATATAAAAAAGGAAACATGTCACACATACATAGAGACACAGGATCTCTAGGATACAGGGGAATTGGTTGTGGAGTTTTATCTCAAGGTGGTGCTCAGATGGGAGAGACTTGCTTTTCATGCTATGCTCCACCCCTTTTGCATTGTTCATACACATGCTTTATCAGCCCACTTGCTCTAAACTAAAATATTTTAAAGTCCCACAAGAAGTAATACTTTAAGAGAAGGAAGACTGTGCTCTGGGATAGAAAGAACATGTACTTTTATTACAAACATCATTCTATGAGGTCATTTTTAGCTAGTGCACCCCCCCTTTTTTATTGTGGTAAAAAGACACATTTCATAAAATTTACCATCTTACCATTTTTAAGCATACAGTTCCGTGGTATTAAATGTATCTCTTTGCTATGCAACCCTCTATCCCGTAACTCTTTCATCTTGTAAACCTGAAACACTTAACTTCCCACTCTCCCCCCTCACCACTGCTACTTTTTATCTTTACAGTTTTGACTATTCTAAGTACTTCATATAAATAGAATTATTCATTACCGTTGACCCTTGAGTAACTCAGGAGTTGGGGTGCCAACCCCCAACCCTTGTGCAGTTGAAATATGCACGTAATTCTTGACCCCCCCAAAAAAACCTAACTACTAATAAATAGCCTACTGTTGACTGGAAGCACTACTGATAACATAAACAGTCAATTAGCACATATTTTGTATATGTACTATATGCTGTCCTTTTACAATACAGCTACAAAAAAACTATTTTTCCAGTAAATATTTTCCAATACAGTTATGGAAAAAATTTCATATATAATCATTGAATCACTATGTTGTACATCTGAAACCATGTGTATCAACTATATTTCAACAAAAAAATGAAAAAAAAAAAGGGAGAGACAAAAGGGAATGCTCATGAAACATAGAAATCAGAAACGCAAAAGGCAAATGATGGAAGTGCCCATTCCATCGGTGACCAGGCAGAAGGGGAAGGAAGAGGAGGGTCTGCGTGTGAGCGGCCGTGTCGCTCAAGGGCTCTGCTGTCTATTTTCTGTGACTGGCTTTTTTTTCACTTACAAAGTAGATTCACACTGTAGTGTACCGCAGAATTTCTCTCCTTTCTGAGACGGAATGATATGCCATTGTTTGTAGGCACCACATGTTGCTTATCCACCATCCATCATTGGACACTTGGGTTACTTCCACATTTCAGCTGTTGTGATGGGGACACCACTATCTCTTCAAGAGCCTGCTTTCAATTCTGTGGGGGCCTACACCCAGAAATGGAACTGCTGGATCACATGATGATTCTTCTTTCGATATTCTGAGGAACTGCCATACCATTTTCCACAGTGGCTACACCATTTCATGGTCCCACCAAAAATGAAGTGCATATATAACTTTTTAAATAAAAATGTTAACAATAGAAAAACTTAAAAGCCTCCCAAGGATATGTTCTGTATCTTAACTGGGTGGCAATTACATAGGTGTATATATTTATCAAAACATACCAAGCTGTTGCTTAAATGGGGGTATTTTTACTGACACAAATTATACTTCGATAAAGGTATTAAAAAAAAAAACACCTCCCAAAGTGATTCTAATTTTGAGAGAACCGGGTCCCAAGTTTGGGAATAGACATGTTTGGGAACCACTGCTCCTAAGTGCATCAGGGACCCAATAGACAGCCCTGTTGCATTTCTCTAAGAATTCTTATGACACTACTCCCCCACCCCAAAAATCTCTTCCAAATTAGTGAGATTACTGCGTACTAAAAACTGTGACCTGAACAGTGAAAGTTAAGGACTGCATGTCTGGCACTGGGCATAAGTGCTTCCTTCTGAACGAACCTTCTGAGCACTGTTATCTCCCCCGTTCCACAGAAAGGAAACTGAGCTACACGGGGGCTGCATCACTGTCCAGAGTATCGAGCATGAGAGCCAGTACGTCAGTGTCTGTCAGCCTCTCTCCGGAGCCCACACTCTTACCTGGCATATTCCACTGCCTTCCTTTTCTGAACTTAAGACCTTCGAAAGGATAAAAGGAGCTTCCTTTTGAATAACTAAAAAGTTAAAACGGGAGACTTCATTCAGAAAAGAACTTTTACACACAAAACTATAAATGCAGTATTTCCAACAAAACTGCCAAATCGTGTAATAAAATTATCCCATCACAAGCACTGTATTGTCACATGAAACAGCCATATTGAATGTACTTCCTTAGGCTCTCAGAACCTAAGGAACACAGGGTTATGTAAAAGTACACCAGAAAAGTGGCATAACATTTGCTCTGTTGGTCTATGGAAGGGGCATCAGAGAACAAGTCACCTACACCAGAGAGAGCATAACTGCCATGAGACCATAAAAATGTCAACATAAACCAAAGAGTAGTATTTTCAAGTGTGTGCTTATAATTAAAATAATTGTTTTAAGTAATGGATTCGGATCTCTATTTCAGAGCAGCTAGGAATTTCACAGGATACAAACCTGTATTCTTTTGTCTCTTTCTCTTGCAAAATAAAATAGTTTTTATGTGGGGACTGCTTTTTGGGGCCCACTGTTAAAGTGACAGAGTGAACAGGACATTCTCCCGTAAGTTATAGGGACTTCTGTTGTAGGGACTGTGGTCAGAATGCAGGGACAGTAAAATGGGAAAACCTAATTAATGGAAAATACAGTTCCTAAGTAAACCCGAAAGGTAAATGAAGCATGCATATAGTTGGTATATAAAAGTAAATGCTTCTAACTTCATGACCCAACATTCTTCGGCCACAGTTGAACACACAAGTGTGCCTATGAGTTGTCATGGGTCAGACACCCTTCAGGAACCCTTCAGTTATAAAGGCAGTGACGGCACACGAAGTCCCCCGCCCTGCAGCTGCCCTTCCTGCCGGAGGAGTACTATCTCTTCCGCTGCTACTAATGCCCACGCACCCAGCAAAACCATCTCAGAGCCAAATAAAAGCTTGGCCACAACTATAATCCAAGGATGAATCTAAACAATTTGTGATTACACGGTCTCTTGTTATCAAACTAGTGTTTGTGATGCCAAGTAACATTTATAAAAGTGATGGTAAAATCCAATAAAATCCCTGTCACTCTAAAAGCAAGCAGTCGCTATATGAACGCAATGCACTGATGAACAGCAACAGTACCATACCCAGTGGTGCCAGGCTAGCTGTCCTATGCCCAGCAGCTGCTCTGGGCAGTCTCCTGCCACGCATCTGGGCTTACAGAAGCCACAGCTTCCAATTTATCAGCACAGCCTACGAGCACTCCTTCACTCATCATGAATCTCCACACTTGCACTGCTATCAGTCCTGTCCAAGCCACTATCATCTGTCGCTAGGTTTAAATAGCTTCCAACGCATCTCCCTGCTTTCATTTTTGCCTCCCTACGAGTCAAAACTGAGCGGCCAAAAATGTAAGTAAACCAGAGCCCATCACTCCCCTATTATAAAAACCCTTCAAATGCTTCCCAATGCACCTGAATAAACTTTAAATTCCCAGTTCCTACTAGAGCTGGCCCCTGCCTGCCTCACACCCCTCCTGCTTGCTCTAGCATTTAAGCCCTTTTGCTGTTCCCCAAGAAAGGCAAGCCCAGTCCTTGTCTACCATCAGCCTTCCCTACTAGAATACAGACTCCACGAGCACTGTTACCAATGTGTTTATTATTATTTTCTGATGTGCTTTCCACTTGGTCAGTAATTTTGAGAAAAGCAGATGGAATAATTCAAAATTAACAGACTTCACAATTATAAAATTTCTACTTTTCCTCCAGAAAAAGCAGATCCAGGAATAAATCTTAACGTTACCCTAAATGGTTCTTCTTTTTAATAGTGATGGGATTCCATTAGCTACCATGATACACAGAATAATTCTATCTAGATGTGTATGTGAAATAGGACAAAAGTCATTTTCCCATTGTTTTTAAACCAATGTTATCAAGGTCATTCAAGCCTCAAAGAGATTGGAAAGCCATTTCCTTTTTTTGGTACCTTAACATATATCATATAGCTTCATTAAAGGGTACTTGGAATGCAAAAAAAAAAAAAAAAAGACTTCAGTTCCAAACCAAATAAATGTTCACATTTCTAGGAATAAAGATATTGTAACATTACCAGAAAAACTCCCCAGAGGGCGGGGATCTCCTGTTTTCTTCTGATGTGTCCCAGAATAGTGCCTGGCCTACAGTGACTACCCAGTAACTATTTGTTCAATGAACAAATGACAAAACCACGAACTAGCCTGGCCTTGATCTCACACACCAGGGTGGAGGAGCCGAAGGCCACCCAAACACCGTGACCACAGTCTTTACTGCCAGGAGGTCCATCTCACCAATGAGAACACTCATCCCGGACCACTCACTTCTCCAGGGAGTTGCCTCAGACCCAGGGAGAACAAGAAAGGTAACCAAAGTGATGCCATACCAGGATATTTCTCATGGTATCAATTACAGTAAGATACTTCTGACCATTTCCCTCCTATATAATCCCTGGGGGGCAGCATACGCTGCTCCCACCCAAGACAGGACCACTGCTGCTGCTGAGAGGAAGGACTGTCCTCTAATGCTCATTCTCTTGTTGGCTCACTGTCTGTTGATAATTACACATGCCAACAGGTCACCAAACTGCTCTATTGCAAAAAAGAAAAAGATGAAGAACCTCAGGAAGAAGGTGGGACAGGTCCAGAAGTAGAAGTAGTGTGTAATATGGTGAGTTCATCTTTCTAAAGATTAAGTAAGAGACAGGTTATGAAATACATCTTCATGTAAAGAACAAACATCGCTTAGAATAGAAGAGAAAAAGGAAGTTGAAGGAGTATCTTATAGACAGGCAGGAAATCAAGACCGGAGAGGAGTTATGGAGTAAGATAAAGAACTCAAGGCTGGTGGAAAAGAGAATCATTCCCAGCGATGCACCCACATCTCCCTTCACTGTGTGGTAATAATCTCTCTTCCATGGAGAGAGGGGAGTGAGAGGAGAGGCTTTTATTCACATACCTTACAAATGCGCTGCAACACCCACGGCCTGTACGGCAGAAGTTCTACAAAGCACCCTAAACTTCACAGATGAAAGGCAACTATAAGAATAAAAAAAAAAGGAATTATGTCTATTTGTTTTGTAAGGGGAAAAATAAGCACAGAATGTAAATGGGCTTGCCTAAAGTTCTGTGAAATAATTTAGAATCCAGGAGAGAGAAAAAGTGCAGAATGTGATTTTTAACTGTCACACCAAGGAATTTAATCACATTTATACAAGTCCTGGTCTCCTGCACAGAGGAAATGTACACAATCAACCTTATTTTCTGAATACTATGATGTGGTCTGTTAAAGGAAAAATCAAAAGCAGACGAATCCTATGTAAATTAACTTCCCAACATTATAAAAATTTTCAAGCAGAAATGAAACTAACTTTACAGTGAACACCTGTATCCTTAGCACCTCAACTACCATGAACTTTTAAATGACTTGCTTCATCAAACATTTCCTTTTTAATACAGGTATTAGAGAAGAGCTACAGGCTGCAAGACGACTTCAGAATATCAAGCACTTCTAAAACACAGGTTTAAGTCATTAGTCAAGGAAATTATTAATATTAGGATATCCTTCAGATATTTTTGTCGGAAATGATTAGTGTTTATTCTTGGTGAGCAATTCTAGTTGTTTAATATCAGATCACATTCTCCTGCTTTCTCATCTCAGAACCCAAGGTGCTCCCCATGTCCTCAGTGCCCTGCATGATCTGGCCCCTGCCCACCTCTCTAATTCATTTTACCTCCCACTTTTCCCTTCGGTCCAGTCCACTCCAAACTTATTTCACCGACTACCTATGTTCTCCTCTTTCCCTTTAGATACCATCATAAATATGCTTAAACATATTTACCTATACTCTTCAAAAAAAAAAGGTAAACTCAATTTGGTACAAACTGTAAAAAGGCTCAATTTAAGAGTGTATCTCCTATTTTGATGATTATTAACTATAAAGTTATTCAGAATCATCTGGAGGAAGTACCAATAAACTCGGACCAACACCCAGAGTGAGCAGCTTCTATGCCTAGCTGGTCAGTCACGTGACTACCATAATTATGCGTATACACAGGCCTTCACTTACTACTACTGCACCACAGATTTAAAAATGAGTCACTTAAAATAGAAACACTTAAAGAATTTTACAGTAATAACTAAGCTTTAAACTTAGAAATTTTAATTTATTAATCTCATAAGTACTTAACAGTGAGCAAGTCCCCCAACAGGAGAGTATAGCAAGACACATTAATATAACCTTAAATTTTAGTTACGTTAATGTGTAAAATGTGTAATGTGCAAACCAATTCCACTGGCCCTTTATAAATGGATAAACTAAACTAAGCGGTAAAGGAAGACGAAATACTTCTAGGGACCTTTTGAAACTACAAATATGTGATTAAAATCCAGTGATTATGTATCACTTATCGTTATCAGTAACCATTAGCAGCCATAATGCAATTAAACCCAAGGTGCTGTCTGTAGAAGCCCGGCAAGCTCACATTAGCTTTCTTAAAGGCTGAAATATCAGTCTTTCTTCTAACCGAGTTAACATAAACCTCTCAGCTCTAGGACAATTAAGACCCAAGGTAGCAACCCACCTCCTCCACCCACCTCTGCTTGGACTCCACCCCATGGACAGGAAACACCTGAAGATCTACCTGTTTTCACTCTCCTAATAATTTACACTCCCACATGACCTGAATAAACTTTGAGAAGAGCTACTGATCAAAAGGGAATCAGGACTAGGAAAATGCTCCAGCAAAACCACTATCATATACATGTACACAGGGACCTGTTTGCTTGATACATGCAGTTTCTCCCCACCCCACCTCAAATCAACAGTCAAAAGGGCCTAACGTCACCTGATAACATCTTAGCCTTGACCTTATTATGTTGGATTTGAAGCAGGGGAGTCTGGGCCTCCCTGTGGGAGAAGTTGGTCCCTCGCAAAGACCCAAACACCTAAAGGCGGGACTAGGCCAGGCAGAGTCCCTGTATATTCATTTACTATTTTAATCAACTGCTGTTGGACTACCCAGTTTCAGAGCATCTGAAAAGTGCATGGAAAAATGTACTTTTCAGCTGCTCTCTATATAAAATCAGCAATAAATAAAAGGAGGAAACACTAGAATAAGTTCTAAGTCCTGAATTTTAACTGACTGGAAGCACACTGGGGTACATGGAGAAAACCTTGCAGAGAAAATAGTTCGGGCCTGCCCCTGACTAGACATAGCACCCTGGGAATTTATTTAAGCCTCTGGGACTCAGGTTCCTCTTCTGCAAACAGGCATGGTCTGTAAGTCCTGAAGATTCCTTAGGTCTAAAATTCTGGATCTATGAAAAAGTCGGTGGATTCTTACTGTCTTCGTCTCTCCAGGACAGATTCTTAGAACAGAGGCTAGCTACTAGGACTAGACCTTGATTCCAAGCAAGTTCCATCTTACATACTGTTAAGTCCCCAAGAGCCACCAGAGCTCTACAAGTCTATGTAACACCTCAAGATGACTTATCAAAAGAGAACCTTCAGTAAGTTATCCTTAACAATTACGAACCAGTCTTGTACTTTCAGCCTAATGTCACTTGGCCAGATGTGCAAAACAGTATCTCCAACTGATGATCCATGTCTAAAGTGACGACCATGCAATGGCTGGGTGTGTGACACTAAGTGGCTGAAAAATTCTCACCACATACAACATTTTAGAGAACTTTTCACCCCTCAGATCTGGGAGGGAGGACTACAGTGTGATTATACACCTGCAAGAAACATTTACTTCAAACTCAAAAGACTGTCTTAAACACAAAATCAACCAAACAAGTCACCAACGGAGGTAAAAATTTAAATCAGGACCATTAAAAAACACAAGCGGACCAATTCCGAGGCAAAGAGGATGCCAATTTTCCACCATAAACTACGAAATGTGGTTCTGACCAAATCAATGTGAGTGCAAACAGTGCCGTTTAATGAAGACGACCCGTAACTGGGTCCAGTCGGTAAGCAAGGACAGACGTTTAGGTGGTTCCCGATCGAGGTGGCAACGTAGACCAAACAAAATTGCAAATCAGTACTCTCTCCTGATGCAACATAATTTAAATCGAGAGAAATGTTCTTTTCAAGTGGAAATTCCCTTCCTTTCAATACCGAAGAATCCTAGCCTAGGATTTCAACAGCGTCCCCTACTTCCACAATCTCCCAGAAGCCTGCGTTATGAGACCATCTACCCCAAACCTAAGGGGACTCCACCCGGGGGGGGGGGGCGGGGAACGGCGACCCGCGCTGCACTGAACGGTGAGGCCAAAATGGAGTTGCGCGGAGTTTCTCCCGTTTCCAGCCCGCCGCCCGGGGGGAGCGCCGGACCCAAGCGGGGGCAGGGGCGCGGAGGCCGCCGCCGCTTCCGGGGCCTTCGCGGGCCCGGAGCAGCAGGTGGGGCGCGGCCGCGGCGGCAGCGGGCGGCGGGCGGCGGCCGGAAGAGTGCCGGGCGGGCGGGCCGCGGCGCCAGGAGGGAACCCGCTGGCTCACCTCAGGCGGCGGCTCCAAGTCCGGCTCTCCGCGCCGAGGACGCCGGTCCGCGAGTTGCGAGCTCAGAGCCGGGCGGCGGGCTGAGGGGGCGGCGGCGGACTACCGAGAGAACCGACGGAAGACGGCGGGCGGCCGGCGGGGAGCGCGAGCGAGCGCGGGCGGGCGGGCGGCGGTGGCGGCGGCGGCGGCGGCGGCGGGAGGGCGGGGAGCGACGTGCGCGCCCTCGTGTGCCCAGCGCGCTCAAGCCGGCCTTCGCGGCCCCGCGCGCGCGCGCGCCCTCCCAGCTCAGCCATGATTGCTCAGGAGCGCTTCCACGCCCTGCAGGCCAGGCACTTAACCAATCAATGCGGCCGCGTGGGGCATCACGGGAACTCTGGGGCTATAAAAGTCCTGGTTGCTATTTTATGCCTCTCGACTCACTCATCCTTTAAGGAAACATGGTAAGGCTGGCTGCGCGTGCGCGGTTGTAATTCTCCGCCCCAAACTGCCAACTCCTCGCGCATGCGAGGCAGGCGCTCCCTGCCCGGGTTTACGCGTGCGTACTAGCGGGCCTGGCCCCGGAACACCGGACACCTGAGCAGTGGGGGGCTGCAGGGACAGACGGGCGGGGCGCCGGCCGGCTATGGCAGCCCCTTGGTCTGGGCAGACCTTGCAGGCTCTGCCCGCTACAGTGCTGGGCGCGCTGGGCGCCCTGGGCAGCGACTTCCTGCGGGAGTGGGAGGCGCAAGATATGCGCGTGACCCTCTTCAAGCTGCTGCTGCTGTGGCTCGTGTTAAGTCTTCTGGGCATCCAGCTGGCGTGGGGGTTCTACGGGAGCACGGTGACCGGGCTTTATCATCGCCCAGGTGAGGCTTCCCATCGACCTCTGTGGGCCGGCCACGGCCGCCCCCGGCGGACAATACCCTGGGGCCCCGCACAGCCGCCACTACTACCACTGGTCCCCTAAGAACCTCATCACAACCTAACACCATACGCTGACCCATGCCAACATGCCGTTTCACGCCGCAACCCCCACGGAGTCCACCCATCACATGTCACTGTCCCTTTGAACCCCTATCAGACAACTGGTCCCTTAAGGCCCCCACCACACTTACCACCTAACAATACCACCGGCCTCTCTAACTCGACCTGGGCTAATGCCCGCCCAGATCCCCACCCCCAGCCTGCTGCAGCTCTGGATGTGTTCCTGCCCCCAGGTCTGGGCGGCCAGAATGGATCCACCCCTGATGGCTCCACGCATTTCCCGTCATGGTGAGTCAGTCTGTTCCCACCGTAACCCCCTGCTTTGCAGGGAGACAACATCTTGTGCTGGGGACAGGGATGGGGGATGGGCGTTCTCAGGGTAAGAAGTCTACCCCCTCAGTGGCATTGGCAGCAAGCTCAACAAGGTCTGCAGGTGGAGATCAGTATGCTGGTTAGCACCTGTGGAGTGGGTGATGTTGTTTTCGCAGTTTCAGAGATGAGGTGACAAGCCTGTTGGATTCCATTCCACTACAAACCCCTTAGCTGGAGAGGCAGGAGGTCTTGTCCTTACTGCACTGACAGACCTCATCAGGGTCAGCCTCTTCCTCTGTAAATCATGAACTCACTTATCAGGGCATCAATTTAGCTAATTTGCAGCTCCTACCGTACGGCAGGGGCTACGCCAGCTCCAGAGAACCAAGACAACCCAGGGCCTGCTCACAGGCGGGAGTCAGAGGTTTAAATGGGGAAAGCAGCAGTGCAGGTCAGAGGTTTCTCCCAAAGGTTTCTACCTAAGCTGAAGACAGAGGCTGGGCGGTGGTAAGCCGTAGTAGACAGACAATGGACAGAAGGCCTAGAGGCAAGATCAAACAATAGGAGACACAAGGCTGTGACACTGGGGCTCAAACATGGAGGTGTGGAGGGACCCACAAACCCCTACTCAGGTCTCAGGAGGCTATTAAAGGACTCAGCAAGGCCATGGCCTGATCTAATTTGCCTTTATAACTGCCTGATTCATGGCAAGTAGATAGAGGGGCCCCACAGAGAGGACAGAGGCCAGTCAGGAGGTCTGCCACTGCCCAGGTTTCTGTCTTGGGCACCTGGGGAAAGGTGGGAGCATCAACACGAGGAGGAAGAACAAGTCCGCAGGGTGGCGGGAGGCCCAAAGGTGGCAGCCTGCTGTGGGCTGTGGCGGCTCGCAGCAAGGCCCAGATGGTCGTGTAGCCTTACTGAGCCCAGCTCAGGCCCCAGAAGGGGCTGGGGAATCAGTCTCAGTACTGCTGTGCTGCCCATGAAGTAACCCCTCTTCCTTCTCTCTCTGTCACTTTCAGGGAAACAGCAGCGAATGAACCTCTCAAAACCCATAGAGAATAAGGGAAAGCAGCAGAGGGGTCTCCAGGGACGTCACCAGGTCTGCTGGCTCCCTCACTTGGCTCTGCTGCTGCCCAGACCCCAGCGACAGCTGCAGGAGGGCCACGGCTGGGAGCAGGGAGCACCCCGGTGCTGCAGCGCTGGGCTTCCAGGGCCCTTGGCCTCGCTTGAAGCCACCCCAGGCACTGGGCCAGTAACGTCTGCCTCCGCCCTGATCTGGGCGTCTGAAGGCAAGAAGGCGCGCTTCTCCTCTCAGGGGTCCCGTCAGCTGAGGAGGTGCCTCTGGGGCCGGGAGGCCAACAGCCCATTTTCTGTCTTAGTTTCTTCCTGTCCCTCTGCCCAAGCCCCTGGGGTGTGACCCTAGAGATCCGCCTCTCTGAGACGAAGCCTTGAACCAGCTCTGGGATGTGTATGGGAAGTCTCCTCCCCTAAGCCCTGGGTTTCCTGAATGTCTTTGGTTTTGCTCTGTTGGCAGAGAGCCAGGGAATCCTTGCCTCGACACAGCCTTATGCTCTCTGGTTCCTTAGCTAGCCATTCAAGTATCAGATGGGGAAGCTGGCACCATGCAGACATGGAGGCACCAGACCCACCTCCCTGGCCCCTCCTGAGCTCTACAGGCTGAAGCCAGGCTACAGAGTTGTTCTTAATGAGCAATGAACTCACACCACAACCTCGATCCTTCTCAGATTGTGGTGTGGGTGCTTGAAAGAGGCTGAGCCCCGGGAGTGGCCTCCCACCCCCACCACCTGAGTGTCCAGGGGGTTGTGGGTTGGCACCTCGCCCCTCACAGGGAGGTGCTGTGCAGTCAGTGCAGAGCAGCCCTACCGTGGCCTGTTGCCTCATCACTTCCCATCTTGTCCTGGAAGCACAGGCATCTCATCCCAAGAGTCCACAGGCTCAGCAACTGCCCCCTGGCATCCTCTCAGCCCCCAAGAACCCTCAGCAGGGAGCAGGGAAGCGCCATAGGCTAAGTAGGCCTGCCACTTCTACATTGGGCCAGGGGAGCTTCCAAAGGTGTGGTGGCAAAGGCCACCCCCAGAAAGCAATGCAGCCCTGGACCCGCCTCCAGCCGGGCTGCCAGCTACCTGGGGGCAGTCCCTCCACGCCTTTAGACGTCTCCTGTCTGCCCAGCAGCCCTGCCTTGGCTGCACTTGCAGCCGACGTGCACTGGAGGTAGGACCATCGAGCTCAGGTACCTACCCCAGAGATACCTTCTGGCTGGCAGGATGATGGCTCTGCAGCCCCAGGCCTACCCACTGACGCCACCACACAGAAACAGGTCTCCTGTTTTGCTCCAGGCTCAACTAAGGATGTGGCTCATTAAATGTCCAAGTGCACCAGCCGTGTGATCATTCACAGGACAAGGGTGTGTGTGCACAGGAGAAACCAGAGGGAAACCCCAGGGACCACTGCCCCTGCGTACCCAGAATCCGACGACTTGCTGGGATGGAGGGGTGACGCCAGCTCCCCACAAGGGCACGAGGCCCATTAGTTCTTACAGACCTGCCCCTCTCCAGAAGAGCCCCTTCAAGCCTGTTCAGAGGCCATCAAGGCAGGTGTCGGGTGGGCTCCCTGGGAACCTTGTGGACAAAGATAATGAAGAGCCTCTGGTGAGCAAGAAGGAAGGAAACCCATTTAATGTTTAGGAGTCAGTGGAATCCAGAAATGGGCCCAGGGGCAAAGGTCAGCCAGCATACGGCAAGTCCTGGAAGAGGCCAAGCTGCCCTGCAAACACGACAGCCTTGGGGCTGCAAACAGTTGCCAAGCCTGGCATGGTCGGCCTGCTGGTGGGCAGCAGGCTGGTCCCACTCAGAATGTGGAAAAGTGAATCTGTACCCCTCAGCCATGCCCAAGTTCACCTACAGGGACAGTGACTGTGCTGGGCCTGCCCTCTGCAAGTCAGAATCCATCCTGCCCAGTGAGAGGCAGTAGGCTACATTTGTGGAAAATAAACTGGAACAGGTAGTTGGCATAGTTGGCACTGCTCAGGGTAAAAACCCTTGGCAGTATGAGGAATTGTGGTGAGGTAGGTTGGGCAGGGTTTACCCTCCCCTAAAGGGGAGCC
This sequence comes from Manis javanica, assembly GCF_040802235.1. NCBI lineage: Eukaryota > Metazoa > Chordata > Mammalia > Pholidota > Manidae > Manis > Manis javanica. The sequence goes on from NC_133158.1 coordinate 1,347,441, forward strand.
TTCTCTCCACAGCCAGCACCTGGCAGAGGGGAAGGGAGAGGAGCCGCCAGGCCTGGCGCTTCCCTCGGCCCTCCAGCAGGTCAGAGTGGCTGGAGCAGGACACTGAGTGAGCCAGCCCATAGCTCACAAACAGGGACCTGAAGCTGCAGTGACAGAGGTTGAGGGGGAGTGGGTCAGCCGGACCCCCAGAGCCAGCCCCAGCCACTGTGTTCTGCCTCGGCTTCCCGACTCACCCCTTGAAGAAAGCCCCCCAGGGCAAGGCTCCTGAGACCACTACCCAAGGTGTCCTCCCTTGAGGGTGTAATAGTTGGTGGGCACAAAGGGCATCTTGCTGACCACAGCTATCTGCTGCTTTCGCCGCACCTCCACCAGCAGCGGGGTGCCTGGCTGACTATATTCACGGGGCACATATCCCATCGCCACATTCTTCTTCAGACAGGGCGAGGGGCAGCCACTGGTCACAGCACCTGTGCAGCAGAGGCTGTGCGTCAGGCCCGCCCACCAGCCCTGTGTCCCAGAAGGCCAGGCTGTCCCCTCCACCTACCAATCACGGCACCCTCCGTGCTCAGGATGGGGCTGCGTGCCCGCACAGGAGCCCCCTCACACACCAGGCCCACACGCCTTCGTGGCACCGTGCCCTTCAGCTGGTGAACGATGACCGCAGCTCCAGGGAAGTCCATGGCGGCTCGGCGGCGCTTCCCTGGAGCACAACATGCCAGACTGGCTCTTGGTCCCGGTAACCCTGGCCATGGGAGGCCCCAGCAACAAGGACCCCAAGGCATACCCGCACAGCACCACAGTCCCCTTCCTGCCCTCGAGGCAGTCAGCCACCCATGGGCCACTTGCCCTCTGGTCATGGAGGCTGTGCTGCCCACTCAGCCTGCTCAGGGCCCTCAGCACCCCGTGGGCAAAGCCACAGTGGCACCTTCAGGAAATGGAGGCTCGGAGAGGCTGAGTCACACACTTGGGAGCTGTCACGGGCTGGCTGGTCTCATAAAGGGCCGCTCCGGACCTCAGGACCCCCTCCGAGTGCTCAACCAGTTTACCCAGCGTCCAGCTGAGGCTGCCTTCCACAGGCGTCGTGTGTTCACCGATGTCACTCCCATACAAGCAGAGACCCGCCTCCAGGCGCAGGCTGTCCCGGGCCGCCAGCCCTGCCAGCTTTACCTCCGGGTTTTCCAGCAGAGCTGTGGCCAGGCTGACTGCCTCTGCTGCCGGCACAGAGATCTGCATGGGACACAAGAAAGCGGAGGCAGCTGGCCCCAGAGCCCTGTGCCCTGCACTGCCCCGCACCCACTTCTCAACATACCTCCACGCCATCCTCTCCTGTGTAGCCACAGCGGGTCACGCGGCAGCCAGACACACCGAACACCTCCATCACAGCGCTGGCCATGAAGGGGAGTTTCCTCAGGTCGCCTGCCACGCCAGCCTGAAGTACCTGGGCTGCAGTGGGGCCTGGGCCCAGGGAGCCAGTGACCATATGTCCAGGTCCCAGTGCCCCTCAAAGCCAGACCACAGCCCTTACTCGGGGACCAGAACAAGCCCTGAGCAAGTCCTACTCTGCAGATGCTGGAAGATGCTCTTGCCTACAGCTCATGGAGCCTTGTGGCGGGTGAAGGGAGAATTTAGAATTCATAGTTACAGCACCCAAACACCACAGCATCCACACCTTCCTCCTGGTATGGCCTTTGTGCCAAGCAGTCAAAGAAGCCAGGAAGGCGAGTCAGCTCCAGCCCCAGCCTGGCCCACTCACCTTGCAGGGCTAGCAGAGCATTATCTACCACCTCCAGGCCCACGTCATGGCCCATGTTCTGAAGCTCCTGGATCTTGTCCTGAAAGAAACACCACATCAGCTTCTAGGACCACTCACCAAGCACCTAGCAGGGGCTGGGTGCTGCAGAGCTGGGCAGAGTGGGCTATTCCCATCTGGCAAGGTCGCCTAACTACTAAACAGTAGGGTGACCAAGCCCAGGTCCGCCAGCTCTAACGCCAGATCCCAGCCCTGCACCCTCGCCAAGAGGCTCACTTGGGCCAGGCTCGGCTTCACCTCCCCACCCTCCCCACTCTCCCATGCCCAGGAAGTGTGCCCAGTCTGTGCTAGGCAACGGGGGTGCTGCCCTGTGAACCAGGAGATGGGGGGCCTGGAGCACAGGGGCGTACCTGCATGAGGGCCAAGTCCTTGTCCCGGCAGCCAGCGTTGGACACCACGTACAGGTGCCCCTCAGAGGTGTTGGTCACAATCAAGTCATCTAAGATGCCTCCGGCCTCATTGGTAAATAGCGACAGCACCCCCTAGCACCAAAGTGGAGCATCTTCGCCTCCAGGTCCCACAGACCAAGGTCAAGTGACTCAGACACAGTCCAGCCCCACTCAGCCACACAAACTCATGGACAGGCATGTGCAAGGGGCAGGGCTGGGTCAGCCCGGGTCCCTGCCCAAGCCCAGGGGTTTGACCCTTACAACTGAGAATGTTTTCACCCCTTCCCCACCTCGGGGGACCTCCCTGATCTGGTGGGGGGCCTCTGCACTCCCGTCCTACCCAGACCTGGGCAACTCAGCCAGTGCCCCAAGGACAGAAGCTTCCAAGGCCATCTTGATGATCCCACAGGCTCTACAGCAATACCCACAAAATACTGTGAGGGTGGCCTCAGCCTCCCCACCCAACAGACAGAGCCTGGGGTTCAGAGGCCACCTAAATCACCTGGGGGTCTTGTTAAAGTGCAGGCTCTGATTCAGCAGGTCTGGGGCAAAGCCCAGAAGTGTATTTCTAACTAGCTCCTAGACGGTGAGGAGGCTGCTGATTTAGGGACTATACTTTCAATTGCAAGGGTTTCAGCAGCATAGATGGTCACAAAGCAGGGCATGAACTGAGTTTCTGACCTCCCACCTGGTGCAGTGAGGATGGGACAGGCCCTTCTCTGCAGATGGCTGGGTGAGGACGTGGCTCGGGCACTCCATCCACCAGGACTGCAGGCCTGTGTCTGATTGATGGCTCTGCCCCCCAAGCACGGAGCAGGGATGAACACCCACTGAGCGGAAGTAGAAGAGGGGCCCACCTGGTCTGGCCTTAGCTCTGCAATATCTCCAACCACTAGACTCTCCATCAGCTTCACTCGGTCGCGACCAAATATCTTGGTCTGGGAAAGAGATCCAAAGCCGCAGGCCGCTGCGAGAGCTTCAGTCGGGAGGACCCCTGCAACCTCCCCACCACCCACGGCACAGTCCCGCACAGTCCAAGCGCAAGACCAGGTTTGTGGTTCTGCAGATGGGAGGGGCCCCACCTTCTGATTCCTCCACATCTGCCAATATCGCAGGGAATGAATGGGTGCGGGGTTGGGGTGGGGGCGCGGTTTCAGGAGCCTGAGAGGACCCAGCACCTTCCTGAAATACCCACTTTGCCAAACTGATAGCCAGGACAGAGGGAATGCCACTAAATTTTCACAGGCTGGGGAGACAGGAAAGGATCAGACCCTGAATTAATGGTCCCGGTGGCCACAGTCTGAAACCTTCTGGAAGGGCGACCCTTGGAGCCCAGCTCTCAGCAGACAGCCCAGGGCCGCACCACTGTGAACAGAAAAGCCTTGGTCTGGCGGCCGGCGTGCCGCCCCAGCTCACCTGCAGCATGTGGGACACGTCAAAGAGCGAGCAGTGCTGGCGTGTGTGCAGGTGTGACTCAACGTGGCGGTCCCGGTACTGGACTGGCAGACTCCAGCCGGCGAACGCCACCATCTTCCCGCCGTGGGCCAGATGGAAGTCATAGAGTGGTGTCCTGCGGGGCACGTCCTGCAGGCAGCCAGGCTGGTGCTACCAAGGCCCCAGCCCCCTCCCTCCCTCGGCCCCCTCGAAGCTGGTGCACCATCCCCCAGAACCCTCTATCCCACCTGTGTGCAACCAAGCGGACGGCTCAGGGAAGGGAGTGCCGGCTGCCGCAAGGCCAGACGGGCTACCGTGCTCATCGCCCACTGCATTGTTGCCCTCAACGGGCGCAGCCGGCGCACAGAAGCCGCCACTCCACCAAGCACGTTGGGAAATGTAGTCCAGGCCCTGCTCCGGCCGACCCCTCTCCCACAGGGAGATCAGAAGAGGGCAGGCAGCCCCTAGGGCAGGCGGGGCTTTACAGCAGAGACTGCAGGACTCCAAATGCAGGGAATCAGCCCCAGGCACTTGTGGCAGACGGGCAGACTGGGCTGTCCCAGCCTGTTAGGCTACTCAGAATCATAGCTGGGGGCTGGACCTCCCTCTGCGGACTGCCCTGCCTCCAAAGGGTCGAAGTTCTGCAAAAGGCTAAAAGGTCTGAATCTCGCATTCATGCCTTCAGAAGTTTAAGGTCAAATGAGGGGCGATGGACGCAGGAGGGTGGTGCCAGCTGGCAGGCAGAGCACAACAGAAACCTGGCCTCCTGTGAGGGTCTCCAGCTCCCCCTGGGCAGACACAGGCAGCCAGCACACTCCTGCATTTCACAAGTTTTATTGATCTTGCTGCACACGAGGCCCTCAGCTGAGTGCTGGGGACACAGCCATGAATGAAGCGTGGTCCCTGCTACCCCAGGGGTTGCCCACTCCCTGAGCACATGACTGTGGTCAATACCCTTTTAGCAAAGGCTGAATGGAGCTAGGTAAGTGACCCAGCAGGCAGAGACAGCAGGTGCAAGAGCTCTGACAAGGTGAGACAGAAGCAGGTGCTGACCTTCCCCTACAAAGCCACTGAGCCACACAGATACCAGGTCTGACACAAGTTGCAGTACCGCCTCGTAAGAGCCCCCAGGGGCAAAGCCCCGAGAAAACAAAAAGCAGGATTCTCTCAGAAGGAAGAACAACCTGCCTTATAGAGCGACTGGCCTGGGCCACAGAGGACAAGACGCCAGCCAGACTCCTGCCCTGGACCGGCTCCTGCCAGGGTGAGCCCCCGTCACACTGAACACGACCTGGAAGGGGGCTGGCTGGGACAAGGGAGGAAGGTCTGCTCTGGGCTGTCAGATGACAAACAGGTCACAGGACTCATTCTAAGCCCTGGCCTCAGCAGAGGCACCTGCCCAGGCCGGCCGAACACACCATCTGGACACCATCCAGGGGCCACCCCAGGGACCAAGGGACCGCGGCTGCCCCAATTCACAGCTCTGCTCCCTAGGCAGGCAGCGGAAGAGTTTGGAGGGAGGGAACTTCTTTCAGCGGGCATAAAGCTAAGGGAAAGACCACTAGGGGGCGCAGAAGAACTGGGGCTCCTGCTACCCGCCTCGCGCCTCCAAAGTGTGAGTGCCCAGGTGCTGCAGCCTTCCAAGGCCAGATAAAGCCAGTCCCCGGGTCACTCAGCCCACTGCACCCGGGGAGGCAGGAGGGCAAGCAGAAGACAGAGGAGTATGCTCATTGGCAGGAGGCGCAGAGGGCACCCGGGACTCTCAGTAGAATTGGAGTGTCTTTAGGGTAGGAAAAGAAGTGGTTTCGGACTGGCAGTCAGAGTAAGGACAGAATGCACCCCAGCTGGGATCTCATGCTGAAGCAACACTGTGAGCCCCCAAGAATCCTGAATCTGTGAATGTGGCCCAGACAGAATGGGCAAGCAGACAATACTCGGAATGCACAGGGAAAGCACTTCGGCCTCTGGTGGCCCAAACAAGGCCTGGGTGGGCACCGAAGGCCAACTTCCTTCTACCAGCCATGGCTCAGGTGTAGGAGAGCAAGTTCAGGTCGTAACAGCCATCCACCTGCAAGAGAAGAGACCGTGAGATCTGACCCACTCAGGGCAACAAGAGCCAAGCAGAGGGGAGTGACCACTCACATCAAAGCGGCCGATCCTCGTGGAGGTGTGGCTGGCCCGGATCATCTCCGTCAGCGCCCACATCTGCTGCACCTCGGAGGATACCCTGTTGGGGTCTGGGAGACCCTGCTCCAGAAGGAGGGGTCAGTGGCCATGGGTCTCTCCCTAGCAGCCCCCTCCCTTAGAGCTCCGGAGAGGCCACGCTGGGCTAAGGGGCCCCCCAGCTGAGACCAGTAGCATCCCCATGTGACTTGTGAACCAGGAGGCGGGCCAACCCCACGCAGATGCCTCAAATGCTGTGGCGCACCCGGGAGGAAGATGACAGAGTGAACCAAGGGCCCGGGGTTCAGTCCTGAGTCATACAGAAAGGGGCCCACCGTGGCCAGTGCTGGACAGGAGAAGGCTGAAGGCTTACCTCAAGGCGAGCAGGCTGCTCACAAGGCGCTGGGTGGGAAAGCCACTGGGGGAAGGTCACGGAGGGGCTCTGCAAAGCGAAGGCACACTGCCCTGAGGAGACAGGGCGGGAGGGCCCCGGGACCAGATTCCAAGGTCTCAGAACCAGAAAGACCTCTGAGCCTCAGACACTCGGAAAACCCGGTTCAGGGGTGCAACGGGCTATCAGACTACCTAAGCTCTTCTGTTAGCAGAAACACACCTCAGGAACACAAGGAACAGAGGTCTCTCCCAGCACCTGAACACCCCATCTGACAGCTGCAGGTCACCACCAAAGTCACAAGACCTGGGGACACAGCCTCACCTCTCATCATGAGCTTCCAGCATCCCCACCTGGCTAACTTCCATGAAGTGTCCCCATCTTACCCACCTGTTCCTACTCCACCCCCAGTTCTCCTAGCATAGCTAGGAGCCTCCTGGGGAAAGACCAGACAGCAGGTCTGAGCTCGTTACTGACCTTGGGTCCCTGCTGGTAAATCTGGAGTTCCTCCACTGTGAAAGACAGCCATAGTGGCGACGGCTGCCGCAGAATCAGGCGCAGCTCCTGTACTCTGGCCATGTCACACAGCATCTGAGAAATACACACACACAGGGATGCAGCAAGGCCCCACTCACTGCCCACGAGCCTCCCAGCCAGCAATGAGCCAAGATGCTGCCTCCCCAGGCTTTGGGGGAGGACAGAGCAGTAATCTCTCTAAGGTACTTGCCAAAGAGACACGGCCCAGGCCAGCCTTGCCCCTCTTCCCACTGGTATCTGGGCCCAATCCCCAGACCCCCTGTGAGCCCCCATCTGGGCTGCCCTGGCCAGCTGAGCCCCAGCTGACCTGGTGCTTGAACAGCGACACGTGCTCCTGGGCCCCCTCCTCCCTGTGCGGGTCGGGCATCAGGCGGTAGTCCCGCAGGCAGGTCACCCATTTGGCCGGGGTATGCATGGAGCTGTGCTGGCGAACACGGATGCTCAAAAAGGCTGTGTAGTAATTCTTAAACATGATCTCCTGCAACTAGAGTGCACACATCCCCCAAGACAAATAAGACCCAGACCCAGGGCCTGAGAGGCTCAAAGGTTCCAATTGCTCCTCCACTTGGAAATGTACTCTTCTTCCAACTACCATTCCAAGCATCCTCTGGGGCCTAAAGACAATTTTATTGTCCTAGAAGAGCTCACAATCTAAATAAAAACAGTTCATGCAAGGCTGCAGATCCTGCCACATGTCCATGACGCTGCAGCAGTCAGAGCCCTAACTCTGAAAGAAGCAGAAAACGTACAGATGAGGCCTGAAGGAGGAAGAGTCCACCAGGTGGACTGGCAAAAGCACAGAATGTAAAAGTAGCACAGACAAGAGAGGACCAGAGGCTGGGAGAACCTGGCACACCCCAGGACAGTGAGGGATTTGGCCTGGCCACAGCAGTCCACCCAACACTCATCAGAATCACCAAGGAAGTTTGTTTTTGTCTTGTTATAATACAGGTGTGGAGGCTCCACTCCAGACCAACTGAATCAGGACTTCCAGGATTGCGCCCTCTAAGGACAATTCCCAGCTTACAGTAAGGAGCAGCTCGGAGAAGAGCCACACAGTACAGGACAAAGCGAGGGGTGGAGAGGACGACAGGGCAGACTGGCCCTGTGTGCCAGGACGTTAGGAAGTGGACCGTGTCCTCTGTGCTGAGGTCCTGTAGAGTCACTCTGCCACCAGATATGGACGGGCAACTGGGGATGGGAAACTGGAGCCACTGCGAAGATGCTAATCAGGATGAGCTGAGCCCGACCTCCAGCAGGGGCTATAGGATTGGGCGGTGGCAAGTCTGGGGAAACCTCATTGTGTAATGATCCCAGACAGTGGCCAGGGACAGAATGACTTCTCATCTGTTTGGTTCCCAAGTGTATCTCCAGCCCCTAGCCTACTGTCCGGGCTGTGCCTGCGCTGCCCCGGCCATGGGGGATGGATGCAGCCGAGCACAGGCCAGGATGCTGTTCTAGGAAGTACAGTTCATGGAAGGGATAAAGGGTCTTGAGTCACAAGCACAAGCGCACAACAGATGCCGTTGCTAAAAGACGGAACGCCTGGGCCGCGCCCGCCTTCCCCAGTCAGCCCCGCCCAGGGGCCGCGGTCGCGCCCACGGGGCTGGCTCACCTCGAAGGGCGCGACGCTGGGGAAGGTGACATCGAGGACCAGCACGCCAGGCCGGCCCTGGGAGGTCCGCACGTCGCCCACCTGCAGGGCCACGGTGCCTTTCACGTGGCAGGGCACCAACACTCGGGACATGGTGCCAGCGGCCGCAACGAGGGCTGGCGCCTGCAGCCGCGGGTCCCGGCACCTCCCGGCGCCGCGGCCGAGCCCCGGAACCACAACTCCCGCGACGCCCAGCGCTCCGCCGGCCCAGCCAGTAACAGGCACACGGCCGGCCGGGAGCCGGAAGCGCCCGCGGAAGCGCCGCGCCAGCCAATCGGCGCAGGCCCCCGGCTCCGGAAGCGGGCTGTGCTCCGCGTCCACGCGTCCGAACCTGGCTCTCTGCTTCGCGGCTCCGCCTCCACGTGGGACGCCGGGGCGTCGGCCTGCGTTAAGTGCGGACGTAGATGGGAGCCTCTTTTTTTAAGGAGCAAAAGATTCGGGCAGATAATGCGAAGATCAACAGCCAGTAGCCCTTGGAAGGATGCTTACGGGGCAGCCCATCAGGGAAGTGCCAGTGAGAGTTCGCGCACACCCGCTAACGACCCGCAGGGATGTGCGTGCCTGGAACCCTCATCCAATGGTAATTTACAGCCACTGTGGAAAACTGTTTGGCATTTCTTTAAAGGCTAATTTTTGCCTACAACGTGATCCAGCCATTGTACTCCTATGTGCCCAGGAGAAGCGAAAGCATAGGTCCAAGACTTGATTCATAACAGCCAAAAATTGGAACTAATCCAAATGTCCAGATGAACATGTAAACGAACTGTACTATATCTACACAATGGAATACTACCCAAAGTAGAAAGAGATGAACAATCCAAAAACCCAGCAACAGATGAATGGGTAAGCAAAATGTGGTCTATACACAAAGTAATTATTCTGCCTTGAAAATGAATGAAATTCTGGTGCGTGCTTCATTGTAAATATGCTAAGTGATAAAAGGATAAATACTCTATGATTCCATTTAAAGTATCTAGAATAGGCACCTTGCTGAGACAGGAAGTAGAATAGAGGTGGTGAGGGGCTCAAGGGTAAGCCGGAATAGTTACTGTTCCACAGATATGGAGTTTCTGTTCACCATGATGAAAAATTTCTGGGAACGGTGATGTTACTGTGAATGTACTTAACACTGGATTATACACTTAAGAGTAAAGTGATAAATTTTATGTATTTTTTACCACATTTGGAAAGGAAAAGGAATGAACTAATAAACACAGCACTGCTGCCAGATTGCACACGCACTGTTAGGCCAGAGTCACAGCCAGCAGAGCACTTACTGCATTACTCCACTTACATGGAATTCTAGAAAAGTCAAAGCTAATCTGTAGCAGTATAAATCAGAAAGAACAGTTCTCCTAGGGCCAGAGGTGGAGTTGGGGATTGACTGTGAAGAAGCAGAGGACATGTTTTGGGGTGACGAAAGGGTTCATGACTTGATAGTGGTCTAGTTACATCTGTCTAGACATTTATCAGAAACCATTAAACTGAGTCCTTAAGATTTGTGCATTTACTGCACCTAAATTTATTGTACCTCAGTAAACATTTTAAAAGAAAAAAAAGGCAAAAAATATTGACCATCCCTCCAGGTGCTTGTGGAAACAGCGCCTCAGAGCTTGTCAGTTAAGTCTCTTTCGGAGACACTAAAGCCGAGGCCAGCAGGAGTCCCGGGACTTCGCAGGCCAAGGAGGCGGTGTGGAGTAGAGCCGGGAGCAAGGCCTCTTGGTGCCCACCTCACACATCGGAACCCTCCACACAGTGATCACTTGGTGAGCTGTGCCTTCTCCGGGAGCATAGTCCCAGCAGCCCTGTGTGGCCCCTTGTGGCAGATGAATCTCACCCCCTGTGTGGGGAATGGCCACCTCCCCTCCAGCCCCTTCACCCCGTGACCCACTCCGCGGCAAGATGGCCTTTCCACTGTGAGACCCTCATGGAATCCCTCTGCCTCAGAGTCAAATCCAAAAGCTGGGTTAAATCCATAGGTTCAGAGCATGAATGGCCACTGCTCACAGGCTACTCAGAACTGTGCCCTCCCCAGCGCTGGCCCCTCACCCCCACTGCCTCCCTCCCACCTTCCAGCCTGCCCACAGGCGTCTGTCCCCTCTCCACCTTTGAGCTTGGTTTAGAATTTGACATTTCAATGAGTGCTTCTTTGATCTGGACAAAGTCAGAGGTTCTTCCGATTCTGTGGTAATTGTCCCTGTATCCTGTCCCTCACTGGGCCCTGAGGGGTGGGAGCTTAGTCTGTCGTTCTGTCCCCATCACCCAGCTGGGTGCAGCAGGTGCTCCAAAATATATCCCAAGTGGACAGTCATTCAACTTCGGGAACTTCCAGCGAAGGTGGAACGCCCGGGAGAGGGTTTTTCAGGCGTTCGTGTCAGGCAGCACGGGAGTGACTCTGAGACACATGACGTGAGGGGGAACAGAACCAGCTCTGCGCTTGGCCCAGCCTCCTGTCTGGACGGAGTTTCCCAGGGCCGTGAGGGGGCATCTGTCAGACTCCCTGAGGTGGAGAGACAGGCCCGGGCACTGGGAGGGACCGGGATGGCTGAGGCTGGCATGGGGCGCTGCACAGGCCGGCCTCGAGCTCTCCAGGGGCCTCCTCCCCTGCGGCTGCAGCTTAGTGAGAACGTGCATGTGAGGAAACCACCAGCGACAAAGAAAGGACTTCCCGAAGGGGGAGAAATGGTAAGTTGCCAGATCTACTCAGAACCAAAAATAGCTTGTGTTCTCAGCAGCCATAATAAAAATCGAACCTGTGGGACACGGCATAGAGTTCTTGGGCGGGTACTGCTCCAGTTGTGGATTAAAAACTCACCTAGATGACGATTTGCTCTGATCCAACTTAGTAAAGCTTAAGATCAAGCATCAAAATGATAAGAACATTTAAATGTACCCCAAAACAAAGGTCAAGAATGTTTACAAGAATACAATAGTTAGTATTGGCACCCAGAAAGGTAAAATTTGCAATGTTTGGCATCCAATTCAAAATTACCAGTCATTCTGTAACATCTTTCTTCCTATGCTGACAGGTAGTAACCACACTAGTAGGGGTGAGGATTTAATAATAAGGGTAACTGTTGAACCACTGTGTTGTATACTTGAAACCAATGTAATACTGTGTATCAACTATACTTCAATAAAGTAGTACGCTTTAAAAAAATTACCAATCATGCAAAGAAGCAGAAAAATATGATGTCTAATAAGGAAAAAAAGTCAAACAATAGAATAACAGACGATTGAATTTGTAGACAAGCTTATTAAAACTTGAACTTAATATCCCATATATTCAAGAAAGTAGAAGAAATACTGAGCACATTTTGTATTTATGTATATACAAGTTGGACACCTAGGAGCACCCATGCGTAGTTGTAGTTCAAGTCCAAAGGTCTAAGAACCAGGAGAGCTGATGTTGTAAATCCCAGTCCAAGACCCAGGAACAGCTGATGTTTCAGTTGGAGCCCAAAGGCTGGAAAGACCAATGTGCCAGCCCAGTAACCAGGCAGGAGTTTCCTCTTAATAAGCTTTTTGTTCAAGTCGTCAATTGATTGGCTGAGGCCCACCCAAGTTGGAGAGGGTGGTGTGCTTTACTCAGTCTGTTCAAATGTTAACCTTACTCAGAGACACCTCAGACACACGCCCAGAGTAACGTTTGCCTAATGTTTAGATAGCCTGTGGTCCCATCAAGTTGGCACAAAATTAACCATCACAGTATGTTGTTCAGTTTCCATGTTATCTGTGATTTTTTTCTGTTTTCCCTCTCTTATTCCTCTTAGTTACATTCCACTGTGACTGGAAAAGATCCTTCCTATAATCTTGGTCCCTTACAACACCTCAGGACTTACTCTGGCTGCCCGCGGTCAGTGCTGGACGCTCCACTGCACTGAGACCGTGTGTGCAGCGCTGCTGGGGGGACGGTTCCCTCGGTCCGTTAGGTCAGCTTGGTTCACAGCATCGCTCACGTCTGCATTTCTTTCCCCGCCCGTCTGCTTGTTCTGCCCCCTATGGAACGTGGAGAGCTGCCGCCTCCAGCTGCCGCTGCCGCGCTGCCCACTTCTCCGCACGGTCCCGCCGGCTTTGGTCATGCGTTCTGGGCTTGGGGTCGGGTGTGTGTAACCGTTACAGCCTCCTGCTCTACTGTGCCTTTTATCAACACGTTTCCTTTTCTGTAACCTGTTTTAATCTGTTTTGATTTAAGACCATTTTGTTTTGCAATAATACAGCCACCCATCTCCCCTTTGGTTACTATTTGGGTGGCATGTCTTTTTCCACCCTTTTGCTTACAGCCTCTTTGTGTCCTTACATCTAAACTGACTCTTGCAAGCAACATAGAGATAGATTTTATGGGATTTTTAGAAATTCAATCTGCCAATATGTCTTTTAATAGGAAAGTTTAACCCATTTATATTGGATGTGATCACTGATAAAGAAGGGTTTACTTGTGATGTTTGTTCTCTGTACATTTTATGTGGTTTTTGTTCAATTCCTACGTTTCTGTCTCTTTTTTGGTATTTAGTTGATTTTTCATAGTGTACCACTTTGATTCCCTTCTTTGTGTATTTTTAAACTACCTTCTCAGTGGCTAAGAAATTATAATTAACATCTTAGATGTGTAACAAGCTAGTATGAATAATACGGCTTAGTTTCAGTAGTTCACAAGCACTCTGCATCTGTTCCACCCCCTCTATATTGTTTTTGTATTACATTGTTAAAATTAGGCTTTATACATTGTATGACTATTAACATAGATTTATAATTGTTGTTTTATGCATTTGTCTTTTAAATAATCACATAGAAAAAGAGAAGTTGCAAACCAAACCAAAAGTACAACAATGCTGGCTTTTATATCTACAAATAAAGTAACTTATCCTAGTATTATTTCTAATTATGGTGTCCAGTTACTGCCTCGTGTCCTGTCATTTTAGCCTGAAAGACTCCTTTTAGCATCTCTTGTAGGGCAGTTCTACTGTTATGTTGTTTGTTTTTAATAAGCAAATAGTTGAAAATTTCCTGTCTTAATCTCTAATGTCATAAACATCCATAGATACAACTCACGTAAATCTCTCTTGAGGACTCGGTAATTTTAAGAGTGTAATGTGGTTCTGAGACTAAAGATTTTGAGGCCTACTGCTCTATGGTTTATTTCTGGGAGTCAGCTTGCCAAATCATGGCTATGAGAGAATGAATATCCTTCAGTTTAAGCAGTTATGCCAAACTTCTTTCCCAAATGGCCATTCCCCAATAATCTCTCTAAACTGCACCTCTGGCTCTCCTCTCCTGCATGTCTCCCTCCCCTGCTCTGGCCACACTGGCCTCTATGCTATCCCCAGATTCCCAGGTTCACTTCCACCTGTTCATTCACACTCTCATTTCTGTCTCATCTCAGCTCCAGTACTGCCCCACCTGACATACTGCACGTGTGTTTATACATTTTCTGATTCACCCTCTAGAACGTCACTGTCCAACAGAAATACAATGTAAGCTGCAAATGTGAGCCCGTTTGTAATTTAAAAATTCCTAGTAGTCGTGCTAAAAAAGAAATAGCTTCAATTACTTTTAGTAAAATATTTTATATAACCCAAAATATACAAAACATCATCTCGACATAAAGTCAATATTTAAAAAGTTTATTAGATCGTTGACATTATTTACTAAGTCTTTGACGTCAGGTGTGTATTTCACACCTAGAGCACGTCTCGATTCCGATTAGCCGCCTTTCAAGCGCTGGGTAGTCGCGTACGGCTGGTGGCTAATGCACTGGACGGCGCAGCTCTACGATGTAAGCCCTGAAAAAGCAGGACCTGGCCTCTTTTCTGGCCAGGCCCCCAGGCGCCTAGCACATAGTAGGTGCTCGATAGAGTTGTCTGAGTATGTGAATGCTCGGATGGCCTCGCCCCGGGCACTGCCCCCGGGGATCGCCGACCGGCCCCCAGAACTGAGTCCCAGGGGGCAGCGCCGTCACAGGTGAGACAGCAGCGCCCCCTGCTGGGCAGTGGAGAGTCATCGCCCTGAGAACCAGGCTCCCCAACCCGAGGCAGGGTCGGGGGCGGCCAAGGGAGGAGGTGGGCCTGGGTGCCTGGAAATGATGTTGCCCGCCTGAGCCTTGAACCCTCAGCTTGCCAAAGGCCTTTCCCAGACCTCACCTAGTATTACCAGGCACCTATAGTATCGAGAATCCCGTTGAAGATCCAAAACAAGGAGACCATGCCAGGCTCTTTGGAAATGGCTGCCTGAAGGGGCCTCGTACAAGCCGGTACTAAGCCCAGCCTCCTGCCCAGGTGGGTCTAGGCCTTTTGAGACCCTGATGAAAGCTGATCTCCTGCACACACGTGCGCGCACACACACACACACACACACACACATGTTCTTGCTAGCAATGTTCAGAAAGCCAGAAGAGTAAGCATGAATGAATGGCACTTCAGGCCAGTGACATAGAGGATTTCCGGTAGCAATCAAGTTCCTCTTCGAGGTGGAGAGAGAGCTTCTGGCAGTGCTGAATGAATGCAGCAGGGTGATAATAGTAAAACAGTAATAACCATCAACACTTAGCATCTGTGATGTGCCAGGCACTGTTCCCTACACTGTATTCTTCTCCCAGTCCATAGCCCTGTGAGGTAGAAATCATAATTATTCTCATGTTATGGCAAGAAACCTGAAAGGGAAGGCTGAATGAGTTGCCTAAGGCCATAGACCTGCCATGCGGCCACACTGGGGCTCAACTCTGGTGGAAAGATACCACGAAGTAATAGAATCTTGTCTCAACCTTATCAGCTTTTAGGTAACAAATATTTACGGAGCTCTTGTTTCACACAGGCACAGAGCAGTGAGCAAAACCTCTGCTCATGGAATTTTCATTCTAGTAGAGGAAATGAGACAGATCAGTTTACATATCATGTCTGGTATGATAAGCACACTGAGCGAAATGGCAGGAAGCACACCCAATATACTCTGGCCAGGATTCGGCCAGGCGGTCCTGTTAAAGGCCTCCTGGGCCCGAGGGCAGACAGTGGTCTTGCCTTGTGGCCTACTGGGTTCAAAATTGCTGCTTGGCAGTAGGACGTGGCAAGAAGTGTGCAACAAGGGCAGCAGTGGCCACATTGGGCAGCTGACCCAAAGCCCTAAGAGAAGAGAGATGCAGTTTTGAGACAGAACAACTGGGAGGGCTGCGCTGGCCAGGCAGTCGAAGACTGGGAGGATGTGAGACTCAGGTAAGACCTAGAGGCAGGAACGTGATTTGGGCTTGTGCTGTGCTTAGCCCGAGGCTTGGTACAAAGTAGCTTTTCAATGTCTGTGGAGAATGACTGTTACAGCCAATAAATGGAAAGAAAACAGAGTATGTGTTGACAGTTGTGTGTGTGAATGAGAACCAGGGCCTCAAAAGCCCTCAGAGGCCCAAGCGTTGGCAGCCAGACCTGTTTGGATGGGCAGGAGGTGGGGCGGCTGGGACCCCAGGAGGCCCAGTGTGAGGGGGACCTGCAGGCCTAGGTCCCCGGCTGGGTTTGTAATCTCCAGTAGGAGGATTTCCAGGGGCTCCAAGGGGGGTGCAGAGCAGGTAGGCCTTTTAGGCCTCCCTTGGCCAACTTCAGGCTCAAGTGCAAGGCAACATGGCCAGGAGCCGGCCCAAGACTCACCGCCAGCAGGGGCAGAGCCAGACTGAAGTTCTTCGTCCGTAAGTACGCGGAGGGCTCCTAGCCTGGGGTCCCTGCAAGCCCTGAGGCACATTCAGGACCCTTTTGAATTGTAGGCAGGATTATGTGTGTAGGGACAGTCTGGGGAGAGCGCTGATAGCTATTTTATATTGCTGGAGGTAAAGAAGGCTGGGATCCTGCCACAGGAAATGAAATCCACGGTACCCCCTTCCCAGGCTCAGGCTCACACAGACCCTGTGTTGCCTCCCCAAGTGTTGGCTGGCGGCCCCACCATGTCCCTTGGGGCCTACCATGGAGTACTCAGCCACCCCCATCCAGAACTCCGTGTCCACTCAGGGGGGTGGCAAGAAACAAGACTTTCTGCCATCGTCAGGGGCTGCTGGGCACAGCTGGAAGCTTGGAGCAGCTTCCCACAGCTGCCGGGGATAGGCAGCCAAGGAATGCTTGTGCTTCCTGGCTTTCCTGGGACCCGCTGTCCTCCCACTCATGTCACGGCTCCACTGGGCTCCACTCGGGGCCTCCCTGTTGGTACATTTTATCCTATTATGAAAGGAATCTGGAAGGAGATGACTCCAGTGCTGGGCAGTGCAGGACAGGCATGAGGCCGCCCAGCTGTCAGCACCCCCCACCTCCTCCCCGGAGCTCTTCCTGCTTGGTCCCCACTCCAGACTGTTCTGCACAGTCAGGCAAGTTCCAGCAAAGTCCGGGATGGCTGGTCAGGGCCTGCTCGGGCAGCCGCCTCTGCCCCATTCTTGTCCACCTGGCTGGGCCTAGGCAGCCACTGCTGCTGCACCCCTTCTGGGCGTTCACCACACCAGCAGGAAGCTCGACTGCTCCCCTCTGCAGAGACCAGGCTCAGTGACCCTTCCTCAGGTGGCCTCCTGAGGGCCTGGGCCGCTTGATTCCCCTCACACACGCCCTCGTTCCCTGTGTGTAGCTCTTCCCACCGAGGAGCTGGGAAACATGCTTCTCAGGGGTTCCACTGTGACTCGTACCTTCTGCCTTTGGCCTTCTTGCATGTCTGGGAACAGAGTGGGTGCTTGGTAGAGGGCTTTGTGATGTGATTTAGCTGATTCCCTGCCCTCTACCCAGTTCCTTCCCCTTTTACAATTCAGGACTGAAGGAGGCCGAGACTAAACACTGGAACTGCTGAAGACGCCTGTACCTCTACTGAGAATACCAGCTGACCGCTGCCCCAGGCCTTTCTGCTGTTCTTTGAAAGGCGCCAGCTCACTTTTTCTTCTTCACTGGTTTGCCCTTCAGCCCCTTCCCTCTCTCACTGGTCCCTGGCTACTCCCACCCATCAGCAGTGTCAAGACCCCCACCCAGCTGAGGCCAGGACCCGGGAGGGAAACACAGACCTGGGCCCCATCTCTCCCAGGTCTGGAAGCTCTTCTCATGGGGTTCAAGGCCTCTGTGTCTCGGGCTCCAGGGGCGGATGGGTCCTGGTAGTTGAAGTTTTGAGGCTCCTGTGTGTGTCTGTTCTCATTCAGCGTCCGTGGAGCTCTTCACTCTGGGCCAGGCAGTGAAGGCACGACGTGAACGCGGATCCACAGCTTGGCCGCTTACTGTGTGACCTCTGCTAAGTGACTCAACTCTGGGCCTCAGCTCCTCCCTATAACATGGGGCCACTGACTGCCACAGAGGGGTGTCAGGGAGCATAGCAAAACTTTGTGTATCCAGGGGTGCAGGACAGAGCTCAATGGTGGGAACTGTTGTTATGATCAAGGGTGATCTTTGCCCTCCAGGAGCTTGAGGCCTCCTAGAGAGACAATGTTGGGGGCGTCACATGCTGGGAAGGCCGGCAGGTGTCTTTTTTGGCTGGGATATGCAGCACTTGGCAGGTGGAGGAAGAGGGGGCCTCACAGGTCATACTCCACAGGGAGTGACGGAGAGGGGATGAGCTGGTGGGTTGTGAGCAGTCTAGGGCAGGTCTATCTCCCAGCGTGGTTCAGCACAGGCCTAAATGTATTCTGCAGGGGGCTGGAAGTCTCTGAAGGTATATTGGTTTACAGGGTTTGGGCTCCAAAATACCAACTGGACTCTGCGGAGGCCTCTCCAGAAGGCTCTGGGTCTCCAAGAGGCATCATCTTCTATCACATGTTCTTTCATTCATTCCAACTTTACTGGGCACTGGAGGGTCCCAGGGTGGAGGGGGGCTTAGACAGACACAGGTCCTCACCTATCCTAGGGAGAAACTTACAACTGAAGGAATAATAGGGTGGGCTAAGCAGGGATCCAGGGACATGCACTAAAGCCAGAAATTGAGGCAGGTAGTGCGCAGGACTGAGGTAGGCCAAGTGGGAGCGGAATGCCCTGGGCAGGATTGCCAGGCACGTGAGAAGGCTTGAGGGGGCTGGCAGATGCTGGCGAGTCTGTAGGAACTTAAAGAGGGTCTCTGCGGCTGGGGCTGGGGTCACGTGCAAAGAAAAGCTGTGGTAAAGAGGCGGGGTGGGCACTGAGAGGGACAGAGTGGAGCTGAGTGGGCAGGGGCAGTGAGCAGCCCTTGTCCAGGGTGCTGAGCAGCGTGCCGACTTGGGTTCGGGTCAGCTCTGGCTGCTGTCAAGGGAGGCCTGGGTCAGCCGCGGAGCAGAAGGTGGCCTCCAGCAGAGGACAGGGCCCCACGGCCCTCCCTCCTGCAGGCTACACCTGTTTTATGGGAGAAGGTCCTCGGAAGACCCCAGCCCAAGCCCAGGATAGGGGCTGCACCCCACCCTCAGGCTGACGGGCCATGGCCCTTGGCCCTGGAGGAGTCTGGGAACAGCTGGTTCTCTTCTCCAGAGGGCAGGGAGCCCACAGCTGTGGTGGGTCTTCAGGACTGGGGTCGAGGACATGTGAACGGCAGGGCTGTGGCTGGGCCAGTCAGGCAAGCAGGGGAGCAGGAGGTCACGGCAGTTCAGCTGAGGCAGGGTCCCACTCTGACCCAGCTGTCGCAAGCAGCTGCCGCCCAGAAGAGGAGGGAGTCTGGCAGCAACAGGTGAGGCAGCCCCGTGGCTGCTGGGCCGTGGGAATGGAGGGCCCAAGCCAGGCACATGGGAGGTCTTGGGGGGAGGGGAAGCCTCTGTCTGCCCCGGGCCAGCTGGGTTTCCCTGCAGTCAGAGGCAACTGCCTCCCTCAGGGAAGGAAAGGCAGGCAGGGGCTGGGGGCCAGGCCGGGGAGTGAGCCACGTGCTCTCCTGCTCCTTTCAGTAATTCCCAGACAGTCCTCCTGGGCAGCAGGTCCTCCCCAGGACCCCCAGAGCCCTCCCTCCGGGGATCCCCAGGTTGACATTTCCTCTGCCTGCTCCTCCGCGCCTTGTCTGCACCTGTGTCCCGGCCCTTCTCCTGGAAGGCAAGAAAACAACCTGCAGCCTTGGAAACACTCTGGCCCACAAGGGTCAGAGAGGAAGAGTTTGTCTCAGGTGCCAGCCAGCTAGACGAAGGCACCAGGGCCCCTGCCCGTGTGCACCCAGCCCTTGGGCCTCACCTGGGCTGCACACACTGTACCCACCTGCCACAAGGGCAAGAGGTATGGGCATCCCCAGGCCGTGCCTCCTGTGGGCTGAGGGAACTACAGGGAGGGAGGTGGTCCCAGATGGTATGGGTGCGGTGAGGAGGCCTGCAGGCCCCCATTTTGCTGCCCACCTTGACAGCAGGGCCTCAGGGTGTCTGACAGTGAGCAGAGGCGAGCATTAGGGTGAGCACAAGGAGTTTTAGGCAGAGGAAGGGTGGCGGTCAGTGGGAAAGAGCAGCTGCTGGGCCCTGACTCTGGGGCCAGGACATCCCCTTCGGGAGCAGCTGTCCCTCAACCCCATGTCCCACCTCCGTAAAAAACCAGCTGCTCACATTCCCTCATGTGCCAGGGGGCCTGGAGATGGGATGATGTAGGCAGATATTAAATGTTTCTTTTCACCTTCTCTGGAAAAACTCTCGAGGCATCATGAATGGTTCTTTGCACAGCCCTCGGGATACTTAAGCACCACAGCAGAGCTGCAGTCGTGGGAGCAGCCATGCCCATACCCCAAGGCCCAGAACCCTGGCTGCACACTGGCCTCTTTCCTATCTGGAGAGCCTGTCCTGCGCCCAGCCCCCAGTCCTTCCCACTCCAGGCCTAACTGGTCCCCAGGGTCTCTTGTCTTGTTCGGCCTACTGAACCCATCTGAATGATGTAAACCCTCTGCTGCCCATTCGCAGGTGACAGAGCTAGGACCACGGTCCAGTCTGGGTAAGTGGCAGCTGCAGGGAGGGACTTTTGAGGGTCACTGGGTGAGCAGTCAGCAGGAGGTAGACGGGTGGGTCAGCTGCCTGAGGCCTCTCCTGCTGCCTGCTGGTGGCACCTGACCCATTCCCAGGACCTCCTGCACACCTGTGTGGGACAGTGGGGAAGGCCCGCCCTGGGCAGGACCCTCCCCTTCTTCCCCTCTCCCACTCGTCTTCTACCCGTTCCTGGCCTGTGCCCAGCCATGGGCTTCCTTGCCCGGGGAGCAGGTGCTCTGCCTCTCTGGCGGGCCCTTCACCTGCAGCGCACACCAGGGGCTGCAGAGCCAGGGAGCCGCAGGGACCTCAGCTCCCCTGCTCCCATCCCCCTGGGGCTGGAGGGAGGAGGTGCTGTCTCCACATTCCAGGGAAGGTGGGGGCAGGGAAGGAGACACTTTCTCTATAAATGCTAGCTCTGACTTGACTGCCCTGGCGACAGGTATCCCTCCCCCCAAGGACCCCCAGTTCTGCCTCACCCCCTCCCACCTCTTTCCCACCTAGGAGGGGGGTGCGGTGGGGGGAGACTCCAGGGCCAGGACCAAGCTGCTGCCTTGACCCCTCGCCCCACCACATTCCTTCCCGGAGGCCCCGGCCGCCGCCCCACCTCCTGCTTGCCCCTCTCTGCTCCCATGCCCCTTGCTCTGGGGATCCTGTTCTTCTGGCAGCCCCAGCCCAGCTGAGTGGGCCTCAAGCCCCTGCCCTCTCGCTCGCGGCCCAGCCTCCATGTTCACTGACCCTTCGCAGCTCAGGCCAGGCGACCTCGCGGGTCCCTCAGACCTGCCCGCTGACCCCACCTCACCGCGGCCGTTCCCTAGGTTTGCTCCCCGGCCTCCCAAAGGGCCAAGCTCCCTTTCACCTCCTGCAGGACTGCCTTCCCAGCCCCTGTGCCCCTCCCAGCCCTCACTCGTGAGGGTTGCATTTGCCTTCGCCTGCTTACTTACTGGCCATCTTGCCACACTAGGTTTGGCTCTGCAAGAGACTGTGTGCTCCATTTACCCCTTGCTGTGTCCCCAGCATAGAACAGACCCAGTCAGATTGCAGATGGCAGGAAGTGATCTGTCGCTCTCAATGACAGGCAGGCCAGAGCCCACACATGAGGTCATGTGGTGATGGGGCTGAAAAAAGAGGCTCAGAGAAGGCAAGCCACTTAGGTAAGGTCACACAGTGAACTCAGCTTGGGGCCCATGGGGGCTTGCTCATCAGGTCACCCACTGGGAGGCTTGGCTGAGGAGCTGACATTCATTCTTGATCCCGTTATTACTTCCCTTCCAGGTAGCTGCTGGAATCCCCCAGACCGCAGGCAAGGGCTCCCAGACGCCCTGTCTGTCTCTGTCACCACTCAGTCTAGAGCAAGGCCTATCTGTCCACTTGGGCCCAACACTTCCCAGCATTCCAAGGGCCCACCTGTCAGCTTGGTAAGCCAGGATCAGTGATTCCTGGGTAGCCTGTTAGTGTCTCTTGACGAGGGGCCACAGAGGGGAGCCCAGGCTGATGAGAGGGACAGACCCAGATCTCAGGCCAGCTTTGAGGGGAAGAGGTGTTTCTGCCCTGGTGGAGCCCGTGGCTGAGCTCTGAGGCACACATGGGGCTAGGACCAAGAGCAGAGAAGGGACTCTCAATTTGGCTGAACCAGATGTGTAGGGTGGCTTCCCCTGAGACTCTGGGATTAGGAGCTAGCTGGTTGGGGACTGAAGAGAATTAACAAATAGGCCCCTTAGCTTTGCTTGCTTCCACAGGCTGCCCTGCTAGACCAGACCTAAACTGGTGTTCAGTCCAGTGTTCAAGGCCACAAGCCCAGTGTTTTGGGAACAGCTGCCCAAAGTCTGCCTTTGGGGACTGTCTTATCCCAGAGCCAGCAGGGAGTGGAATGTGGCTAACGGAGGGGGGGTGCAGGGAACATGTGTGTCACCCAGTGGGAGATGTGGCTCTTATTCCTTCAACCGATGTTCACCCTTGCTGTGGGGTTCCTGTCCCCAAAAGACTGCATGTTTCCGGAGGGCCGGGGGGGGAATCTTGCCACCTGGTTGGCTGGAGGAAGGCTCTGTGCCAGACCTGTATAAAGGGGTCTGGTGGAAGTGCTAGAGTGGAGGGCCCTCAAGGAACGTTCTGGCTTCTGGAAGGGCTTGTGGTAGGCTCAAACACGCCCACTGGCAGTTTCTCCCGGATGAGTTTATCAGCCCTTTCTTTCTGTCAGAGCTGCCAGACAATCTGCCTTCTGTTAAATCCAGACAAAAGGGCCCCCTCCCTTGCCCTGACTTGGCTGGCCCTGCTTGCCAGCCTACTACTGCAGGCTGGCCTGCAGGCCTGTGTTTGGATCGGGCACCTCTACCCTCAGCCAGCATTGACCCCTGTCCCAGTTCGTAGGGCCTGGGGGGGATTAGCAGTAGAAGCCTCCCTCCCTCTGGAAGAGTCAGGCTGGGGACTGGCCCTTGGCCCTCAGTTCTTTGGGAGCATGCCAGAGTAGGTCCTTGAATCTTAGGACCAGAAGAAAGTTTGGTCCATATAGGTGTCTGCTGGATTTCATCTGAGCTAGAACCAGAGCCTCAGCTGAAATATATCAGCCCCAAGTCAACACTGGGACGTTTGCCTGGGGCCTGCACAGACAGGGCTTGGACCCTGAGGGGTGACTTCCAACTAGGAAGGGAGGCAGGCAGCATTGCCTGATTTCTTCCTTCTCAAACAGAAACTGAACCTCTACTGTGTGCAGGCTGCTTGGTGATACTTGCAACGTGAGGCCAGGCAGACTGGTCTCTGGCTTAAGGGCTCATACTCCAGTGGAGGAGACAAACCTTAACGAGGCCATCTCCTAGGAGCCTCTGGCAGGGGATCTAAGTGGAGACAGTACTGGAGGTGAAAGGCTAGGAGAGTTGAGGGCTGTCAGGCGTGAAGAACCCCATTCTCAGCCTCTGATGAGTCCTCCCAATCTCATTCCCCACAGCTGCTCCTGGGTGTTCCCCAGGCCTTGCTCTTGGCCATGCTTTCCAGTTGGAGAGAGCACCAAGCCTCGCTGAGGGTAGCCGAGGCCCTAGTGTGGTTCCAGGACAGCCCCCAAGGGTGCATCACTAGGGACCTTGTGCTGAACCCTCGAGTGGGCTATGAAGTACCCCAGGAAGGAAATGCTTGACTCAGGATGACAGTAACAAGGCCCTGTCTTTACAGCCCCTCCCCAACCTAGAGGTCCATGAAGACAGGTGCTCACCTCCCTCTTCACGCTGCTCCATGCTCCATGGGGGTTAACTGGGCTCCAGCGAGCACTGGTTAGGCCCAAAGAGACTGGCCCAACTCTGGCCAGCCAAGCCTCCTGCCTTCTAGAGTCTGAAGCAATGAGGCTCAGAGCTCAGGACTGTTCTGGTCTGTGGGGACAAAAACAGGTGGAATCTGCTAAGGCTGGAGGGCTGGAGGAGGAGGACAGCATCAGGGCCAGCCTGGGGCCACGGTACTTCCAACTGAGCCCTCAATCTGGAGAGGCAGGCACTAGAAAGGATTTTCCCATAATGGCTTCAGGCAAACTGTTTGTTCTCTCTCCTCCCAGGACTAGGAAGGGCCTATGCCATTTTTTTGCACCAGCAGAGAGACCCTGTCTTGGTCAGAGCTCTGGGCGCGCTGGGGCATGGGACACAGGGACCCTGGAGCTGCACTGAGGCCCTATTCCTCATCTAGCAAGACTAGAGCCAAAAGGAAGGGGAGTTGCTCTGGCATTCACGCGTGTCCAGGGAGGACTAAAGAGCAGCCAGCAGCTTTGGTGCAGATGGCAGGAGGGTGCTTCATGAGGCCCATGCTTGCTGTTGTCTTTTGTTTTGGAAAAACATATATAGCTATACAGCTAGCCACTGAAAAGCCCAGCAGAACCTAGGGCTGCAAAGCTGTGCCTGGTATATTTGGGGAAGGGGCTGAAGGAGTGAATGAGAATCTATTTTGTTTAGAAACTCAGTAACTTTCTGCATTCCGAGCCCTTTCAAAGCAACAGATTTTTAGAGCTGGACTTGAGAGGCCATTACTTCTTTAGTTTTAACACTTAAGGGATGATTTGGGGCCTTTCCCCTGATTTTTAGTTCCTTTTCTAGTCTGTTTGAATGAAGTTTGGAGCCTATGCATTAAGTATAAAAAAAATCACAAACAGGTGTGCATGTTTGGGAGCTGGGGCACACCTGTCTGATCTGCAATTTCTCCCAGACGCTCCCGAGGGGAAGAAAGAGGGGAGACTCGCAGCTATCTAGATTCAAGGAGGTACCACTGGCCAGTTCTCGGTTCGGAATGTGCTCCCAGACCAAAGTGTGGGCCTGGAATTCCAGCCTGGCCACTGGCCCAGGGGGACTGGGCACATCCTGGGCAGGGTTTGGGGGGCGACAGGGAGGACAGCACACCGTGCGCCCATCCCCAGACCCATCCAGTAACTGTCAGGTCCGGGTCCTCAGGGTAGGGCCCTGGGGAGAGCAGAGCGCCTGTAGGACCCCCGCCTCGAAGCGACAGGGACCTCGGCAGCAACCCCGCCCCTGCTCCCCACCCCCGGAAAGTATGCAGGCCGCAGGGAGCGAGTGGCCGGAGCCAGCGGGTCAGAGCTATTTCTGGCGCTAGGGCAGGCATTGGATTCCGGCGTCCCCGCAGGGACAGGGGCCGACGGTCAGGCCGGAGGCGCTTCCCGGACGCCCCCAGCTGTCGGGGGTTGTGCTCTTGGAGAGAGGCCGGCTTCCCGCCGTTCGGCTCTCGCCTCAGTTTCCCCATCCGTGTAAGGGCCGGGCAACAGGCCTGTCGAGGACGCTTCCTGATGGTGTTCACGGCTTAGCGATGCCTCCTGGTTTGCGTTCGCGGGCTTCAGGAGCGCCGACCGCTGCCCTGACCGGTCTCCGAGGCTGGGTGGCGCAACCTCCCCCCACCCAGCAGGCGCCGCGGGCGCGCCGGGGGCGGGCAGGGCCGGCAGCGGGGCGGGGCTTCCGGCGGGGCGGGGCAGGCCAATGAGCGGCCGGCGCGGGTGGGGGCGGGGCCTGGCGCGGGTGCGGCGCGCTGCGGGCGGCGGACGCAGGCAGAGAGCGCGGCGCGGGGCCTGCCGGTCGGCTGGGCGCGGAGCGGGCTGCCGGATTGGCTGCGGCTCTCGCGTGTCAGGAGGTTGCTAGGCTCCGGCCGCGCGCCCCGCCCTCGCGCTCGGCGCTCCTCGCCGCCGGGTACGTGCTCGCGCGGAGGCTGCGGCGCTCGCGCTTCTCGGGTCCTCGGGTCCTCGCGCTCGGGTGGGCTCGGCGGCGGCGACCGGCGGCGACTTGCGGCCTGGAGGAGCGCGCACCTGTCGCGGCGCTCGGTGAGTGCGCCGCCTTCCCCGCCGCCGAGCAGGGTAGTCCGGGCCCCGTCCCGCCCGGCCGAGCCGCCCTAGGAACACCTGCTGCTGCTCGCCGTGCGGCCCGGGGCGGGGACGCGGCCGCGGACGTCCTTGCGGGTGAGGCGGCGCGCGGCCCGGCGGAGTCGCCGCTCTCGGCCCCTCAGGCGGAGGCTCGGGGCTCCGTGGTGGGCAGGCCTCAGCCCGTCCGCGCTCCCGGCGCGGGGCCTGCGCGGCGCGGGCGTGTGCGGCCTGGGCGCCTTTCGGGCGTGCCGCTGGGCCGGGGCCGGAGGACGGGGCGCGGAGCCCGCGCGGGAGGCGGGGAAGGCGCGCAGCCGCGGGGTCCCCCCGACAAGCACACACGCGAGCTTCTCTGGAAGCCTGCCGCCTTTTCACCTTTTCCGTCGGTGTTGGGAAAACCAGGTTCACCCACGGATATTTGTGGGAAAGGTCTTCAGAGGGAAAGGCTCTCTCGGCTTAGACTCTCTCTGCCGTAACTTACAATTTAATTTCATTCAAACTCAGTGACTAAAGTGCATATTTTAAATCCTGTGACTTGAGAAGCTCTTAGTCAACTGACTGACTTCAGACTTAGTTTTTAATAGTCGCCATAAAGTTCTGCTTTGGGAGCTGGAGCCTCGGGCAGCACATTTATGGCCTAAGTTCTAACTTAAGAACCTGGCTTGCTGTTTCCCTAAATAAGCATGGAACCCAGACTCTGTGCAGGGAGGGTGGTGTTTGTAGGACAAAGGTCCAGATAAAGAGTTGTACGTGCTACCTGGTGTTTGCAGTCTACCGTAGATGCGGTATTTTAACTTTTATCAGGTTGCTCTAAGCTTAGTGTGGAGAAATGATAATTCAAGAATGTTCCTGGTTTTCAACCGTGGGGGCATAAAAATCTAGTTTGAATACAGAGGAGTAGAACTGAACTGTTTGCCTTGGAGCCAAGGAATAACAGGGAGGCTGAGGAGCCCTTTCTTGGGGGAAGCAGGAGGGAGCTGGATTGCATAGTGTGAACCTGTTGGAAGCCTGTGGGATACCGTACGAAAGCAGGAGTAAGCTGTGCTGTGTAGGCAGCAAACACCTGTCTGGAACACAAGAGCTGGTGTCGATAACACACTTCTTGAAAGAGGCAGAGGGCTAGTCTTCACTGTCTTGAAAATTGATTTTGCAAATTGCATCGATTCACTTAACAAATATTTGGCTTCATTTGTTTTCCAAATTCTGTGGTAGGTCCTGGAGACCCATAAAAAAGGCTGGTTTTGCACTTAAAGAACTCAGTTTAGGGGGCTGGGGGGTGTCAGGGAACCTTATGATTAATGGTGCCTGCTCACTGAGTGTGCTCGCGTGGTGCTTTGGGAGCCTGAGGAGAGGGGATTCCTGAGCTGAGACTTGCAGGCCCACCAGGAATTAGCTGAGGGACGGCAAGTTTTGAGCAGGGGAACCACATGTACATTAGTGCCTAAAATAGCACCTGTGAGTCCTCCAGCTTGACAGGTGTGAGCCCCAGGCTTTTTCACACTCAGTACTGAACACTTCATACTCAGGGTGCAGGAACCTGGGAAGGCTTTTAATCAGTGGAGTGGCATGGTCCACACCTGTTTTTAGAAGGACGTTGCTGGTGGCCACACAGGTTGTGGCAGGGAGGGAGGTGGTCAGGACCTCTGGCTCTGAGGTCAACCTACAAAGGAGAGATGAGGGGGGAGGAGCCAACTGAGAACAGGCTGAAGAGGTTGAGCGGAGGGCATGCCAAGCTATGCCCGGGAGGAGCCTGTGTTCAGGAATGTGTGGGTCAGAAGATGGAGCATGCCAAGGATTTTAGCCACTTTTTCTACAGCTTTGCTGGTGTGTGTTGAAGACTGAGAGTGGTGAGGTTTGGAGGGACCCTGGGGCCACTTAGACTGGGGTTGTTTAGGAAGGGAGGGGCATCGCGTTTGTTAGAAACCTCTCTCCCTTGAATTGGGGGCACTACCCTTCCTGTTGGGCACGCCTGGTGTTTTGCCCTCTAGGGTGGATGAGTGCTCATCCTTGTTGAGGCAGATGAGACCATCTTCAGTTCTTTCCCTAACAGCCCCCCTGCTCTAGGTCAGCGACGAGACAGACCCACATCAGCCACAGTTGAGGGCCTTCTGTGTTTCTGTTCCACGTGCACCTTTGTGATGCTTAGGAGAGGCCTATACTGGCTGAGGAAACTGAGTCATAGGTGAAGGAATGTTCCTAAAGTCACACCACTGTTACCATGTGGCAGTCAGGATTTGAATCCAAGTTGAATATTGGCTGTACACTTCTGTGTGTGGGTTGCACCAGACTGGCAGTGGTGACCTCGATTGGGTGCTTCCCTGGCGAAGACCAAGCTCAGATGTCTGGTGGTAGGCAGGACATCAGGACAGTATGGGAGAGGTCATCAGGGACTCCCCACAGAACTCCAGGAACATGCTTTGAGGGACCAATCTCAGAAACCAGGGCTTGCCGGAGCCTTCCTGGGGCCTGTGCTGGTCACTCTGGGCATCTCGTTGAAGTGAGCCAAGGAGCTGGGTCCTTGGCTGGGAGGCCTGCATCCGAGCTGGACCTTCAAGAGGGTTGGTGGTTTGACTGGTAAAGGAATGGTGGCAGGAAGGTCACAGCTCTGTGGAAGAAGAAGAGATCAGAGGTGAAGGGTGGGAGGGAGAAGACTGGGCACCTTTTATGTATGTTCTAGAAAGTTGGGTTGGAGTCCTCATGCCACATGAAGGAGTTTGGACTTACGAAGGAACAGGGAACCTTGAAGGTCTTAGAGCACAGCTGTGGGGTGGGATCAGCTCTTGGATTTCAGAAGTGAGCCCCCATGTGAGTTGAGTCTGGGCTGGGCCGGAGGCAAGTTGGTCTGGTGGGGACACACTGGACCTGACTGAGGACAGTGGTCAGTAGGGGAGGAGGGAGCGAGAGAAGGCTCAAGATGAGTCAGTTGAGCAGGCGTTAGGGACCTGAATGGTGCGAGTGCCATCAGAGGTCTACTATTGAGTGGGAGGGCACAGGGGACAGTGACATACAACAGTGTAAGGCAGCATTAGCCAAGTGCTCCTGAGGACGTAGAATAAAGGGGCCCCCAGATTGCAACTGTTGGTGGCTGGGGGGAGGCTGGAGTCTTTTTTTTCCTCCCCCAAGGCAAAATAATTTTTTTATTTTTGATGTTTTTTTATTGAAGTATAGGTGCTATCAGTATTATATTGGTTTCAAGTACTACAACAGAGTGATTCAACAGTTAGAAATGTCATTAAATCCTCACCTCCGCTAGTGTCAACATCTTTCTGTATCTGTCAACATAGAAAGATGTTATGGAACTAGTGACTATATTCTCTGTGCTGTACTTTCATCCCCCGAGGCTGGAATCCTTGTAGCAGGTGGGCAGGGGGGGGGGCTTTTGGGGGAGCAGCAGGGGTGGGGAGGGAACGACCAGGCCATGTCTGAGGACCAGGGTGTGGATGGGCTGTAGCCAAAGGAAGTGTCTTCTGGGGAAAAGGGCAAGAGGTTGACCTGACACCTGAGCGGGGCTGGTCGGGAGGCCCTGGGAGTTCTGAGTGGTGCCTCTTCTCCTGGCTGGAAGGTGTGAGAAATTGAGACCAGTTGTGAGTCTGTCGCAAGGGTGCAGCTGAAGGAGATAGGCCAGGGTGGCAGATAGCATGGTGAAGAAACGGTGAACTTGCAAAGGTAAAAGGATGATTCAGTGACCCACTTGTGTGTTTTGAAATGTCTGCAGGTTGAGAGAATCAGAAGCATGGCAGGGTGTGATGTGGCTTTAGCCTAAGGATGGCCTGTGCCGGTGTGAAGTTGGGGCCTCTGTTGCTGTGCTTTTTGAGTTGGGTTTGTTTTGGTCATAGCCTCGTGATAAGAGATGCACAGTTAGCCTCTCAGAACTGCAGTGGTGACAGACCCATTTTGTGGATGTGCAAGAGTAAGGGTGAGGCCTTGTGAGTCTCTAGCTGGTGTAGGAGGTCAGCAGTGAGAAATTGGGTTCAGTGTTGAGGTTCCTGGGTGTGTTGTTTAGTCTTGAGCCACTGCAGAGGGTGACTGCTTCTGGAGTGTCTAAAAAGTAAGAGTGCTGGTGTGAATGTGGAAGGGGACCCGGATGGAGACTGCTGTGTGTGGATGCCCGGGAACTGAAGTGCTGTGTGTTGGGGGAGGACTTCCCTTGCTGTTCCTGGAGAACGTTTTTCTCTGTGCGTGTGGAAGAGCATTCCCACGCCCTCGTTGGTGTTACGGTAGTCTGCCTGCCTTGCCACTCCAGGCCCAGAGTGTGCTGAGGGCAGTTTTGGAGGTGCGGTGATGAATCTGGCTGTCTCCCAGGAGGTCTTCGTGTGCATGCTTTGGGCATGGATTTAAAGTGGCCTTCAGGCGAGGCCCGTAACCTGCTTTGCCCTTTGACCATCCCTCTTTCCTCTGACCATCAGCCAATAATACTCCTCAGATAGCAATTCTATAAATAGGATTTTAGAGTACTTTACAAAAGTACACCAGCCAGAGGGCTTAATTTAGCTCTAATGAATAGGGTTTCCTATATTCCTATCTTTAGGTTTGAGAACTGTGCGTTTTCTTAGCCTTGCTCAGGTTCAGGGCGGAATGATGGTTGGGAAGCAGTGGTCCAGTATGAACTGGGGGTGCCTGAGGTGGTGAGGCTGTCCTGTGTTCTCCTTTGGAGTGAAGTATCCCTGAGTGAAACTGTAGCAGTATGTTACCTTAATTCCTATTTTAAAGGCAGGATTCTAGTGGGAGCAAGCTGAATACAAAAAAACCACTTTTATGGCTCAATGTCTTTATCCTCCATGTCATGGGCTGCATTTAATAGTGCTGAGGTTTTGCTCCTCAGTTCTACCATCTTGTGGTGTTTAAGAAATAACCGCTGTTGATATTTTATGTTGGAAATAATTTTGTGTCTTTGAAACTGTTTATAATTTTTGTTGCTGGATTCACTCTACAGAAAACATTTTGTTTTCTTTGTCACCTTTTGAGAGAGAAGGGTGACTGCTGGGTGGTGTGGACAGGAGACTGAGGGGCATCCCTGTCTCCTGTGGGGTTGGGCCTGTGGCGAGACTCTGCTTCTGTGGTGGGCTTTCACCGGTATTGGTTCCTCGTTTTGCTGCAGGGCTTGCGCTCCCCGGGAAGACAAGGCTTTTAAAGTGGCCTAGCACTAGGAGGTGAGCTGAGGAACTCGAGGAGAGGATTTCTGCACATCATGTACTTGGCAAAGCAGGGAATTCTAAAACACTACAGGGGAAGCCGTAGCAAATGACATGTATGTTTAAAAACAAGAAATTTTGGAGGTAAAGGTAGACAGGAAAGGGAGAATCCCTTGGCCCTCCAATTCTGTTCATTCTTTAAATAAGAAATGACAATGCAGGTACAAACTCACAAGGGTCAAAAGTATTATACCAGGGAAAAAGGCTTTCTTCCACTATCCCCTCTGTCCTTAGTTCTCCTCCCCAGGGGTAGCCGTCACCCATCATTGGCCCCGATACTTGGGTGTCCTGCAGAGGTGGCCCTTGGGCAGCACTTCTACTGAGTTTAGGTTAGAGTGTGGGTTTAATTTTTGTCCTGTTTTCCCCCTTGCATTATAGCATGATTGTTGTCCCATAAATATGGCATTCTAGTGGTTAATCTGTCCCCATCTTTGATGGTGGTTTCTTTCTTTGGTTATCATAAGTAGTGTTGCAGTTAACACCTTTGTGCATAAAGTTTTTTTGGAATCTTTTTATTACCATAATACTGAACATAAAGCTTTTGAAGAAAGTGAGGTGTGGCTTACATTTTCCAGGAGCACATCTGTAATGTCCAGTAGGCCCTGGGTCTCCTCTGCTTTGTATTGATTGTTATTTTTAAGCATCCTGCATGTTTTCCCTAATTCCTTTTCTGTGACTTGCACGGGTGTGCAGTTTTTATAGCCACACAGAGGCCCAGACCCACGGTTGCCTGCCCCTGGGGCACTATGCAGTCACTGATTCATCCTTGCTGGGGCATTCACGGTCCTTGGATACTGTACGTAGAGGGGAGCATGCCAGTTGAGGGGTGCTCCAGGAGGGGGGAAGCTTTGAAAAGATGGGTGAAGCAGAGAAGCAGGGGCCAGTGCCCGCCTGGCCCTCCGCTTCAGCGCTGGCTCTTGTGCATGGGTTATAGGAATCTATACACACACTGATAGTCAGCACGTGGACATGGGTGAGTGGAACCAGAAAGTGCTTGTTTTTGCATGTGTTCTGGTCGTCAGGGTGTCACCTCTCATGGTGCTGAGAGCATTTCCCCCAAGCATTCCTGAGGTTGGTTGGGGGGTACTGAAGTGATTCCCACAGCTGCCTATGGCAGGAGTGAGTAGTTCTGCCTCGGCTGTCATAAATGCTGCTCTGAATTGGCTCGGTTGTTTTACAGGACTGGGTTGATTCTCTAGTCAGTTTTTGCCAAGAAAAATGATATAGTCAATGAGAGCATTTCCTTTTTACTTGGCTATTTGTTGGAACCCAGGCACCATCGTTTCTGGTCTGTTAACTTTACTGTGGGGTGCCTTGATACACACACACCTGTCCTCCCTGTGAAAGCCTGGGTACCCCTGCTGGGCTGCTGGCTTGGCTTTGCACTGGGTCTGCCCTGGCCTCAGGGAGCCTTGCCTACTGGATTTTTTAATTAATGATGGAGACTGTGAGCAACCCTTGAGCGGGGGTGGACTCTGGGTCTTGTGGAAAACGAGGGCATAGCGAGAGTTCTTCTGCTCGACCTGTTCTGTTAAGCATGCCTGAGGAAGTGCCTTGTAGGTTTAGACTGACCAGTGTTGGGAAGGTTGCATTGCCTGCGTAGAGAAGTTTGGAAGGAGATGAGAAGAGAAGTTCTTTGTTAAATATCTAACAGTAGATGTCATTAAAGTGTTGCAGACAGCAGTGGACTGTCGTCTGCCCTCCTCTCTGGATGGCTGCTTCTGACCGTTGCTCTGCTTACCTGGAAAAGAGCACAGGATATCACCAGCAGGGCCAGCAGTGCAGACTGGAAGCATGGTAAAAGCCCGTCTGCTGGTGGGGCTTTTGCTGGTTAAAAAAGTAGTTCCCAGAGCAGCTGGTGTGCCAGGAAGAGACTCCTGAGCAGGGGAGGTAGATGATGGGTCTGTCCCGAACCCCTGCCCCGCCCCCTGGAGCTGACGGAGCTTGTAGGCCCCGGCCCCTCAAAGCCTGGAGTGTTTTCCTGACTGGTTGGGCACTGCTGACAGAGAGGGGACCCGTGTGGGGGCCATCTGACCCACTTGATTTCTCTCCCTTCTGGTGTTTAGGAGGGGTCCCTTTTTGACTTTGCAGCCCACAGGAAAACGGCTGTTCATGCTTTCTTGTGCAGGCCTCCAGTGCCCCAGGCGGCTTGTGCCCTTTTCCTCGTGTGAGGGGGTGAGGAATGTCCTGGTCTCCCCCTCGCCTCCTGCTACGAGCTTCCGGGGATAAAGGGGCCCATTGTGGTCGTGCTGCAATGTCAGGCCTGCACAGCCAGCGCCCCGTCTGCTGTGGTTCCTGGGTGCCGAGGGGCTGTCCTCGTGGGCTGCCCTGCTCTTCCGGAGTGTGGTCAGGGGGCTGCTCATGCCTGTGTGCCCCGGGTCTGCCCCTGCTTGTCGTGTTGCGATGATCGTGCTCGTAGACCCCTGGGCAGGCCGGAGCTCACTCTTGCAGCAGGTTGGAGACCATATTTGGGCAGGCGGGCCTGAGCTCCCAAGGGTGGCTGGGCGCCTGGCTGCCTGGTCCTGGGAGGCTGTCCCCCCCGCCCCCCAGGCCTTTCTTATTTTCCACAGCTGCTGGGAAGCACAGGATTCATCCGCTTGTGAGTGAGAGTGGACTTTTAAGTTCTTGTGTTTTAGATTTATTTTGGCCTTCAGTTATATCTCAATAAATATATTTTAGCCTCAATCAACTGTAGAACTTACTGAAGACTTGAAATGTCAGAATATGACTCTCCAGGTAAGAGAAGCCAGAGAGACTCAGCTTTTTTAGGAACAGTTTGTTCTGGGTGTGTGTGAGAGCAAACTGCCTTTTCTGTCCGGTCATTCTCCTGAGCCCAGGCCGGTGGGCCCCTGTGGAGGTGATTGGGGTTTGGGAAGTGGACAGAGGCTGTGGCTGTGGCTCTCCGGAGGTGAGGGCTTCCGCATGCAGCAGGTTCTGGGAGATGGGACTGCGAGCTGGTGGTGGGCAGGTGGATGTAGTGGTCAGTCCCCTGGACTTGGTGGAGGGCTTGTCCACATGAAGCCTGCAGGGTTGCATGGATGGCTGCTGAGAAATCTGTTCCTATAAAAGCCAGATAGGTGGTCTTTGGGCCTTTGATCTCCCGAGTACAGCAGCTCCCCTTTGGCTGTGGTGGCTACCGTGCACTGCTTGTCTCCTGTGCGATGTCCTGGGAGGGGAGCAGCCGCCGCTGCCCTGCATGTTGCCCTCCTCCTACCTTTTTCTTTAAATTACAGGGGAAAAAATCGCTCATTTTATCCTTGGGCTGAGCAGAGTGATGTGTTTCCTTCTTTGTTTTAGGACTGGGCATGGTGCTTTTGTCTAATCCGGACTAAGGCACTCTGGCTCTGTGGACGTCCCCAGCACTGTACATGAGGGCACTCTGTTTTCTAAGGAGAGCTCTGCAGATGGCGTCCAGTCATACCACGGTGTTTGGGGTCGTGACTTCCCAAGAGGTGAGGTCTGCCCATTGAGGGCCCTTGCTTTTTGCTAAGATAGGTAGTATTTTTACCACAAGTGTGATGAGATTGGACAGTGAAAACACTGAGTGCCCTCAGCAGCAGAAACTTGGTCCTGAGGAAGGGACCTACTGGTGGTACACGTCCCCTGGGGCCTCCCACCCTAACGTGGCTGTGAGTCAGGCTCTTGGCTTCTCTGCCTGAGTGAAACTGCACAGAATATGTTCCCATAGGCTGCTGAGGAGGAAATAAAGGCTTGCTGCTGGTGGGCCCTGTGCCGCTTCACACTGCTGCTTGTGAAGAGCCTGGCTGTCCCTTTTTCTCTCCGGTGTGAACTAAGAGCTTGGTAGTTAATAAAAGCCAAGCGTATTTCTTAGGTTGGGTGACAGGCCCAGGGCTGTTTTTTGTTATGTTTTGTAATTATGTAGGTAATAGATTGTTTTATACATACCAGGTATCTTGTACAAACAAACAAACTTTGGCACGAGCCCCTTGGCACCTCCCATAAAGCAAGTCCAGCTCAATGTCGCTCCTGTGTGGGACTCTGAGCGCAGTGGGGTCTTGTTGGGGCCAGGGGTCATCAGGATGAGCGCTCTACCCACCTGGAAGGCATCACAATGTATGATTCTGGGGGTGGGGGTGCCTCTGGGCTCCAGGGAGAAGACTCTAGGTAACTTACAGGCAGTGAGACCGAGTGGTCTCCCCTTCTGTGTTGGAGGCAGATGAGAGTGGAGCTGCTGGCTGTTATCAGATAAGAAAATGACTTATA
This sequence comes from Manis javanica, assembly GCF_040802235.1. NCBI lineage: Eukaryota > Metazoa > Chordata > Mammalia > Pholidota > Manidae > Manis > Manis javanica. Next base: position 1,382,442 of record NC_133158.1, read on the forward strand.
CCACCAGAGCTGAGCCAGAAGATAAAGGAATGCTCACTAAATCCTAGACAGGCTGGGGGGGAAGCAGAGCCCTGGGTCTGTCGCGTGGACACAACGCACAGTCCTGGAAGCCGTGGCACAACGCACAGTCCTGAAGACACCCCAATGTGGAAGCAAGCCCATTTCTATTGCAGGCACCCTAGAATCCTTGCCATTGTGGGGGGACTATTGACCTTGGCAGTTGTAGTTCAGATGTGGATTGGGTGGAGACAGCAGGGTCCTCAGTGATGTCTGGGTATGGAGGCTGTCTGGAGCACAGAAATGCTTCGCCTGTGAGAGATTTTAGGTGACTAGATTAGATTAGGTCTATTTTGTGTGTGTGTGTATGTATGAGTGTATATTTAGAGTGTTTAGTCTGGTCCTTCTCTAAGTGCTTTGCAGGCATTGGCTCACCTAATGAATTTATGTTTATAACTGGAGATAGTTAAAGGAAAGAGGACTTTGATCTAGGAAGTGTTTAGTACAAGTACTGACTATTAAGCAGCCTTGCAAGGCAGGCTAGCCTGTGGAGTATGGAGGGGACAGCCAGCTGGCACCCAGTGGGTGTCAGTTACTCATTGCATCCAACAGGTGGTTTTGAGTCACTGTGGTGTTGTGGGCACTGAGTGAGGCACCAGGCATGGATCTGGCGATCCTGCCCCACCAGACAAATGAGGGAGGAGAAGTGAAGATTATTTCCCTCAGTTGATATTTTTTAGAAGGAAGTGTGGTTTGGTGAAGCTGGCCAGTGACCGTGGGCAGGCAGTGCATCTCTGATTCATGCTGAGGGAACGTGGGGGGCTAGGCCCGTCTCAGAGGGCTATGGGGGATCAGGAACAGGTGTTGGAGAGCCCGGCTATCAGTTCTAGGTTATTTTCAAAGCCAGGCTGACTCTGGGCACACAGTGTACCTGGGACCTTTTGAGCCATTTCCTGGCCCTGATGTTGTGCCCTCCAGGTGTTCAGGGACTGGTGGGAGTGAGTCATGAGGGCCCTCCTGGTTTGGTGATTTGGGTAAGGGTGTGCAGAGGCCTTGGGGGATGGCTGAAGTGCAGGAGGAGGCAGGGCTGGGAGAGAGGGTGAGCCTGGGGAAGGGTGTGTGTGGGGGGAGACAGCTCACTGGGAGCCCAGGGGCGTGACTCGGCTTGCCCCTTTAATCCCCAAGTGGTAGCAGGGAGCAGGGTTACTTCCTGGGGACAGTGAGGGGTGGGGACTGAGACCACCAGGGTTCCCAGTCAGCTAACAGTGTGGATGGAGGCGTGTACAGAGACTTGGCAGCCCTGAGAAGACGGTGTCTTTGTGGTGCAGATGGAGGCAGCTTCTGAACAGAAATGGAGGCAAGACACTGGACTAGCCCGGAGCTGAGATGTGGGTGAGCCCGACAGGCAGGGCTGGGTCATGTCGGGATTGAGGCAGGCCACTTGAGGAAGAACCCACAGCCTCACTGTGCCCCAGGGGACCAGCTGAGAGGTGGATAAGGGAGCCATGCAGGTGGCTTTGGTGTCAGCTTGATGACCAGCAGAGCTGGTGGAAAGCATGGGGCCTGGTGAGTGGCCGCCGGGGCTTCCTAATTCCGGAGCCCAGTGTGGGAAAGCGGCACCCGCCCTGTGGGGCCATGGGGTTGCCCTAGTGGCCAGGCTCTCTTTCTGCTTGAGCTGCGTTGTAGTCTGCAAGCTCTCTTGGGGCTAGTTTCATGCTTATTTCATCTTAGTTTAAAAAATGTATTTTAAAACTTAAAAAAAAAAATTTCCTAGTGTAAAACAAAAATAGAGAAAACAGGATCCCCCTAAAAAATGATATAGCTCTTAGAGGGTATTATGCTCAGTGAAATAAGTCAGGAAGAGAGAGACAAGTACCAAATGATTTCACTCGTCTGTGGAGTATAACTAAGCAAAACTGAAGGAACAAAACAGCAGCAGACTCAGAGACTCCTAGAAGGGACTAGGGGTTACCAAGGGGGAGGGGTGGGGAGGATGGGGTTGGGGGGGAGAAGGGGATTGAGGGGCATTATGATTGGCACACATGGTTTGGGGGGGTCACGGGGAAGACAGTGTAGCTCAGAGAAGACAAGTAGTGACTCTGTGGCATCTTACTACACTGATGGGCAGTGACTGCAGTGGGATATGGGGGGACTTGATAATACTGGTGATTGTAGTAATCACATTGTTTTTCATGTGAAACCTTCATAAGAGTGTATATCAATCATACCTTAATAAAAAAAATGGTATAGCTCAGTGAATTCTGAGGTCAAGAAAAGGGAGCTTTGCTGGTCCCACTAGAACCTCTCCATGGGCCCCCGCCACAACCCCCAACTGTCCTTCTAAAGCTCACCCTCACCCTGTCTCTGCATCCATTTCCTCATGTTTGTGGTTTTACCTCCCAAATGTGTTTCTCAGGCACTGTAGTGTGATTTTGTCCCTTTTTAAAGCTTGGTGTACCTCCTCTGTCTCTCCCACCTGCCTTTTCCCTCCACCCCTTTTCCTTACACTGACCTGCTGCAGAGCCTGGGCCCTTATATCTGTTGTGGGGAACCTGCAGTACAGAGCTTCAGATTGTGTCTGGGGGTGCAGCTCAGCTTGTTATTCTCTGGATTTCCTGGGAAGCAGCAGCTGGGTTGAGGGCTTGGTCCTGGTCAGCTCTGGTTTGGCCCTGTGGCATGTTGGGCACTGTGTCTTTTACTGGTGCCACGTACCTCTTATTCCACACTTAACTCCTGGCAGGCGCCCAGAGCACCCCTTCCACAGAGGATGGTGGGGCCCGAGTTGAGGGCAGGCCCAGCTCAACCTCTCAGTGGCTCTACAGCCCCTGTCAAGCCAGTGTCCAAGGCATGGGTGTGACAGGTGGGTGACAGGAAAAGCCCATTGTCTCTGTGGCCGAAACAGGCTCCCAGTGCAGGTCCTCCCAGCCCCTCCCACCTGTCCACAGCCAGCCTCTTGTCTGTCCCTCGTCTCCTGCCCTCCCCAGCTCTCCTCTCTTCCTTCCCCCTTTGCTGGTAGGTATTCTGATGGGGAAGAGGTGGTTTGTGCCATAGGGCAGGGGTCCTCCTCCTGCCTGATTGTGCCCCATCTGGGGGACTGGGAGCCTTGGTTTACCCATCTGTAAAATGAAAGTGTTGGTCTTGATAGTTTGAATGGTCACCTCAAACTCTGTCCCATGAATATTGTATTTTAAAAATCCTCTCTATGTTGGAAAGCTGATTTAGAGGATTTTCTTGATTCTCCATGTAGGGCACACCACCAGTGGTAAGGAATGGGGGAATGGGAAGGGCCTTGAGAGCAGCCAGAATCTAGCCTTCCCCCTTCTCCGTGCCACCAGGCCAGGTGGGCCTCGCCTACTGCTGCCAAGCTCTGGGTACAGAGGTCTGCTCTGTGGAATAGGGAGGTGTGTCAGCTGCCAGGGCTGCCCCATGCTGCCAAGTGGCCACGGTGTAGGTGTGGGGGCGCTGGAGTGCTAGGGGAGGCCAGGTGCCTGGCCTGAGGACTTGCCGGCCCGGCCGGCCCTGGCTTTCCTGTGTGCTGGCTGCCCAGCTTGCCCTGGGGTCAGGTGGCAGCCCCGGCCCATGCCTACTGGGGCATGGCCCTGCTGCCTGAGGCAGAGCCTCTGCCTGGTGGACCATGCTGAGGCTGGGGGTGAGGGCAGTGTGCCGAGAGGGCCTGCACCTCCATGTGTGCTGGGCCCTGGCCCTTTGGGGGGCACTGCCCTGAGAAGTGGTGTGGGCCAGCATCTCCCTGGCTCCTCCCCAGTGCTGGGACGCTTACAGTTGCCTACGGTGCTTTTGCTTTTTGTGCTGTTATTTCACACATTTAAAAAGTACTAATATTTTATATTTAAATAATTTTGCGGTCAAGTAAATTCAGATTTTTGCATCCTGTATGTCCGCATATGTTGCTTAGGCCTGAGGAGGTGGACCGGGTTTTGTTTTAGAGAAATCCATGTTTTCTGCACATTGTCCTTTAGGGCAGAGAATGTGAGGGATTGCAGAGTCTGGGAAGTGTGAGCTGTGCTGGAGGGGCCGGAGGCTGCTAGCCTGTCAGGTGCATGGGGGGCTGAGTAACCTGGAGGGGAGACCTTTACCACTGCATTTAAAAATGGAGTTACTCGGAACTGGGTGAGAGCAGGCCCATAGCATGGTCAGTTGCTTATGGGAGAGGCAGGCATGGGGTCAGCTAGCAGGGAGGATCCTGTGAGAGAGACCCTGCCTTCACCTCAGGTGTCCACAGCCCCTGACCCAAATTACCCCAGGCCGGCACCAGCTTTCCTCATTCTTCAGGCTTTGAAATGTAGTCTTGAAGATCCAGACATTCCATGGGCTCTCATAGTAACCAGTAGTGTTTGACTGTTTTTGATGTCCCTGTTTTTTTTTTTAATTGAAGCATAATTTAAAAAAATTTTTTTTATTAAGTTATTATTGATATATACTCTTACGAAGGTTTCACATGAAAAAACAATATGGTTACTACATTTACCCATATTATCAAGTCCCCACCCACACCCCAATGCAGTCACTGTTCACCAGTGCAGCAAGATGCTGCAGATCCACTATGTGCCTTCTCTGTGCTACACTGTTCTCCCCGTGATCCCCCACACCATGTGTACTAAACATAGTACCCTTCAGTCCCCTTCTCCCTCCCTCTCCACCCACCCGCCCTCCCACACCCCTCCCCTTTGGTACCTGCTAGTTCCTTCTTGGAGTCTCCGAGTCAGCTGCTATCTTGTTCCTTCAGTTTTGTGAAGCATAATTTATATGTAGCAAAATGCATAAGTTAGAATGTATAGCTCAACACATGTATAGTAAACACGTATGTATTCATCACTTAGATCAAGTGATGCATACCCAGGGGCCCTTCTACCTGCTTCACACTCTCAACCCTGCCCTACCCGACATACTCTGAAGCAAACCTCAGACATCCTGTAGTTCGATGCATCAGTGGTCTAGTGTCCATATCTCTAGGATATACTGCAGCCACAGCATTTGCTGGAGGGCTCCATGCTCTTTGCTAGTCCGGGTGTTCCTCTCTGGGGCTTGGTGTCGGGGTCCTCACAGTGCGTGTGGCTCCCGTTCCGTTACTCCTCATCTTGTGGGGGTTGCCCCGGTCACCTGGTTTTTCCAGGCAGCCTTGGATCCAGGAGTCACATGGTCTAGAGTTGGGAGTGTCATCTTAGGATTTTGGAATGCCAGTCGCGGTGTCCTGTTGGCTTACTTGTCATGAGTACACGTCAGGCTGATCCGAGAAAAACGTGACAGTGGGCTGGCATGTACTTCTGTGCTTGGACGCACAACTGCTGCCCCACACGGCTGCCTGGCCTGGGATGGATGGCCCTTTCCCCAGTGCCGAGCCTGGCGGTGTGACCTTCAGGACAACTGGCCTCCAGCATTCCTCCCAGGCCCTGCTCCACAGGTGAAGGACAGTGAACATCAGATATAGATTTGAAGTTGGATTTGGAAAAGGTCAGTGTTGCTCAGAACAGTGAAATGCCAGTATGAAGAATGGATTTGGGAACCTGAAGTCCTCCCAGCTTTCCTCTCTGTCCCCATCATGCTGAGCTGGACTTGTTCTGGGGTGGGCCCGGGAGGTGCCCTGGTCCAGGGGGCTGGCCCAGGGGAGCAACAATGGGAGCAAAGAGCACCACACGTACTTTATTTGGAGTCATTAGGCCATAAATTCTCTGTGGCAATTTTCCTCTGAGGTAGTCAAGTCTGACCACAAAAACAGCGCCTTGTTTTGATTCATTAGTCATCGGGTGCTTATCCTCCCATATTCTCCTGCTGGCTGACTGTGACGTACCATTCCTTCCTGACGAGTCTGTGACCCCTGCCGCCCATGCCCCTAACCAACACCAGAGGGGCAAACTGCTACCGAGGCTGTTTGAGCCTGTCCCTCCTTCCTTCCTTTTATATGTCATGTTATTATTAAAGGAGTGTGACAGTAACTTGGTTTTAGTGAAAGTAAAGGGAAAGTCCCTCACAGGCTTAGGTGGGAATGTAAATAAATGGAAGGGCATTTTGCTAGTATCCACCAAGTCTGACATATATAACCTTTGGTCCAGTAGTTCCACATGCAGGATTTTACCCTCAGATTTCCTCCCAGCTTGCAGGTGTGAGGCCTGCATGGTGTCAGTGCAGAGGCAGCAAGCAGGCTCCTGGCCGAGCTCCTGCAGTCCTGGTAAGTCAGGAAGTCACAGTCATGAAGTATGGGATTCCATTTGAGCTCTAAGAACGAAGTGAGAAGAGCTGTACTTGTTCGCTAGAGATACACTGAAAGTGTCCTGTGGGGCGGTGTGGGAGAGCGCAGCCTGCTCCCCAAGGGCCTGGGCAGTGAGCCCAGTGTTGTTAGGATGGGTTTGACCTCCATGGGATTATCTTGCATCACGTCCAAAGGTGAGGCCCACACGGCTGATGGTGTCCTTGTGAGGCTCCCTGTGTCTCTCCTGGATTGTGACCCCAGTTTTTAGTGGGGGTCTGACCCTGGAGCACTCGGCCTCAGCTTGCCCAGGTCCTTGCTTAGCTCTGGGGCCTCTGCACTTGGGAGGGTCTGGTCGAGGGTTCCCCCCTCCCAGGGAGGGTAGGCTCCTGGGAAGGGAAGATGAAATATTTTTAATCTTAAGCAAACATAGTCCAATATAATTTCAGACCTCAGTGTGACATCTTCCATTATAACTCAGGTCACTGTGAACACAAAGTCCTTTTTTGTGTGTTTTGTGTTTGCAGTGTTTCTCGAGGAAAAGTCTTTTAGAATACCCTGATTTCCCCTTAGACTGGGAGGGTGTGGTGGGCTGTATGTTTGGAATCGTGCAGTCTGTGGGTTTGGTGCCTGGAGCCTGGAATGCTTTCTGTCAGTGGTGGGGTCAGGGCTATGGAGGGCGTCAGGTCCCGGATCAACTGCTGACTTTGCTGCACAATGTGGGTGAACCTCCTGCTGTACCAAGGAAGAGCTGAGGGCCCTGTCCCCCCACATTCCATTCTTTTACCACTTCCCATGCCACATGGCATATGATTGTGTAAGCGTTGAATTTTGATGAAATTTCAGACTTACAGAAAAGGCAGGCATAGCACAGGGAGTCCCTAAATCCTCTTGGCCGGAGGCACCGGCTGCTGACGCTTTGCCTTGCTTGCTGTCTTTCCCCCTTGTCTGTCTGTACATTGTTTTCTGGAACCATCCGTGGGCAGTTGGCACATATCATCGCCCCTTCACTCCTAAATACTCAGCTGTGTACTTCCTGAGGGTGAGGACATTCTCTTACAAGCTGTGGTGCACCTGTCCAGACCAGGAGATCCAGCACGTGTAAGAGCCGCAGCCTTGCTCAGCATCCTCAGTGGCCCCACGGCATCTCAGGCCACTTGAATGCTGGTTTGCCCTGCTGACCAGCTCTGCCAAGGAGGCACCTGGCCGTTTTGTCGACCGTGGAGCTGCAGTTTTTCCCCTAGCCGGCAGTAAGTTACTTACGGGAGAACACTTGGAGGCTGTCGGCGTCCTGGCCTCCTCACACTTTGGCCCTCTACTGCGAGCATCCAGGGGTGCTTCTGAGACCACCATTCCCTCGGACTTAGCTGTCCCCGCACTGTAAGAAGAGCTTTCCCGCCTCAGGATTTACTTACCCACTGGGGGGTTAGTAACTCTGTGACACATCCCATTCTTGTCATTGTTCACCCAGTGCCCAGGTTGTCCCATTAGGGGCCGCAGGGGTGCCTCAGGCTAGCTCCTGTGTCTTGGGCGTGCCCTCGGCGCCCTTGGAGCACGTCCTGACTTCTGGCAGCACGCTCTTGCCGGCTCCTTGCCCCAGCCTGATGGCAGCCTTTCACGAGGAGTCTTCCTCGTAGCTGAAATGGCATTAGAAACGAGATAGGGATGTATGGTACATACTTTCATTTACTGAAATTCTTTTTAAATAAACCCAATTTTGTATTTATTATGTTGCAGTTAAATAAAGGGGTTTCACAAGTGTCTGGTCTTGACTTTCATTGTAAGTGGAACAGGTGAACACACGTTAGCAGAGCATGATGGACTTTAGTGAATAAAAAAAGGCCCTGTCTGCCCAAACAGGATTTATTTGTACTTCATTTGTCAGGAAGTTATTAGAATTACTGAGCTGATTTCTTAAGAGGAAGGATATACCTGCACGGCAGCTCCAGGGCCCTCGCTCCTGGCTCTGAACGGCCCGAAACCTGGCCCTGTGACTTGTCAGAGCTTCGGAGCAGTGGTGTGGTGTCCCTGGAGGCAATAGGGCAGATGTGCCTTTTGTTTCAGGGGGTTCCCAGTGTCATGGGATGATGATGTGACCCATGTCCTCCCTGTGCCATCATTAGACTCTGGCCCCCATGCGCAAAGTCCTGAGCATTTAATGAAAAGGACAGGTAGAATGCAGGGCTGGCTCAGCAGGCTTCCTGAGGAAGCCGCATTTAGGGGACTGGGATCTGAAGGGGAAGAGAATTAGGGAACACTCCACTTAACAAATACCAATGAGCATAGGCATAGGCAGCCCCTGGGGGCCGCTGTGGTGCCTGCGCTCATGCCACAGGGTCAGGGCGGAGCCAGGGGCTGCTCAGCCTCTGTGACCTGAGGAGGGAGAGAAGTGGCCTTGCTTCTGGGTGTGCCGTGTGCCAGCGCCGCCTCTGAGCAGCACAGGGTTGTTTTCTGGGGCCTGGACATCTGAGAGAGACTCCGCAGAGGATCTGGGCTGTGGGCCTGAGGCCCGCGTGGGAATGTGAATCCGGGAGTCCTTGCCCCAGGGTGGGGGTGGAGGGGTGAGTGCCTGTGCCCCTCTCCGTCTCCCTCTGCATATCCCTCAGGGCCTGCCCTCCATGTGGCCTGCCCTGAGCCTTACTGTCCTCCTCTTCCAGAGCTGCTGTTTTTAGAGTAGGCTTTCCACGTTGGAATCATGACATCAGAGTGTTTGGGAGGGAGCCAGGCGTCAGCTTTCTAAGTCCCCTGCGCAGGTGATTCTGATGTGGGGCCCCTGCTCCAGATCCAGCAGAGCCTGTACCCTCAGCTGAAGTGGCAGCAGCCGGCCTCCTCGTGGCAGAACTGGGCATTCAGGTGCCAAGAAGCCAAAGCTCATCCGAGGAAGACAGTCATGGAGGAAGCAAGCTTTAGGTAGCCGGGGGCGGCCAGAGCATCAGAAAGGGGTGCCTCTGCCTCCTGTGCTGGGAACTCTCATTTCCAACACCAGGAGAGCCCAGCTGGTGCTGCAGTGGTAAGGGGGCAGGGGCTGGACTTGGGGAGCATGCCACGTTCGAGGAAGAATACTGATCCGCGTCACTCACCATGTCTTTGCTGAGCACCTGTTGCATTGAAGGGCTGGGTTGGGTGTTGTAGGAGTAGGCATCCCGGTTAAGTGGGGGCAGGGTGTGCTGTGGGAGCAGCTGAGGGGGGCACTTGTTGAGTGAGTGGCGGGGCCTGCATGAGCTTGGGCAGCAGGAAGAGCACCTCTGGAGTGCTGAAGGAAGGGCAGCCTTCCCGAGAGGGGCACTGGGGCCCAGCCTGAGGCGGAGGGGGACCTAAGAGCTCCGTGGGTGTCTGCGCTGGGCAGTGATGCAGCGTCCCAGCCGGTGGAAGGGTAGAGCCCAGAGCTGGAGGTCAGACACGAGCCGTGACCCCCGGACAAGGCGCTACCCAAGGCTGGGGGATGGAAACGGAGGGACGGCAGGTGGGACCCAAGAGTGGGGTGGGGGTCTGGTGCACATGCTCTCTCAGGTCTTTGACCTATTTTTGGACTTGACTGGAGGGCTGGGTCTTGACCCGAATCACAGGGTGGTTCATCTCTCAGGAGGGCCAAGGGAGAGCAGGTGTCTCTGCCTGGACCCTCCTGTCCCCTCCCGCTTCCTCCCAGTGCTCTTGGATGGACAGGCTGGCCTGGACGGTGGTGGTCATACTCAGACGCCTGGCCTTCCCTGATTGGGACTGACCTGAACCCTCCTCCCCACCGGCCAGGCCCTGCCGCCTGACCCCAGTGAACCCTGTGAGCCTAGGATCCAGGAGAGTCAGACCCTGTTCCAGCCCTTGGGACACCCGGTCTACTGGGGAAAGTTTTTACTGAGAAACGAGAAGCTCATGAAATTGTTTCTTGAGACTTTAATCCTCTAAATGAAAGCAGGCCTTTCACTTTATAGTGGTGTTCTTCTGTGAAGAGATTGAAACCAGGTGGCATGGAGTTGGAGATAGCAGATGGCGCCGTAGGACGGCGTCTGATGCCGGGTGGGTGGTCAGAGGCTGCTGAGTAAGGATCACCAGGGAAGTTAGCTCCTCTTGTGTCTCTGTTAGACGAGGCGCTCATGGAAGCAGGTGGCCGCTGCACATGCATCAGCGTGTATTTGTACGTTTATCCATGTATTTGAGGCAGAGGGCAAAGCCAACACCAAGTAAATTTGCCGTTTGCCCAGATTCTGTGTTCACGTTCTGATTATTGTTGTAGCTGAGTTATTTTATCCTGCATTTGCCTAGAAAACAAGGTTTCTGGGAACAGACCTAGATTTATAAAGTAATTTTCAAAAAGTCCTGTTGACCAAGAACATTGCTATCACTCCATTGTGCCTGCTGTCCTCCATGCACCGCCCAGAGGACAGCTGCTTCCTGTTGAGGTGGGCGGGGTTACAACACAGTGCCCTCCCCTCCAGGATGTTCTGGAAATGACTTGAGGCCTGTTGTGCCCAGGCCCAGAACAAGTACTGTGTGCCAGCCATGTACAGGCTTGGTGCCCAGGCACTGCATTTCGTGTCATGGGGTCGTCCACCCTGGCATACCATGGAGGCACCCAGGGCCAGGCAGGTGCACACTGCCCTCTGTGAGGGGCCCGCTGAGCCATGGGGGTTGAGGCCTTGTTGCTCTGGGCCCCGTGCATTTGAGTTGTTACGTACAGTGCTTCATGAGCCGAGATCCCTGGGTGCACTGTGAGTATATGAGAAGTAGATCTGCAAGCTTTGGCCTTTTTTAGATTATCTGCAGTTGCCTTTACATACCCCGCCCCCCCACCGCCCCGCCGTGCTGCTGCCCACATTTGCAGCTGCACTGTTTCTTGGGGTTTCAGAGGTGGGGAATGCTCGTGTCAAGAGCAGGCTTTGAGACTTCCTGCATCTCAGCTGTGCTGTGAGCAGAGAGTTTGAGTGGCTTTTGGAGGTGTGGATTATGAAAATGAGAGCTTGGTTAAAAACAAAAATCAAAACTAACTAAACCAGTAGCCAGTGAATAGGCTCTGTTTTAGTTGTCTGTCCCAAAGAAGTCTGGATTTTCCTGTAAGGTGGGCAGAGGACTGGAGGGCTGCTGCCTCCCCTGCATGAGAACCACCTCTGGCAACCCGGGGCCCCCTGTTTGCCCCACCTCGGTTCCCAGGCACACCGATGGTAGAGAGCCCTTGGGCTGTGCTGCTCAGCAGGATCCAGGAGGCCTCCCCAGACAGAGGACGGCTGCCCAGGGACTGTGTTCTCAGCTGGGGAAGAAATGTCGCAAGCCTGCCGTGTTGCTGTGCCAGGAGGAGCATCCTGGCAGGGCTGTGGCAGGGCCTCTGCATGTCGGTTGCTGCTTTGACAGTCTTTTTCTGCATTTCTCACTGCCCCATACAAAGTCCTCTCAAGGGATAACTAGGCCGAGGGATAAGTATAGAGTCAGAGGCCAGCAGGCTCCACGGGGCAGCTCAGTCTGAGAAGACAGGCTCACAGCTCCAGCCAGTTTCCGCATTCTCTCCCTCTCCCTCCCTCTCTCCCTTCTCTCCGTGTCTCTCTCTCTCTCTGTCTCTCCCTCTCTCTGCGGGGCGGGGCAGTGGAAGCAAAGTGGCCTTCGCAGTGTGTATTTCTAGTCAGAGAGCAAAGCAAACACCAAGTATTTAATTTGCCATTTGCCCCAATTATCTGTGTTCACGTTCTTGATTACTGCTGAAGCCGGGTGGGTTACTTGGCTGGGTGAGGGCCAGCCCGTTAGGACTGTGTTGCTGGGAAGTGTGCCCATGTCATCCTCAGCCCTGCCTGAGCTGTGTGGAGAGCAGCTTCCCAATCTTGATGAGCTCTGTTAAGACCACAGCACTTTTGGTTTAAGATTCAGTGGACTAGTATACAAGGGGAGACATCAAGTAAATTTTCAATGTACAGAAGAGGGCCTCTAAGTAGTTAGCTCTCAGCTCAGAGGACGGCTGGCCTAGAGACGGAAGGGCAGGCGCCATGTGCTTGTGGTGGAGGCCAGGGTTGTGGGAAGTGGCAAAAGCATCTGGACGGTGAAGCTGTGACTGCTGGGCTCTGTCCACCTGGGCCGTGGGAGCCCATCTGCTCCTGACAATTGGAATTCAGGAGAACCAGCTCTGTTGGGAAGTTAAAAACACCCGAGCACCAGGAGAGGGTGGCCACTGCTGGGAGGAACGCGGCAGCTGCAGTAGCTGCTCCTTCTCCCCATACTTGGGAATGTGAGATTACAGCTGCAGCCACTGCATGACATGGAAGATTGCTCGTGTTTGTCCCTCTCTGATCCCTTTTTGCTTTTAATTTTAAATCCTTGTGTTCTAAAATGCAGGAGTTAATTTCCAAATAATTGCTATTGAATGGAAGCCCACTTTTTCCTTTGTCCTAAGGGACTGGACAAAGCCTGCTGGAAGAGAGGGTAGACACAGCAGGAGGCGAGGACAAGGTGTCTTCAAGGTTCCGTCAAGGCGGACAGTGGCTGGGGATCTGCGGGAGCTTTGTGGAAGAGGAAATGCATTTGGGAGCAGTGGCTTTTCTGAATTACTTGGTGTAGAGGTGCCTGAACTAGACCCACCTCCCTAAACCTGGTCGTGGCCCCTGGGGAGCGGCCAGGGTGCTGTGCTGGGGAGAACTGGCAGTGCGGTTGCTGACGGGACTTGGCCCAGAGTTCTGTGTTCACCGGGAGCTGCCTTCAGCCGCCATGCTAGGCCAGCCTGATTCAGGTGTCCCCTCCTGCTGAGCACTGGCCTGGCCCACCGCTTTACTGCCTGGTTGCAGAGTGGCTGCGATGTGGCAAAGCAGAGGTTCCAGGAGTCTGCAAGACCTTCTTTGGCCCATTCGCTCCAGCCTTTGGGTGCATACCCTTAAAACCTCCCAGAGAGGTTTGTGATTATTTCGGTCTCGTCTCTGTTGCAAGTGGGTAGGAGGGCCAGCTGGACAGAGCCATGTGTGGGAGGGCAGGGACTCTGCTGGCAGGAAGGCCTGGGCAAAGGCAGGGGTGCTGTGTGCTGTCCTCTTATAAACAAGGTTTGTTGTTCCATAGTTTGGCATGGTTGACAAGTTCTCAGTGGTGGAGCCCTAAGAATGTGGCCAAAGCAGGTTGAAACTTGGAGCACTGGAGATGAAGTGTTTGCCTAGGTAGACACTCAAGACCACAGCACTTCCAGTGAAGGTGCGTGGACTCTTGTTGACCAGGGCCTGGGCACCCCTGTCTGATGCCTCTGTTGTGAGGCTGCTGGCACGGGCAAGGACTGTAGTTAAGGGAGGGACCTGATAGGGAGCTGGGGGCGGCTGGGGACACTCTGATATGTCATCTCACTCTTCTGTTTTAGAGTCTGATTATCCAGTTAGGTCAAGAAAACCAGCTGTCAGCACACTTCTTCTGAACTTAATTCATTGACATCAGATTGGCATATTAATTTTGAGCTGTGGCGCTTATTATCTTTTGTAGTGTAGTGGAAAATAATCAGAAAGCTCAGCTTTTAACTTCAAAGTGTGAAAACTGGTGATTACTGCTTTTGTGCTGGTGAATCATTTCAGGGGGTTAATGGAAACCCTCTCCTGCTCTCTGTCTGCTGTGTGCCTGCTGCATGTCTGCCGGGGGAGACCCCTGCCCAGGATCTCATCTCCCTGCTTTCCTGTCTGGGCAGCCCTGGTGCCCAGCCTTGACCTGCACAGACACCTGCCATCCTGCCCAACTCCCTCAGTACTGAGATGGGGAGAGCTGGGAGCCAGTGAAAGTTTGGGAAGTCAGAGGGCAGCTTGCCCTGAGTGTCCGTGAGCACCTACTGGGAGAACGCCCGATGTGATACATGAGTACTTTATTACCTCTTGCTTTATGATTTAGTAATGTATGTAAATCTTAATTAAGTATTTTCGCATGAGATTTGGGAAGACTGCTTGCATAGCAAATGAAGCCTCACACCTAGCACAGGGCAGGTAGTCTGTAAATATGCACTAAAATGTTAATTATTGTTGGGCTGTCTTGAGGTAATTGTGATTTGCTGTAATTGGGTTCTTGGGTGCCACGCGTCCGCGGATGTGGGAATTCGTTTCCACTTGGATTCTGCTGGGTCTGGCTGCCTACCTGCCATGCTCACCCCTCCACCTGCAGGCCACCTCCCAGTCCTGCTGCTGCAGCCAAGGGGACAGGTGGGCCTGGTCCTCGTCCTTGGGCTCAGTTTGCCCCTTCTGTCCTCACTGCCCTGCCTGGACACCAGTGAGTAAAAGACTGACTTGAGCCTCAGTGTTTTCTGAAGTCTAATTGGTGTGACTCTGAGTTAAACTTTAAAAATTTTTTATTTATAATTAGGGTGGAATATACATAATGTAAATCATAACACCTTACTCATTAAGTTTTTAAAATTATAACAAACACCTAACATAAAATTTACCACCTTAACTGTTTTGAAGTGTATGGTTCAGTAGTATTACTTAGCAGCAGGTGGAGTTCAGTGGAGTGTAACAGGAATCATAAAACACGTCAGCGATCCCCCAGGTCATGATCCCCGGCCTGGTGGAGGGCGGCTGCCCCGCCCTGGCGGAGCCTCTTACTTCCCTTCCTCCCAGGGCTGTTTGCACCTGACTGGGTTTGTGCCCAGGTGTTAAACCTTTGGTTCCTTCCTGCCTTTGTTGAAAAAACCCTGACCACCAACAGTTCCAACCACTGCCCTCCCTGGACTTCTGCCTTTGGTATCTACAAAAAGTGAAGAATTTGCAGGAGTTTCTCTGGCTGAGAAAAGTATTCCAGCTGTCTTTTCTGTTTGATAGGCTTTTGTGGAGTGTCTGCTTCTCAGAGATGGTAATTTTTCCCTCCTAATTATTTTTAGTTCTGAATCTCTTGCTGGATATATAACCCTGGACTCCTTGGCAGGTTCCCCAGCTCCCTGGCGGTGTCTCTGGGGGGCTGCCCCTTGCCTCTGGTGATACACAGCACACAGGCCAGAGATCTCGCCTGCCAGGGACCCTCATCTGCCTCCTGAGACGTGAGCGATGTTAGGGTGACACCCTGAATCTTCACCCGTGACTTGGCTCAACACCATCCTCATCTGATTCGGGAGTGAAAGAGGCCTGTTTTTACCTCAAAGCACAGAAAACTGCCTGTCATTTTGGTATTTGGAGCCCAAGTAGTGACCTCACACTATTGTTTCCCATTGTGTGAGCCCATCCTGTTGGCCATTACACGGGCCGTTTTAAACTCGTTAACCCTTCAGAATTATTATATTGATGTTAGACTGACATTTAACGCTTAATTTAACTTTAACTTTGGAGGGTCTGGGCAAAAAGTGTTTTTGCTAGATAGAACCTAAAGTGGTTATTTCAGTTAAGATTTTTGCTTTCTTTTCTACTTCTCCAAAAACATTTAGAACAGGGACATGATAATTTATTATTTTACTTTGGTTTTAAAAAGAAACTTCCACTTCCCTTAAATTTTTTTTTAGAGTGAATTTTTTTTATTTTGGTGTCATTAATATACAATCACAAGAGCAACATCATGTTTACTAGATTCCCCCCCTTTTCAAGTCCCCACCACATACCCCATTACAGTCACTGTCCCTCAGTGTAGTAAGATGCTGTAGAATCACTACTTGTCTTCTCTGTGCTATACTGCCTTCCCCGTGCGCCCCTCTATGCTATGTGTGCTAATTGTAATGCCCCTTATTCCCCTTCTCCCTCCCCACCCACCTCCCCACCCCCTTTCCCTTTGGTAACTGTTAGTCCATTCTTGGGTTCTGTGAGTCTGCTGCTTGCTTTGTTCTTATGCTCCACAGATGAGTGGAATCATTTGGCACTTGTCTTTCTCCACATGGCTTATTTCACTGAGCATAATACCCTCTAGCTCCATCTATGTTGTTGCAAATGATAGGATTTGTTTTCTTATGGCTGAATAATATTCCACTGTGTATATGTACCACCTCTTCTTTATCCATTCATCTACTGATGGACACTTAGGGTGCTTCCATTTCTTGGCTATTGTAAACATAGTGCTTTGATAAACATAGGGGTGCATATGTCTTTTTCAAACTGGGCTCCTGCATTCTTAGGGTAAATTCCTAGGAGTGGAATTCCTGGGTCAAATGGTATTCCTATTTTTAGCTTTTTGAGGAGCCTCCGTACTGCTTTCCACAGTGGCTGGACTAGCTCACATTCCCACCAGCAGTGCGGGAGGGTTCGTTCCCCCTTCTCCGCATCCTCGCCAGCGTTTGTTGTTCCTACTCTTCTGTGTTTGCCGTCCTACCTGGTGCGAGGTGGTATCTCACTGTGGTTTTAACTTGCATTTCTCTGATGATTAGTGATGTGGAGCATCTTTTTCATGTGCCTGGTTGGCCATCTGAATTTCTTCTTTGAAGAAGTGTCTGTTCATATCCTCTGCCCATTTTTTAATTGGCTTATTTGCTTTTTGGGTGTTGAGGCGTGTGAGTTCTTTATATATTTTGGATGTTAACCCCTTGTCAGATATGTCATTGACAAATGTATTCTCCCATACTGTAGGATGCCTTTTTGTTCTGCTGGTGGTGTCCTTTGCTGTACAGAAGCTTTTTAGCATGATGTAGTCCCATTTGTTCATTTTTTATTGTGTTTTCCTTGCCTGAGGAGGTGCATTCAGGAAAAAGTTGCTCGTGTTTATATTCAAGAGATTTTTGCCTATGCTTTCTTCTAAGAGTTTTATGGTTTCATGACTCATTCAGGTCTTTGATCCATTTTGACTTTACTTTTCTGTGTGGGGTTAGACAGTGATCCAGTTTCATTCTCTTACTTGTAGCTGTCCAGTTTTGCCAACACCAATTGTTGAAGAGGCTGTCATTTCCCCATTGTATGTCCATGGCTCCCTTATCGTATATTAATTGACCATATATGCTTGGGTTAATATCTGGGCTTTCTAGTCTGTTCCATTGGTCTTTGGGTCCATTCTTGTGCCAGTACCAAATTGTCTTAATTACTGTGGCTTTGTAGTGGAGCTTGAAGTCAGGGAGCATAATCCCTCGCTTTATTCTTCCTTCTCAGGATTGCTCTGGCTATTCAGGGTCTTTTGTGGTTCTGTATGAATTTTAGAACTATTTGCTCTAATTCATTGAAGAATGCTGTTGGTATTTTGATAGGGATTGCACTGAATCTGTAGATTGCTTTAGGCAGGATGGCCATTTTAACAATATTAATTCTTCCTATCCATGAACACAGGATGTGTTTCCATTTATTGGTATCTTCTTTAATTTCTCTCATGAGTGGCTTGTAGTTTTCAGAGTGTAGGTCTTTCACTTCCTTGGTTAGGTTTATTCCTAGGTATTTTATTCTTTTAGATGCAGTTGTGAATGGAATTGTTTTCCTGATTTCTCTCTGTTAGTTCATCGTTAGTGTATAGGAGTGCAACAGATTTCTGTGTATTAATTTTCTATCCTGCAACTTTGCTGAATTCAGATTTAGATCTAGTAGTTTTGGAGTGGATTCTTTAGGGTTTTTTACGTACAGTATCATGTCATCTGCAAACAGGGACAGTTTTAACTTCTTCCTTGCCAATCTGGGTGCCTTTTATTTCTTTATTTCTTTGTGTTGTCTGATTGCCATGGCTAGGACCTCCAGAACTATGTTGAATAAAAGAGGGGAGAGTGGGCATCCTTGTCTTGTTCCCGATGTTAAAGGAAAAGCTTTCAGCTTCTTGCTGTTAAGTATGATGTTGGCTGTGGTTTTGTCATAAATGGTCTTTATTATGTTGAGAGTTTCTATCAAGAATGGATGTTGAATTTTGTTGTGTGGTTTTTCAGCACCTGTGGAGATGATCATGTGATTTTTGTCCTTTTTGTTGATGTGGTGAATGATGTTGATGGATTTTTAAATGTACCATCCTTGCATCCCTGGAATAAATCCTACTTGATCATGATGAGTGATTTTTTTGATGCATTTTTGAATTCGGTTTGCTAATATTTTGTTGAGTATTTTTGCATCTATGTTCATCAGGGATATCGGTCTGTAATTTTCTTTTTTTGGGGGGGTATCTTTGCCTGGTTTTGGTATTAGAGTGATGCTGGCCTCATAGAATGAGTTTGGGAATATTCCCTCCTCTTCTTTTCTTTAAATGTTTTAATTAGAGTTTAAGTACTGTTTTTTAGGCAACATAGCTCTTAGACATCAGGGTCCCTGGGAGTGGTTGCCTCTGGGTGGGTGGCCTCTGCCTCATTTTGTACAGATGGGGTGAATCTCACAACTTTTCCTTCATTCTTAGAAAGTGAAAACTAGTAGGGAGTTATTCTTTCAGAGCTGTAGTTAAGGTACCTCGGTGTTTCATCCTCGGGGATGTTCCTGCTCATGAGGAAATGTGCGCTCCCTGTGCACTGAGTTCGTGCCTCGTACGTACCTGCTGCTCACACTGATGGAGTGGACAGTGCCTACTGACTGAGCCTCTGTGTGCAGGGCACTCACCAGCCCTGGGGACGCCGCCTGAGCAGGACGGAGCTGTTCCTTTCCTGGGACTGGGGTTCCAGAGGGGACTTCTCCTAGTCCCCAGGGGCCCCAGGCTGCTGGACAGAGGTGGGTCATGCCTGTGCCTGTGCCTCATGGCCGACTGCCCGCCTCTCACCCCTTCCCTCCTGCAGGGTACAGGCTTCAGTCAAATGCGGGATTGGTCTTGGTGACAGGAAGGACCACAGGGATTCTGTTTTGCTGAGCCTGTGCTGAAGCCTGGTCTCCCATCGGTCACTGTGCAGTGCTTTTGATTCCCTGCTGGTGCACCAGTGACTGATCGGGTGAACTTTGAATACACCTGACTCCAAGGTGGATTCAAGGTCTTTTGTCTTACAAAGGACCCCACCTTTTAGGCTCTGCTGAAAACATATGGGAGAGTCTACAGGGCCCAGTTGTAAAAAGGAAGTGTGGCTGGCTGCTGGCAGATGCAGGGGTTCCCCGCTACACCCCCACCCCCACCCAGCCCTGCATCCTCTGGTGAGGGCACTAACCTGGCTGTTCTTTCATCGGAGCTGTACCCCAGGAGCATGGGGTGGGTCCTGCTCCAAGAGTCTGACTCTGTCTCCAGCCACCTTTCCGGACATGCTGCCTCAGTTCCAGGGAGGGTGGCTTTTGGGGCAGGAGTGCAGACTTGTGCCAAGAGAGGGCGGAGAGAGCAGCCTGAGTGGCTTGGTGGGGGACAGCAGAATCCAGGAGGGCTGGGCTGTGTCCAGGTTTGCAGGCTCTAACACTTGTAAGGTTTCTCTGTGCCGTGATGTCTGGCCCTGAAGGATGGGGCTGCTGCCTGCCTGCTCTGCCGGCTTTTCACACCATGTGTCATGGCTGCAGGGCATGCATTCAGAGAGCAAGGGCCTTCACCATGGCTCCAGGGAGGTCCCTCCTGGCAGACTGGGATCTTGCTGGGGTCTGGGTCAGTGCTGCGCTCAGTCTTAGTGGCAGGCAGTGGCCTGGGTACTGGCATGGAGGAATGAGCTACCCACTCCCTGGTAGGTGAGCCTGGCAGCTTCCATCAGCCAGGCATTGGTGAGCTTAGCTGAGACGTATTCTTGGGACTGCCCTGAGCACTTCTGGTGTTCTAGGGGGTCTCCTGCGAGTAGGTGTGTGCAACGTTAGGCTGAGTGGCTGGTCAGGCAGCCTGGGCCACTCTGCTGTGGTCTTTCTCTGCTTCCTGAGCGCCTTCTCCCACCACGCTCTGGTCACAGGCTCTGAGGCTGTGGCTGACTGGTACCTACCTCTCTTTGGGCCTTGGTCCCTGACAAACAAGGGGGAGGATCTCTGAATGACCCAGTGAGAGGATGAGCTATGTGGAAGAGCCCACCGAAGGGTGCCCTGCTTTGCATGTGGGTGCAGCCCGCCTCCTAGCAGAGGCGGCCTTTGCTTATATGAAGCTAGCACCAGAGAGACACAAGGCTGCTTGTTGCCAAGTTGCAAAAAGGTCTTTTCTCCCCAGAGCTTGGAAAACCAGCACATGGCAGTTGGAGTTGTGCCCCAGACATCGCCCGCTTGCTAAATGCAGAGTGCTTAGTCATGCCCATGAAACAGATAGCAAGTTGTCATGTGGCTGCAGATGGCAGAATGAGCTTCTGTTTCTGGTGGGACAGGGTGTGGCTCATACTGTTGCTGTTTTCAGATAAGCTAAGAACTTCACAATGGATAATCAGACTAGAAAAGAAGGATCTATCTAGTAAGTGAGAAAGGAAGTAAACTAAGGGTAAAGACTTAAGACTTAGAAACTACAGAACAGCCCTGTTCTCCCCATTTGTTCATCAGGGCAGGTGCGCCGGACGCACAGCAGTGATTGCAGCAGCCAGGTCCCTGCCCTCCACAGCTTGGGAGGGGTTTGCTGAGCTAAGCCATTTACTGAGTAAGAGTTAAAGTGTGTAGGAAAGAGGAAAGGTCATTAAAGGGGGCTCCAGGCAGCAGTACTGGAAACTAAGGGTACAGTGGAAAACAGAAAATAGAAGATCCAGGACATTTTAAAACTAAGTGATAAAATAAGCTGTGAAGATTACAGAAGCACACAGTAAAACTGGGGACGTTTAAAAAATACACAGAAAAGAGCCTGAAGAAAAACCTGAAACTGGGGGTACACGAGGGGCCAAGGGGAAGGCTGGCTCCCAAGTGCAGTGAAAGCTGGGTGTGGGGAGGGCTGGTGCTTCCTTCCTTGCGTCTCCTGGGGGAGGAGCCCGCAGGCCTCCCTGGGAGTGAAGTAGTTCTCAGAGCTGGCGCTCACGGGACCCCTGCTTCCAAGTCTGTGGTTGCTTGGTGTTCCCCGGAGACACTGGCCCTTAGCATTGCTGGCAAGTCTGTGGTGGGCAAAATCATCCGCTGATGATGGCGGGGAGGACAGGTCCCTGTTGAGGAACGGGTCTGCAGCCCCGTTGAGAGCTGCTTGGATACATGTGACCTTGGAGCAACCAGGGTGGTGGGAACAGGAAGGACAACAGTTCCACACCTGTCACTTGCCTCGCATTCTCAAGGTGGGGTCCTGCTGAGCAGTAAAACGTCTGGGCGAACTTTCTCGGACAGGCCAAGTCCAAGCCCTTTCCCATGCCTTTGTAGAGCAGTTCCATGTGTCTTTTTGAGTCAGCTCTCCTAAGGACTAGGTGTATGCAGGCTGTGTGCTCAGGAACCGTGTAAGTGTGAGTTAGGGGCACCGAGAGAGGGGTGGACAGAGATGAGGTCGATGGGTGCGGCGGGAGTCCTGGGGGCTGGGATCTGGATTGTAGGTGCCACTCAGATTATGCCAGACACAGCATGGGACAGGCTCTCCAGTCCTGAGTGTGAACGAGACAGAGGTGAAGTAGAGCAGGAGGCATGGTTGTTGTTGGGTTTTTATTCCTATTTTGAGATCATAGGGCTCAGCCAAGCCCCTTGCCTTCCTGTACTTCAGGTACTTAGCAGAAAACATAGACCCTGACGTGCCGCACGACCTGGGGATCTGCCGCCCGGCTTCATCACAGCACATGGTCGTGAGGTCCTGTTTTAGAAAGTGAAGCAGTTGTTAATTTGGAGACCCTTATGAACCCCTCCTTTTTCCTTTGTCCTCTTTTCCTAGAGTGACAACAGTCTGAATTTGGTGTTCATGATCGCATGCATGACTCTCTTTGTTATACATGTTAGTTTATGGACAATATGTAAGCCTTTTACATAAATGGTATATCTATCTGTATACAATGGGCTCTTCTCTGCTAAAAATTTACTAATTTTGGTTTTTACAGTGTCAGCTTGTTTTAATTGTCCTCCAGAGCAGCCTGATGTGAGTGCCCGGGCCTGTGGGCCCTCTCCCTGGTGGCTGGCTGGTGCTGCAGCACGCTCCTTGCTCCGCCTCCGCCTGCTGTGTGCGCCCTCCTTTCAGCGTGGGCCCTGAGGACGTGTGCAGGGGAGCCTTCTCCACGCTCCCGCGGGGGCCATGCAGTTCCTTGCCCCCCATGATGGCACACTGGAGCTCTCTGCACATTCTGATTGATATGGAAAGGTTTTTCTGGTTACTTTAATTCTCTTTTCCTTGATTGCTAGTGAGATGAAGCATCTTTTTGTATGTTTCCTGCTATTCAGTTTTCTGTGAATTACCTGTTCCCCTCTTCTGTCTTCAACCCATTTTTATGGTTTTAGGGCATTTGGTGTATTTTTATTTTGATAAGGATCCTTCAGCCATCAGATGCACTGAAAAAGCTCTCTCCCAGGCTGTGGTGGTCCTCTTTACTTTCTTTCTGGTGTTCTTTATTGTATAGAAATTTAAAAATTAATTCAAATTATCTTTTTTTTGAGATAATTGTGGATTTACTTGCAGTTGTTAAAAATAATAAGAGATCTAGTGTACCCTTTACCCAGTGTCTCCCATGGTGACATCTTGAAAACCTATCACAACCAGAGTGTTGAAACTGATGCAGTCAAGGTACAGAACCTCCCACCAGCCAAGACCCCTGCTGTCACTTGGTAACAACACCCGCTTCCCTCATACTCTGACACCCTCTTTAACCTCTGAATAGTTTATTTTGTTCCACTGATTTATGTGTTTATCCTTCCACCAATACAGCCTTAATTATTGTAGCTGTCTAAGTCTTGATATTAAGTAGAATAATTCCTCTTGATTCTTTTTCAAAATAGTTTTTGGCTAATCAGTTCCTTTGCCTTTCCATATAAATTTTAGAATAATCTTGTCTGTAGCTCCAAAAATTCTTGCTGGCACTTTTGTGGGAATTGGATTAAACCTTGAACTAGTTTCCTAGGGCTGCTATAAAAAATAACCACAGTTGAAGCTTAGAACCTCACTCCCCCTGTTTTGAGACAAATCTTCTGCATCCGTGGATGTTTTATTGCCCTTGTCTAGCTTGGATTAACACATAGTCTACAGGCACACACCTGATCATCTACAATTGCTCTCTTACAACACTAAACTATGTTTACTACTTTTATCTTGCATCTACCTACCACTTCAGCATTTTATTAAAAATAATAATAATAATAAAGGGAGAAATGTGGGATCCACATATAAATCAAGTATAAAAATCAAACGAATATTCGTATTTGACCTGATTGTTTATAGTTCACAATGCGTGATCAAAACCGAAAGTTTCTGTGATGACTGCCCTTGTACTGTTCACCATGTAAGAACTTACTCACTATGTAAGAATTCGTTCACCATCTAAGAACTTGTTCGTTATGCTTCAGAAGATTGGAGACTGACGAGAATTAGGCTTGAGATGGATTAATGATTGTGCATTGAGCATTGACTCCCCTATACAGAATTTTATTGTTGTTAACAACCATTTGATCAATAAATATGAGAGATGCCCTCTCAAAAAAAAAAAAATGACCACAGTCTAGTGGCTTGGAATAATCCACACATTCATTCTCTCAACAGTTCTGGAGATCAGGAATCTGAAATCAAGGTGTTGGCCAGGGCTGTGCCCCCTCTGTGGGCTCTGGGGGAGGACCCATCCCTGTCTCTTCTAGGCTTCTGCTGGCTGCCAGCATTCCTCCGCCTTTGCTGGCATTCCTTGGCTCATGGCCACACCACTCCAATCCCTGCCTCTGTTTTCGCCCCCCTCTCTCCTTCTGTGCCTGTATAATCTCCCTCTGCTTCTCCTATAATGATGATCATGATTGGATTGGAGACCCACCCAGATAGTCTCCTTAAGACTGAATTTAATCACATCTGCAAAGATTCTTCCCTTGGAAAGTAACATTTACAGATTTCTGGGATTAGGACCTGGTATGTTTGGGGGTAACTATTTAGCCTATTACAAACCTACATGGGGAGAATTGACCTCTTTGTTGAGCCTTCCAATCCATTAACACAATATGCCTCTCTATTTCCTTAGATGTTTGATTTTTTTCACTAGTGTTGTATAGTTTTCAGCATACAAATCCTGTTTTGTTAGATTTATACTTAAGCACCTCATTTTCTGAACAATCATTTAAATGGTATTTTAATTTGGTGTCCACATGTTCATTTCTAGCATATAAATACAGCTGACTTTTGCATGTTTATTTTGTATCCTGTGTACTTGCTAAACTCATTTATTAGTTCTAGGAGTTTGTTTTGTAGATTCTTTGAGATTTTCTACATAGACAGTTAAGTAATCTGCAAGTAGGGACAGTGTTTTTCCTTTCCAGTCTTTATGCCCTTCCTTTGTCTCCATTTCTTGCCCTGTTACTCTGGCTGGAATTTCTAGCACTGTGTCCAGAGTGGTGAGAGCAGACATCCTTGCCTTGTTTCTGATCTAAAGGAGAAAACAGTCAGGCTGTCACCGTTAAGTGCAACGTTAGCTGTATGTTTTTTGTTGATGCTCCTTATCAAGTTGAGGAAGTTTCCCTCTTTTCGTTTTTCTGAGTGTTTATCATGAATGGATGTTCAGTTTTGCCAGGTACTCTTTCCACATCAATTGATATGATCATGTGATTTTTGTCCTTTAGTTGGTAAATATAATGGATTACATTGATGGATTTTCAAATACCGAACTGGCCTTGCATCCCTAGAATAAGTGATATCTGGTCATAGTGTGTAATTCTTTTTATATATTACTAAATTATGTTTTATAATGTTCTGTTAAAGATTTTTGTGCCTGTGTTCATGAGAGATATTGGTGTTCTGTTTTTCTGTTTTTGGCACTTTGATTTTGGTGTCAGGATAAAGCTAGTTTCATAAAATGATTAGAGGAGGATGTGTACCTTCCTTCCACTTTCTGGAAAAGATTGTGTAGAATTGGTGTTAAATCTTATTTAAACGTTTGGTAGAATTTACTAATGAAGCCATCTGGGTCTAGAGAATTTTTTTTTATTGGAGTTTTAAAATTACCATTTCCTTTAGTTTCCTTAATAGAAATTATCTATATCTTATTGGGTGAATTGTAGTAGTTTATATTTTTCAAGTACTTGGTCTGTTTCATCTGACTTGTCAAGTTTATCTGTGTAGAGTTATTTGTCATATTCCTTATTAGCATTTTGATGTTTGCAGGGTCTGTATGATGTCCCTGGTCTCATTCCTTACATTGGTAATTTTTGTCTTCTCTTTTTTTCTTTGTCACTCTTACCTGAGATTTGTTCATTTTATTAATCTTTTAAAAGATCCAGTTTTTTGTTTTAGTGATTTTTCTCTATTTTTTTTTTTTCAGTTTCACTGATTACTGGTCTTTATTATTTTCTTCCTCCTGCTTGCTTTTGGTTTATTATTTATTTAGGTTCTTGAGGTAGGAACATAGATCAGTGGTCCGAGACTTCTTTTTTTCTAGTGGATTCAGTGCTGTGCATTCCTAAGCACTGCTTTAGCTGTGTACCACAAATTTAGCACAAGTCCACAAATGTATTTTTACTTTAATTGAGTTCTGTGTAATTTTTTTATATCCCTTGAGACTTTATCTTTGATCCAGGTATTATTTAGAAGTATGTTCATAGCTTTCAAGTGTTTGGAGGCTTTCCTGTTACACTTCTGTTACTGATTTCTAATTTGATTCCTTTGTGGTTGGAAAACATATTCAGTAATTCCAATTACTGTGAATTTGTCAAGGCTTGTTTTATGGTCCTGGATGTGGGCTGTCTGGGTCTATATATTCCTCTGAAATGTGAAAAGAACATGAGTCCTGCTGCTGCCAGGTGGAGCGCTCTGTAAATGTTGAATAGATCATGTTGATTGATGGTATTTTTTAGTTCTTCTGTATCCTTGCTGATTTTTGTTCTAGTTCTATCAGTTGTTGAGAGAGTGGTGTTGAAGTTTCCAACAGAAAACTAGAATTGTGAATTTGTTTATTTTTTCTTTAAGTTCTATCAGCTTTTGTTTCACATTCTGCAGCTCTGTTGTATGGTGCATATACATACAGGGCAGATGATTCTTGGTGGATTGACCCTTTTGTCTCTTTATAATGTCCCTCTCTGTCTCTGATCTTTTTTCTTTGAAGTCCACTTTATCTGATGATACTATAGCCATGCTTGCTTTCCTTTAATGAATCTGTGCGTGACACCTTTTTCCATCCTTTTACTTTCCACCGGTCTTTGTCGTCTGGGTGGTATCATCTATTGATTGTCTTTTTGTCATTCAGTGTGAGATTTTCCTGGTTATTGGTATGATGACTGTTTTTTTCATTGAAACCTGGGTAGTTTTGTATTTTGTTCTGAAGCTCTGGGTTCTGTTTCAGCCGGCTTTTTCTGACGCTCTTCTGGCAGGGGATGGGGGTGTGGCACTGCCTTATTACTGGTAAGTAGAGGTAAAGTCTAGGTTCCCACTCTCTCCGTGTCGACACCTGAAGGTGGTGAGGTCCTTGTTCCTGCTGAGTGGGGGTGGGAGTTCTCATTCCCTAGGCCTGGGTACCAGTCGGGGTTGGTGAAAGTTCTCCTTTGACACCAACCTGGCTGGGTAGGGTTCCTGCTTGGGTGGGCAGAGAAATCAGGTTCCCCATGTGGTTCCTACTGAACCTGAGGAGGAGGTGGAGGGAGGCATGTGGTTGCTGGCTGGTAGGGATGAAAGCCCTAACTCCCTCTTCGGCCTTCACTGGCAGCACCCTGCTGGGGCTGTTAGGGGGCCTCGTGATGGCCTTGTGAGGGTGGAAGTCTAGGCTCCCCACTGGGCCTCGGCTGCTGCTGCGTGGGGCCACAGGTTTTTCCCTGGTGTCTGACTAGAATAGAGCTGCCATTGTCTCAGTCTGCCTTGGTGGGCAGCCCCCTTCCTGCCCTGTGGCTAAAAGGCGGACATTGGCTGGGGCTTTGTTTTGGTCTCATCTGTTGGCCTCCCTGGGTCTCCTGCTGCTTCGGCCTCAGTCCTGGGACCCAGGAGGCAAAAAGAAGATCTGAGGGTTCCCTGCTCTGCCTTCCCCCAAATCCTGGGGTCCCAGCTGGTCTGCCTTCTCTGTCTAATCTCATGTTTATTTTATATATAACATCTGGAATTTTCTGCTGTATTTAGTGGGAAACTAGGGAAAATATGTCCTCTCCATCTTCCAGAAGTGGAAGTCCAGTTGCCTTTTTCATTTATGTTTTTTAAGTTTTTCTTTTTTTCCTTTGCGTATCTAATCCACCTGGGGTTTATTTTATTTGTGATGAAGGAACCTAGTTGTATGTTTCTACATAGACGGCCGTGTGCCGCCGCCTTGAATGTCTCCTTTGCAGGCTGGCTAGGGCTCTGCCTCTAGTTCCACAGCCCACGGCCTCCCCCACCCCACATGACAGCGCCCAGTAGGGTAGGACTCCCGATCTTCAAAAGTGTTTTAGTTTCTTGCGTTTTGATTCTGTCTCGTGAATTTTAGTTCAAAAACATACAAAATCAGTAGCCGGCCTTGGGCGCTGGCTTGGATGTGCATGACTCCAGTGCCCCACCCACTCCAGGGCCTTGTTCGCTTTGTATTGCCCAGGTCAGAATAGCATGAGCACCTTTAACTGCCTGACTCAGGGCAAGGTGTAACCCTTCCCTAGAAATGGCAGTGGGAAATTGCTCCTGAGTCCCACCATGCGTCTGTGTGGCTGCTGGCCTTAGAGCAGTGGTCCTGAGCTGCCTGAAGCCTGGGCTTGGGGTAGGGGACAAGGTGCACACATAGTTGTAGTCACTTTGGTGGCAGTTGGGGAGGGGGCAAGAGAAGCCAGATCAGTTTTGTTCCCTGGTACCGTGTTTTTGCAAACAAGCCTTTGATTTGTGCTTGGGGTGGAGGAGTGGCAGCTGTTCTGCTTGCTGGTGTGTTTGGTTCAGTCTTTTCAGAAGTATTTATTTACAAATTGTTACATTGACCACATTTCTTTATGGTGTCTGTACACATGCACACGTTTTCCCCTTGAACCGCCTCAGAGTGAGGTGCAGAGATCTCTGGTGCTTCATCTGTTAGCACTTCAGAGGTGGGGCAGTCTCGTTAGGGCCACACGCCCATCGCCTCACCTGAGCACACTCACAGGAAATCCACTCCCGCCTGCATGCGAAACTCCCTAGTTACCCTTTTGGTAACTGGGCTTGTGTGTTTTTTGTTTTTTGTTTATTTGCTTTTTAAAGTAAATCCAGGATCCAGTTAAGATGCCCACGCTGTGTCTGCCTCTAAATCCAGAACAGTGCCCTTATGTGCAGGGGCGTCAGCATTTAGGCAGACATGGCCAGCTCTCTTGTAGGTCATCCCACATTCTAGATTTGTCTCATCATGTTTTCATGGTCCTTGTATTTCCTGTAAACTGGAAGTTAGATATAGAGCAGTGCTGCCCAACAGAAACACAACATGAGCCACATATGTCAGTTACATTCTCTGGTAGCCACATGAAAAAAAAAAAGCAGGTGGAATTAATTTCAACGGTATATTTCATTTAATACATTTCTTATTTACCATGTATGCCTATTTATTATTTACTTAATCTATTTAATAATCTATGTTGTATCTAAAAGAATACCATTTCAAAATCTCATCAACATTTGTAAGGTGTCAGTGAGAATTCCTTTTTCATCCTAGGTGTTGAAGGTGCAGTGTGTAGTTCAGCACCAGTGGGCCGGCCGCAGTTCTGGTGCTCGGCAGCCCTGTGTAGCTCGTGGCTCTACAGGAACTCTCTGTGCTTGACTTGGACGCCGTGGGGTTGCTGATGTCTAAGACTGGTCTTCTTCTTTTTTTTAGGCTCTGGGTGCTCGGGGATGGAGCAGGTATTCAGAAGGTGAGGACCCGGCTCCGGGACCGCGTTGCCTGCGTCCTTCCTTAGTGAGACCTTCGGCTTGAGCCGGCGCAGTGGCAGCAAGGATGTCAGTGGGTCTCTTGCTGCCTCCCCAACTCTGGGGGAGGCCCTTTCTCCTGCTGCTCTCCGTGGCTGTGGCCCAGTCGCGCTGGCCCAGTGACCCTTCGGAGGCCATCCTGGACTGGGAGCACCAGCTCGAGGCGTCCATGCACTCGGTCCTGCCGGACGTCCACGAGGCCGTGCCTACAGTGGTCGGCATTCCTGACAGCACAGCTGTGGTGGGGCGCCCATTTCGGGTGACCGTTCCGACAGACGTGATCGCCCCCCACGGAGAGCCTGTCAAGGTGAGCCTGGACGTAGGGCCTGACTCGGGAGAGCTCCCATTCTCCCCTCCGTTCCCACGCCTTGGGTGTCAGTATCATTTTGATTTTTTAGTTCTCAGCTCTAGCAATTCTGAGACCTGCTAAGAGAGACAACCACTGATGTTCACAAGGAGGTCCCCAGTATATCTCAGAGTGGCGTCCTGAACCTTTACTCTTGCTCCCATTTTGGCTGTCTCAGCATTAAAAAGCCTGTACATCTGATGGAAGATCTCTGGTCATCAAGGGATTTTCTGGAAGGGCCTGTGGACAGGAAAAGGTCTTCTTTCAGTAACCATGGGATTAAACCCAAGAAATACAAAACCAGTACATGCTATGAACCTATGTTTTATAAAGGTGTAAACAAATATGGGAGTTCTGCTCTAATTTGGTGTTTTCTGTGTACTAAACATGTTTGGTCACTTAAGAACCAGAATTAGTACAGAGACGGCAGCCTTACCCCATCACCTTTTGGAGAAGCAGTCCAGAGAGCAAGGGAATCTGAGACCCACGTGGTGCGAGAGCATAGGCTGACCCAGCGGGCAGGAGGGTGGAAAGGAGACTTCTCTGTGAGGCACCAGCCTCTGGCATTGTGGGGCCTTGGGAGTTCTCCTAGATTCTGGGTCAGTGTGCGTGGTGGCCCCGTGAGTGGGTGGGCTGTCCCGCTCAGGCTGAGAAGGCCCTGGAGCAGAGGTCAGTACGTTTTCTTAAAGGCCCAGATGGTGAGCCCCTCAGGCTTCCCAGGCCACGGCTCCCACTGCGGTTCTTCAGCTCTGCCGGGAGGCGTGGAGGTGGCCACAGACAGTGTGCAAGCAGTGGGCTCCAGGGAAGCCTTAACTTGTGGACGCTGAAGCAGGAACATGAATTTCATGGTTTTCACACAAGACTTCTTCTTTTGACTTTTTTTCAATGATTTGAAAATGTGAAAACAATTTTTAGCTCATGGGCTGTACAAAAACAGGTGGCAGGCCAGAGGTGACTCATGGCCCTAGTTCGCTGACCTGCCCCTACACCATTCTTCCCTGGAGCTGTGGCTGGAAAGCAGACTTAAAACATTCCAAGGTCTATACTTTATGATGGTAGTTTTTATAGATCTGTGCATCCATGTTGTGTTCTGACTGGCTGTTGGTGTGTCTAAACCACCAGACTTAATAGTTTAAAAGAGCTGATTTGCTTTGCTTGCAATTTGTGACCACAAATTCAGGGATTCATAGCTTATCTGGAAACTTCATCTCTACTTCTTGTGGTGCTAGTGAGAGTGGTGGTCTGAGCTGGAGGACCCACTTCCAAGGCAGCTCATTCACGGTGGGCAAGCTGGCATTGCCTGTTGGTAGGGAGCTTAGCTGACGCTGTTGCTCAGGATCTTTGTGTCCTCTGGACCTTTCCATGGGTGCTTGGGTCTCCTCGTAGCAGAACAGCTGGTTTCCAGGAACCAGAAAGCAGCAACTACCAGGCTCTTACGGAAGGAAACTTGTGCTCCACTTTCCTTGTGCTGCACTGGGCAGAGCGCACAGGCTCTGGTAGGGCCTTACCAGCCTGTCCCCACTGAGTCCCGGGCATCCCGACTAGAAATGGGCACAGATTCTGTACCACTCCTCCTACTGAGAGGTGGGCTCTGCCCCTTCCCTTGAATCCAGGGGGCCTTGTACCTCACCTGCACCCTCTTGTGCCTCTCCTCCTTCTCCCTGTCACCCCTTCTCTTTGGGTCATGGCTTGTTCTCAGGGTGGCCCTGTGATCTGGGAGGTGACCATACCTCTGAAGATCCTGGTTCACTTCCACAGATCTCTTCCTAGTTTGCAGAGTTGTAAGATTTTCATGTAATCTTCATGATACGCCAGCTAGTCTGGCCGTTAGATGAAGAAGAATGGCGGTTTAGGAGGCATGTTTCTTGCTTAATCTCATACTCGATCTGAATACCCAAACCCTGTGGTCACCCTTCTTCCATTGGCTGTTGGGTGTTTTACGTGGAAACCTGACGAGGTGTGCCTTGAATTGATGCAGTGAGCTGAATATTGGCCACTTCTGGCAGAGACATTTAACAGGCTTATTCACCAGGGGAGTAAAGAGATTTTACCGGTAAAATGGGATTTTATCTGAGCGTATTTATCTGTAGAAAGCAGACCATTTAGTAGCTGCTCAGCCTGTAGAAAAACGGATGAAAATGTGTGACTCTTCATCCCAGTCTCTCAGGCTTATGTAGTGTGGGTATCAGGTCAGAGAGCCTGACTTCATCCCTGGGACTTCAGTTTCTGTGTGTGTGGAACACAACTGGCAGGTCTTCCTATGAAAGGAGTTGCTTTGTTCCCTATTACGTGTAATACTGGTGTACAGGCACACCTTGCCTCTTTGTGTTTCACAGATACTGTGCTTTTTTTATAGATGGGAGGTTTGTTGCAAACTC
Organism: Manis javanica; assembly: GCF_040802235.1. Lineage (NCBI taxonomy): Eukaryota > Metazoa > Chordata > Mammalia > Pholidota > Manidae > Manis > Manis javanica. The sequence goes on from NC_133158.1 coordinate 1,413,967, forward strand.
TGTGTTGAGCAAATCCGTCAGCACCATTTCCCAACAGTGTTTGCTCGCTTTGTGTCTCTATCACATTTTGGTGATTCTTACAATATTTCAGACTTCTCCATTATTGCATTTGTTATGGTGATCTGCAGTCAGTGATTTTACCTTGCTAAAAGTTTAGATGATAGCTGGTATTTTCTAGCAATTAAATAATTTGTAATGTCTGTACATTTTTTCTTAGACATCATGGTATTGCACACTTAACAGACTATCTTGTGTAAATGTGACTTTTACATGCACTGGGAAACCAAAAAAGTCTTTTGACTCATTTCATTGTGGTGTCTGCCTTACCATGGTGGCCTCGGACAGAACCTGCGCTACCTCCAGGGTGTGCCTGTATAACGGTGCATCGTAGAAGAGGGAGAGAGAAACTGTTCTAGCACTTGGCAAGCTCCTGGGTCACTTCTATGTTCCTCAGGTGGTGTCCGGGTCCCACACACACCCTAGCCAGGCCTGGAGACATACTGGATGTATTTTGTGACCTTCCTTTATTTACTGTAGCTTGAGTTCCCCCCTTGGTCATTAACTGTTCTTTGGGAATGTAACTTCTAACGACTGCCTAATATTCTTGTGTATGTGGGGCACATTTCTCGATACCAAGGAGCCTTGTTGGGGTGACCTCCATCGTGCCCATCAGTATCACTGTCACCCAGGCTGCTGCTCACTTACCTTCCCCAGGCCTGCCTCTGGTCTTGACCCCTCAGTCTGTTCTCCACCCTGAGGCGAGAGACCTGCTTCCCCCGGGCCCCTGACTCGCATCACCAGGCAGCCCCGGATCCTGCCCTCTCTCCCTTTTCCCTTTGTATACACGTTACAGCTGGGCTGGCCTCGTTCTGTGCCGGAATCCAGCTCCAGTGGGGGGATGTGAAGCCAGAAAGGATGAGACGGAGTCGGCGTGTGGAGAGACAGGACACAGAGTCAGATGGAGGTGGTCTCTTGACAAAGTGCCAATGACAGCTTTATTTATACTATTTTGCACAAAGATATGATTATTTTTTATTATTCTGATGATTAATTAGTATAGGCAGTTGGTTGATAAGTATAGGCAAGCTTTTTTCTTTTTTCTCCTTTCTAATCTATTCATGGTTGGTCAAGCGTTAGACAGGTGATTGTTTTTCTGTTCCTTGACTGAAACTTTTCCCAGCAACATGGACTCTATTGTGTTTTACATTTCTATGCAACGCAGTTTCTAAGTAGTGCATGTGACCGTAGGAGCATGTAGTATGTAGCAGCGACTATGGAGTCTATCAGCCCAGGGTGAAATACAGGTCACCTAGTGCCACAGTTAGTTAGGATTCTTTCCCACAAAAATATTCTTAGAGGCTTTAATAAATTTATAATCAATCTAAAATCATAAGCTCATATCTTCACCTAATACCCCTTTATAGGGCACAGTAGGCAGCAAACTAAATTTCCCCTTCTTACCTACGTTTCTCTTTCTTCTGTGTGGATACTAAAATCTCCCTGACATATGCTACACAGGTCTCTATGACTCCACTACTGCAGGGACTAAACAAGTTCTTACATGGTGAACAATGCAAGGGCATTCATATCACAGAAACTGTTTCTGTTTTAACTACAAACCTTAAACTACAAACAATCAAGTCAAATATGATGTATGATTATTCATTTGATTTTTATACTTTATATGTGAATCTAATAAAATGTTAATGTAGTAGGTAAATGCAAGATATAGATAGAAAGCATGATTTAGAACTGTAAGAAGGCAGGTGTAGATGATCAGGTTTGTGCCTAAAGACCAGGTCTTAATCCAAGCTGAACAAGGGCAACAAAATATCCACAGGTGTAGAAGCTTTCTCTCAAAACTGGGGGGGTGAGGTTCTAAGCCTCACCTCTGTTGGCCCCCTTTTTCTCACCTGAGGGCCCCCCTGCGACTGTGCCTGTCTTAGGTTGTTCCTCCCTTGAGGAATCTTACCTGTCTCTGGCTGACCAGCCATCTTACGGGGCCATACAGGGAGATAGATGTAAAGCTGATAAGTGAGAGAGAAGTAATATTCTTTGAAAAGGTTAGTTTTTTACTTCTTTGCAGATTTATGCTCCATGGCTTCTATGCCCAGCACTTGTTTTGAGGTATCTTTACTTCCTGGAAAATTATGGTACTTGGTAATTTCACGTATGAGGCACAAATTCTAGTAAAGGGCCGTAATTAGGAAAGAAGAAAAACAAACTATAGAAGTAGTAGAGGGAAGAAAACATGAGATGATTAATTGTCAACAGGGTTATTCTATTCAATATTTTCTCATGACTCTATTTCTATAAAACTTTCCATCACTAGTTTCACTAGCATTGTAAACAAGGGGGCCATTCTCAGTGGAAATGGGGTGGTCAATGTTTGACTAACTAACAGCAGGTTTCGGTACTTCAGGCTAAGATTGCCATTTGGCCCTGCGTGTTCTATTCTTCAGGAGCACCGTCCTGAAAAGCTTTTGGGAAGTTCATGTTCTCATCTTTTCCGTGCTGCTTAGCGAAGGTTAGCTTAGTCTTTGGCAACAATGCAAGTAAAAACAAAGCCAATAGTATAATGGAAAATAACAAAATCAAGGTGGGTAATAGAGGGAGCCAGCTGCAAAGGCCCCTGCCTTATGGGGGTCTTCTTCCAGCCTGAGCTTTGCTACACAGCTTGAGTAGCATGGCTCCCGGCAGTTCTGGTCCCAAAGACATGCCCGGCTCAGGGCCCGTCTGGCCTCTCGCTCTTCCTGTGTCCTGTCGGCAGGGGTACATGCCTGCTTCCTGGCTCTGTGGGCATCATCAGGGCGCTGGAGCCTTCCCTCCACCCTGATGGCAGCAGCTCTCCCTTGAAGCCTGTGTCACCTTCTCCTTAGTGAGTTTCTGTACCTGAAATTCTTGTTCTGTGTCAGTCTGCATGCTTGCCTCCTGTCACATAGTAGGCCCTCAGGTGGTCATGGGCTGGCAGAGGTGTCTGCAGGTCTTCTCTGGGTTGTTGAAGCTTGCCTGGCTGTGTGCAGGGGAAACGCCAGCCACTGTTGGGCAGAGGAGGCTGAGCCTCCTGTGGGGCCCCCGGGGGAGGCTGGGCTTCCAGCCATCTCAGGCGTGGCCGGGCTGCCGAGCAGACACCCAGGCAGAGCGTGGTCTGACCTGAGAGCTGCTAAGGTTGGGCGGGTGGTTGTCATGCTTGCAGTCAGGCCAAGGGGTCGCTTGGGGGCTGGCGGTGTAATACTGGTGTTGGCAACAGACTAGAGAACAGTCTGGTGAAGGGATGGAGAATTAGGTCTCCTAATGAGCCAGCTGGACACCTACCAGGACTCGTTTGACCCGTGTGGGCCGCTGGCTACGTGGACTATTTCAGGAGGTTGTGGCAGCTCTGGGCATCACAGTGGCAGAGGGCAAGCAGCTTAAGGCCAGCCAGGTGTGCCCCTCAGAGCCTGAAGCGGAACTTCCCTGTACTTAACTACACCAGGCTGCAAGGTGGTCAGAGAAACAGGGGTGTGCCCGGAGGGTGTGGCCCCGAGGCCCTGGGTCCTCTGGCCAGCACCATGGCTTCCCTTGCTCTGCCTTGGCAGTCACTGTGCTGCTGCACACCTCAGCCTGACCCCAGTGTCCACTGACCAGGCGAGGCAGGAGGGGCTGCCGGCTGCCTCCAGGCCCTGGTGGCCAGCATGACCTTCCTGCGAGCCTGTGCTTCAGCGCTTCTTTGTCTCTGTGGCCTCAGAACACCCTTAGCAGGTGGCCCTGGCCTGCACCCTGTGGGACTGAGCCGAGCCTGCGTTCGGCCCTCCCGGCTGCCTTTGGACCCAAGGGTCCTCCCCTCATCAGAGCCCTGGGGTGGGTCCCACAGAAGCCAGCTTGGCCTTTGTTGTCTGTCCTGTTGGCACAGTAGAAGTCGCTCACCCGGCTTTTGTCTCCCTTGGGACTGGCACCAGCTCCCTGTAGGTGCCTGTCCTCTGCCTTGAGTGAGTGAGGGGCTGGCTGGGAAGGTGACTGTACGCCTGGAGGCGCTCTAGGTCCAGTGTGGCCCAGAGAGGCAGCCTAACCTTTGGGCAGGGCCTGGGCTACCCCTGCAGGACCCCCTCAGAGACTTGTTCGGTAGAGGCTGCAAGGGTGCTGTGGGCGCCTGACCCCCATCCTCTGTGCCCTGGACAGCATGGACTCGCCTCAGCCCAGGGCGTCTGTGGACTGGGAGCAGCCCTCCCTGCCCTGTGCTCTGTCGCTGGCCTGCCCTGGTTGTCCTCCCGAGAACAATGGGCACTGTTTGGGCCAGGAGAGCCATGAAGGGAGTGATTCTTCGGGTGCCTGATTGCTGCATGGCAGCCCCGCCTGTGTGAGGTGGACTGCAGTTTCTTCCTGCGCGAGTGGGCGTCGCCTGCTCTGAATGAACCCCTTGAGCACAGCTTACCGGGAAACGCGGGTTGGCAAAGGAGGGCATCCGGGGGCTTGTCAGAATGACATTTGCTCAGATGCTGAAAATACAGGCTTCTGTGTTTAAAAGCAGCTTACTGACCAGGACCAAAGGGACATGACAGGAGAGACACCAGGGCTTGGGGCAGAGGGGCTGACTCGGAATTTTCTTCAAGGCTGTGACCAAGCTAGGCTGCCCATCATCTGAGGAGGAAAACGACTGATTCTCATTTCGGGTGAGAACAGGAGCCATCAGGCAGAGAGTGCCTGCTGCTTTGAGGCTGGTGGGCCATGGGGCCTGGTGATGCCCCCGCCCCCCACCCCCGGGCAGCTGAGGCCCCAGCCACATCTGCTGTTTCCTCACTGTGTGTAGGGCAATGGCCTGGTCCTTTGACCTGCAGCCTGAGGCTCTTCTGGTGATCTGTGCCTCTCCCTCCAGCCCAGCCATGACCGCCCATCCGCATCACTGAGTGAGGCCAGCAGACCGCCTCGTTGTCACCGTCTGTGGTACACACGCAGGGTCACCCTGAGTGTAAGCTAGCACTGTGGAGGCCTCGGGGCCTGATGAGGCTCAGCCCCAGCGAGGGCCCACTTCTGCCTCCTGGGCAGGAGCCCACACAGGCCTCCCCTGAGGGGCCTTGGCCACTTGCGGGTGTCTGGGGTGTTGCCCACAGTAACCAGCTGCAGGTTGGCCCAGCTCTGTAGCTTGGTGGAGGGGTGAAGACTCTGAGCTAGCAGGCCAGGAGGCAGGGCCCCATGCAGAAGGGTGGGGGAGCACACTGCCAAGTTTGGCATGCCCACGCTCTCTGGGAGGCCCCTGTGGGCACTGCCGTGGGGGTCTTGGGCCCCTGTCTGCCGGGGTTCTGTGGTTCCGATGCTTAATGTACTGGATATGCCTTGTGGGTCAAGACTTCCAGCTGGGGGTGTGGCCGTTCAAGGTTTCACTCTCCTTGCTGCTCGGCTCCCTTCCATCTCAGAAGCATGTTCTCTGGAGCTGAAATGGGAAAGACTTCTGGCTCCCTCTGGGTTGACCAAGAGCTCTGCCAGTGAGGTGGCCCCTGGGTTCCTGGCTGCCTGAAGGTCCCTTTCCCAGATGGTCAACTGTATGGCCTCCAGCTGTGAGGCCGTGGGCTGTCTGGTATGGAGGCGGAGGAGTGGCCTGAAAACCTGGGAGTCCGTGGCCAGGCTGGCCTGTCACGACACACAGGCGCTGCCGCTGAGCCCCCATGCAGCCATGGGTCCCCACCTGGCCGCCTTTGGGGGCGTGCTGTGGTGGTTACAGTGCAGCTAGAGCAGAAGCGTTTGTTCATAGGAGAAAATGGAGGACCCCATGGATATCAGTCTCAGCACACATATATCGGGACCAGACACACTTGTTTTAGACTGAGAAGGGGTGTGTGCTGGTCTTCAGGCCGCCACTTGAAGCGAGTCCTTCCCTGACGCCATGCCCCCAGGGTCTCAGCACTCCTGGCAGACAAGTCTGTACAGGCCAGCAAGGCCCTGAGAGTCTGCGGCCTCGGCCTTTTCCCCTCTAGGGCCCGGGCTTCCCCTTCCTGTGGCCTCCCTGCTTCCCTGTGATGCTCTGAGCTTCTGCTTTGGGGAAAGATCAGGGAGACAAGGCCTCAGTAGGCTGGGTCCTGGGCCAGCTGGGAAGGAGGGCTGGGGAGTAGAGCCGGACCGGCAGGGATGTCCTGCGGCAGCCTCACCATGTGCTGGGCCCCCAGCCCACAGGAGCGGGTGGGTTCCAGTGCCGAGTGCAGCTCGAGGCCAGAGCTCCTTGGAATGCCCTTGATAAACACTCTTTTACAGTAGTTGTTTCCAGTGTTTGATAGTGGGGTTGATCAAGACATTAGATATGAACTGTACCTGCTTTCCGATGTGCCCCCATACTTAACTGTAACGTGGCTCTCGCGGACTTCCATTCTGGGCAGATAAGGCCTCTGGGCCAGGCATGCAACTTGAGCGAAGGTGTGGTGTCTTGGAGGGCAGGGAGGAGTCGGGCGAGGGCAGAGACAAGCTCGGAGGGGCGAGGCAGTCCGACTCCAGTCTGCAGGCAGTGGGCGGGTGGCGGCCACAGCACCCTGGCCTCGGGCACACGTTCCCTGGGGTGCGCTGCTTGAGTGCTAGCGCCCGTGTCCCTGGGCGGACCATCAGCCTTCCATCTAGCAGACCCAGGTGACAGGTAAACGAGCCTCTGGAGGATGAGTTGGTTCCCCACAGTAGTTCTGAATTCTGCACATGCCTGCCACTCAGTCCTGGCTGGGCTGGGGTAACAGTGGTGTGTTCCCAGGTCACTGGCGGCCAGAGCGCTTGACTCATGCTGCTGTCTCCTGCAGGTGTCAGCGGCGGGGAAGGAGGCCTTACCATCCTGGCTGCACTGGGACCCGGAGAGCCACACGCTGGAGGGTCTGCCCCTTGACACCGATAAGGGCGTGCATTACATCTCAGTGAGTGCGGCTCGGGCTGGAGCCAACGGGAGCCATGAGCCCCAGAGCTCCAGCGTGTTCTCCATCGAGGTCCACCCTGAAGACCACAGCGAGCCGCAGTCCCTGCGGGCAGCACCCCCGGCCCCAGGTGAGGTGGGGCCATCTGCCTGTGCCGCCGACGAGCCCGTGACAGTCCTGACAGTGATTCTGGACGCAGACCTCACCAAGATGACCCCAGAGCAAAGGCTCAGGCTCCTGCAGCAGATGCAGAGCTTCTCAGGAGTGGGGCTGCCCAGCATGAAGCTGGTGCCCGTGGTGAACAACAGGCTGTTTGACATGTCGGCCTTCATGGCCGGCCCGGGGAATGCCAAGAAGGTGGTGGAGAATGGGGCCCTGCTTTCCTGGAGGCTGGGCTGCTCCATGAACCAGAACAGCGTGCCTGACATGCGTGGCGTGGAGGCCCCTGCCAGGGAGGGTGCTATGTCTGCCCAGCTTGGCTACCCTGTGGTGGGTTGGCACATCGCCAACAAGAAGCCGCCCTTGCCCAAGCGCATCCGGAGGCAGATCCACGCCACACCCACACCTGTCACTGCCATTGGGCCCCCAACCACGGCCATCCAGGAGCCACCGTCTAGGATTGTGCCCACCCCTACATCACCAGCCATTGCTCCTCCAACAGAGACCGCTGCCCCTCCAGTCCGGAACCCTGTTCCCGGGAAGCCCACAGTCACCACTAGGACTCGAGGTGCCATTATTCAGACCCCAACCCTCGGCCCCATCCAGCCTACTCGTGTGGTGGAAGCTGGTACCACGGTTCCTGGCCAGATCCGCCCAACCATGACCATCCCTGGCTATGTGGAGCCCACGGCAGTCGTGACCCCTCCCACGACTACCACCAAGAAGCCACGAGTATCCACGCCGAAGCCAGCCACACCTTCTACTGACTCCTCGACCACCACGACCCGAAGGCCAACCAAGAAGCCTCGGACGCCTCGCCCAGTGCCGCGGGTCACCACCAAAGCTCCTGCCACCAGGCCAGAAAGCGCCTCCCCTCCCACCCGTGTCCGCACCAGCACCAGCGGGGTGCTCCGAGGGGAGGCCAACCGGCGCCCAGAGCTCAAGAACCACATTGACAGGGTGGATGCCTGGGTTGGCACCTACTTTGAGGTGAAGATCCCATCAGACACCTTCTACGACAATGAGGACACCACCACCGATAAGCTGAAGCTGACCCTGAAGCTTCGGGAGCAGCAGCTGGTGGGCGAGAAATCTTGGGTGCAGTTCAACAGCAACAGCCAGCTCATGTACGGCCTGCCCGACAGCAGCCACGTGGGCAAGCACGAATATTTCATGCATGCCACAGACAAGGGAGGCCTCTCGGCCGTGGACGCCTTTGAGATCCACGTCCACAGGCGCCCCCAGGGGGACAGGGCCCCCGCACGCTTCAAGGCCAAGTTTGTTGGGGACCCGGCGCCCATTGTGAATGACATCCACAGGAAGATCGCCCTGGTGAAGAAGCTGGCCTTTGCCTTCGGGGACCGTAACTGCAGCACCATCACCCTGCAGAACATCACGCGGGGCTCCGTTGTGGTGGAGTGGACCAACAACACGCTGCCCCTGGAGCCCTGTCCCCGGGAGCAGATCGCCGGGCTGGGCCGCAGGGTCGCCGAGGATGACGGGAGGCCCCGGGCCACCTTCTCCAGTGCCCTGGAGCCCGAGTTCAAGGCCGTAAGCGTCGCGGTGACGGGCTCCGGCAGCTGCCGCCACCTGCAGTTCATCCCTGTGGCGCCGCCCAGGAGGCCGTCCTCTGAAGCGCCGCCCACGGAGGCGCCGGACAGGGACCCCGAGAAGAGCAGCGAGGACGACGTGTACCTGCACACGGTCATCCCGGCCGTGGCGGTGGCGGCCATCCTGCTCATCGCTGGCATCATCGCCATGGTGTGCTACCGCAGGAAGCGGAAGGGCAAGCTCACCCTGGAGGACCAGGCCACCTTCATCAAGAAGGGGGTGCCTATCATCTTCGCGGACGAGCTGGACGACGCCAAGCCACCCCCCTCCTCCAGCATGCCGCTTATCCTGCAGGAGGAGAAGGCCCCCCTGCCCCCTCCCGAGTACCCCAGCCAGAGCGTGCCCGAGACCACCCCTCTGAACCAGGACACTGTGGGAGAGTACACACCCCTGCGGGATGAGGACCCCAACGCGCCTCCCTACCAGCCCCCGCCGCCCTTCACGGCCCCCATGGAGGGCAAGGGCTCCCGTCCCAAGAACATGACCCCATACCGGTCGCCCCCTCCCTATGTCCCCCCTTAACCCACAAGCGCCTGGGTGGAGCAGGGCAGGGCAGGGCCCTGGAGACGACACGGGGTTGCCTGCGGGGGCCGGTGGCCTGCAGACCGTTGCCCACGCCTAGCGTGCTGACACACGGGGCCTGGACAAGCCCGCCCTCTCTGGTCCTCCTAAACCCCAAAGCAGCTGGAGAGACTTTGGGGACATTTACTTTTATTTTTTGCCTAACAGCTTTTTGTTTGTTCATAGAAAATTCTTCGCTGCGTGTTTGGTGGCCAGGTCTGAAAGCACCGTTTGGAGTACAGGTGGGGCGAGGGCCCGGGTGGGCCTGCGGGCAGTGCCGGGCAGCCTCCCGGCTCCCTGTGTTTCACCTTTAACACTAACTGTACTGTTTTTTCTATTCACATGTGTCTAGCTGCAGGAGGTGACATGGAAAACAGTAGCTAAAGATTAAATTCCAACGACTTTCAGAAGTTAAGGTTAAGTTTTTACATTTAATCTGCTGTTTACCTAAACTTGTATGTGTAATTTTGGGGTGGGTATGGGAAATTGCTTTGCTAAAAATAAGCTCCCAGGGTGTTTCAAACTTAGGGAAGACCAAGGGACAGTATTTTTTATCAAAGGAACCCTATTTTTTCACACTATATAAAGTTGGTTGCTCTCGTGCCCCAGGGCCTGACTGGGGGCCCCCCGGCCCTGGCTCAGGGGCCAGGGTCCTGGTGCTGGGCTTGCTCCCCTGCTGTTGCCAGGGGCTGGAAGCTGGAGGGGCCTCTTGGGCCATGGACATCCACACCCCAAGCCTACGCATGCTGGCGGCCCATCACCAAGGGGTCTTCGTTTCCTTGGGAAGGGGACTCCGAGAGGCAGTGGTGGCCGTGGCCCCCAGCCTAGGTGCTCCAAGGTGGGCCAGCTGCTCATGGGGGTGGCTGGGGAGGTCGAGGGACTCAACCACATCAACCTGTTTTCTTTTACCCTCCTTTCTTTCCCCCTTCTAAAAGGAGTATCATGGTTTTTGAAACACTCAGTGGGGGACATTTTGGTGAAGATGCAATATTTTTATGTCATGTGACGCTCTGTCCTCACTTGACCTTGGCCGCTTTGTCCCAGAGCCCACAGCCCCACGCCCCCATGCCGACCCGGCCCGGCCCCTCTGGCGCTCCAGCCCCAGGCCTGGGCCTGAAGAGCTGGGAAGGGTCTGGCACTGGTGAGGGCGGCAGTAGTGCAGAGTCCAAGGCTGTGGGCTTTCAAAGCTAATTTTTTACTAAAGTTTTTATACAGCCTCAAATTGTTTTATTAAAAAAAGATTAAAAATGGTGATGCTTACAGCAGTTTGTATGAGCTCTTAGTGTTGATTCCATGGAACTGATGGTTTAGCTCATTTTGATTTTTTTTCTCTTCTTAACGGTTTAAATTCCAGAATTACACTGGGGCTTCTTTTGCCTTTTTTAGCAGAATGTCTGTCTGTCCATCTGCATCTCTGTTCCATGACTCAGGGGTACCCACTCTGCTTTGAATCTCCTCCTTTGGAAGGAAATCATTTTGAGCATGACTTTTCCTGTTGAGAGTGATTCGGGGTACCTTTTAGGGAGGAATGCCTTTTGCAATAATGTATCCCTTCAGTGATGGAGGGTGGGCAGGTGGACCCGGGCTCCCTTTGCACACCAAGCAGCCACTTCTAAGCCATATTGACCGCTCTGCAGAGGATGCGGGTGTGCTACCTCAGGAGAGGGCTGGTGAGAGGAGGGGTCTCCACCCTGCCCTTTTCCAGAGGCCTGGCCTGGCCCCCAGTGGAATGCGTGGGTCAGGTGCGCACCTGAGCGGTGGCCCTGTGGGGGGAACCTGTAGCTGAGGGCTCAGTGGACCTCTGGTGACTGGGCCTCATGTCTCCAAGTCCAGGTCCAAGCTGGAGTCTCCCCAGTGCCCTAGCATCGGGGGCACTGGCGGGGTATGACCTGGTGAGATTATTTTTGATGACCTTGTCAAAAAAATAATTCCCAGTGTTCAGGTGAGAGCTTTGAGAGGCCTCCAAAACAGCTCTGTTGCTCTGAGCAACCCCACCGACTTGCACTGCCATGCAGAGCGCGGCTGGCCCAGAATGGCCTGTTGCCATAGCAGCTAGAGGTGCCTGGGCAGCGAGCTGAGTAACAGCAGCCGTGACCTTGAAGGCAGTCCCCCCTGTGCGCGGCCGGCCTCGGGCTGGCGATGGCCGTTAGACTGTGTGAGACAGAGCCAGCCTCACGTTCCGGTGTTCACCAACCACTGACATGTTTTTAATTTCCTTCTGTATGATTTTAAGATATGTTTTCTGCATTCTGTATAGAAACATATCAAACTAAATAAAAGCATTGTCTTTATTACAATGCCATTGCTTCCAAGCGTCTGCTTCCCCGGCCCTTACGCAATCTAGGATGTGAGTGGGGAAGGGGCTGGAGTCCATGGAACAGAGGGAAGTGGAGACCCAGCCAGGCCCACTCAGGTGGCCTCTGAACAGCTGACCCGCTGGCCTGCCACAGCCTTACATTTCTGTGCCCCTCCCACTGCCTGGTGGGCTTGGAGCTGCCCCCTGCTTTGCTGGAGGTGACCATGGAGTCTCAGCTGGGATGGAGCAGAGTCGGTCTGTGTCCTTGAAGGCTCCGTGTGGCAGGAGCCTCCCTAGCAGTTCTGTTGCCTGCGCCAGCTCGAGCCTCCCGCTTCCTCATCAGGTGGGGGGAGGGGAAGGTGGTGGGAAAGGTCCTACCACAGGCTTTGTGGGTGGGGCAGCCCCTGCAGCCCCTGGGCAGGTAGGGCCCCTGCAAAGATGCGGACACGGGTTCCTCAGGCTGCAGCTCCACCCCAGCCCCTGCCCCAACTGCCTAGTGGGCTTGGGGCTGGCCAGCCTCCCAGGTAGTCCAAAGCAGGTTTGGCCTTGGCCTTGGAGTGGGGAGAAAGAATTATTTCTGGCCAGGCTGTACGTTCTAGGGACCTACCCCTGAGTGCCCTGCTTGGGATGGACAGGCCAGCTGGGTAGGCTTAGCATGACTCAGTGACTGGGTGTAGGAGGCAGGGGAGCAGCAGCTGTCTTCCGAGGCAGGAGCAGGGGCCATCGGTCACAACTGGTCCCTCCTCTGGGCCCCCTCCCTGCCCCACGAGGTCCCCCTCATCTCCACCTACAGTCCCAGGCTGCTGCTCTCCGCACAACCTTCAGGATTCAGAGCTGAGCTGGTACTGCAGATAGAGCCGAGTCCCAGAGGGGGAAAGTGTCGAGGGTCAGACACCTGCTTGTGGAGTGCCACACTGATGGGTGCTGGGAAAAGCTGTCCCCAGCAGTGTCCAGGGACATACACGTCACCCCCTACGCCTAGAAGTAAGGGCCCAGGAACGTGACCCTGCTCTGCTTTCTTGGCCTCGGGCAGTTGTGCTTAATATGCCGAAGCCACTGGGTTGTGAGCGGACTCGCCGTCCTGAACTCCAGTAAAGGGATTCCTGGTTTCAGCTGAGAACAGCCAGGCCAGCAGGGCAGGGAGTAGAAAAGCCACAGATCCTGGCCCCTGCCCTGCCCTCTTCTCCCTTGGGAATTTCTGATGTTTTGGCCTGGCAGACTCCTGCCCCCCAGTACTCCTGCCAGGTCTCTGTGACCTCCTTGATCAGGGTGGGGACTGGAGACGGGTGTTAGAGGGATGGGGCAGGAAGGAGGGAACTACTGGCTAAAAATACCAGTGGGTTAACGACTCACTCTTGTCCTGCTTTACTATCTTCTTGATCACTGTCCTGAGGCAAGGTGACAGTCCACGTCCTGTGGCTACAACAAGGCAGGTTTGTGTGACCCAAGCATGTCAGCTTTTTTTTTTTATTGTAAAGTTGTGTTCATATTGTAGGAAACAGCAAAGAATTATTTGAGCCCCCTGCCCCCACCAACTGGGGGATGCTGGATACCATGCCCCTTCCGAGGTCCCTTGAAGACCCAGAGAAGACAGGGCAAGAGATTCGAAGCGAGGGTTTCCACCTACTTGGGGGTGGGGTGCTTCTGGAGAGGCCCGCCTGGGGCCAGGGCAGCCCGGAGACCCAGAGGCCCTCACTCACCTCCACTGACCCCAGCTTTGCTGGAGGTGACCCTGGAGAACCAGCTGGGACGGAGCAGACTTGGTTTGTGTCCTTGTGGAAGGCTCCGTGTGGCAGGATAATGCCCTTGGGTGGGCTCGGGACGTGATGGGGGCCGCGCTCAACGTGAGCGTAGCTGAGGGGGCTGCACGCAGCTCTTGGGGCAGTGCTCGCGAGCTCCCAGAAGGTGGCGCCAGACACCCGCGTGAGGCTGACTACAGTGGGCGGAGCCGGGAGGGGCCGTCGGGGCGGGTTGGGGGCGGGGCCCGCGCGGCAGCCCGGCTGTGTAACCGCGGGGTGTTCTGCAGCTCGGCCGCCGCTGCGCAGGCCCTGAGCACGCAGAGCGAGTGTAGCCGGCCTTTCTCCTTGGAAGTGGGGGGTGGGGGGAGGGCGCGCCTGGGCCCAGGCTTCCGCTCCTGGGGCCGCGTGGGCAAACCTCGGATTCGTATGTGTGAAGGCCGGAGCCGCTTCGGACCCTTCCTCGGCGCTCTCCCCTTAGCTTCTGCGCTCTCCCGGCGGCCGGCGCGGGGCCCGCACACAGTGGGGCTCAGCGCTTGTTGGATGCACTCCCCTGCGTCCGGCCTAGAGCTCCTCAGCACGCGGCCTAAAGTTCGGGGGGGCCCAGAGGGGGAGCCCCGTGTCTCCAGTGCGTGGTCGGGGGTCCCTCTAGTCTGTGTCCCTGGGGGAGGCCACTTGGCACTCGGAGCAGAGTCGGATGGGGCGGTAGATGACGCACTCTCCCTGGGTCGCCCCGAAGCCCTGGGGACGCCTGCCCGAGGCTCCATTGTCTTCTGACTTGCTGGTGCTGAAATCCAGGGCCCAGGGCACGCAGGGGACGCGCTCCCAGGCCTCGGGCTGAGCGTACTGCCTGCCGCCTTCTGGCCTCACGGTGTCGCGGCTTCAGGCTATAGAGGGCACAGCCCAAGTTTGGGACTTGTAGAAATGGCCGCGAGCTCAGGTCAGACGGCTCCTTCTCCAGGGATCACGGCCAGTCCCTTAGCACCTCTGTTGCAAATACGTCTTGGGAGAGAGCAAGGTGAAGAAAGGGGCTGTCTGCAGCCCATGACAGCAGAGTGGGGAGACGCTCCTGGGAGGTGGCTGCAGCTCTTCCCTGGTGTGCCTGGGGGAGAGGACCGGCCTGGTTCTTGATGAGTCAGCCTCAGGGAACACATGCCTGACTGGGCTGGACCAGGAGCTGGGCCTGGGCACCGCTGACGGTGATGGGAGTCCTGCTCTTGCTTGAGAAGTGTACCCTGTGTGTGTGAGGAGGGTGGCTCTGCTGTCTCGTGTCCAGTGCAGAGATCAAAGTGCAAATGAGAGGCTGAGGAGGCGTCCGGTATGACCCCAGGCTCTGACAGCGCTGCTGTGGCCCCAATCTTGCCCTGGGTCCCAGGCAACACATCCGGCTTACTCCCAGGCCTCCAGCTGCTCAGAGAGGCCCTGAGCTAGGCAGGGCTAGGAGCGGGACACAGCCACCCTGTGATACCCAGGAAGACCACTGGAGCCACAGGGGATGAGGTGGGCTTCGTTGGAATCAGCTGAGATCGGGGGGTGGGGGGGGGTCCATCAGAACACATGTCTTTTTGCTCTCTTGGCAGCCAATGGAGGAAGTCCTTTGTCCAGCCTAACTAGGAATTCCTCAGTCTGTACTGTTAGCTTGTTGTCAGAGAGACCACCTTCCCAGAAAGCGGATGCCCATGCCAGGGTTCCCATCTGAGGAGTTATTCATACACAAACACCAGAGGTAACCCAGATGTTGCTTCCCAGCTGGTAACTGCTGCTACCTAGCTCCGAGCCTTGCGGGGCCAGGGAGGGCTCTCGAACAACCCTTTAGCCCCACAGCCTGGCCCCTGGTGCTTTGGCCACACTCACCATGCCCACCCCTGCTGGGGGGGCACAGCGGCCCCACACTGATGACCAGCAGCCAAGCCCTCCAGGGTCAGGGCCTGGTTTGAGCAGCAGCCATGCAGAGGCCAGACTTGGAAATTCTGAGCTCCGTGACAGTAGAGTAGGCTAATAGTCTTGGTTTCTGCTGAATCCCTGGGGCCTAGCATGTTTGCTACCTTATCCGGGGGCTCCAAAGTACCAAATTTAAATTTAATTGGATCAAATTTAACTGAATTGAAGTCATTTATCACATCAGAGGCCTAGGGAACTATGGACCTTTCTACTTGCCATAAGGGTTTTGCTTCACCATCAGAGACTCAGCCCCATTCTGTCCACCTTTCCTGGAAGGCAGGCGCTCTTCCCGCAACAATTTCTCAGTAATGTGCTTGGTGGGCAGCAGGAGCGACAGAGGGCCAGGAGCGGAGCGGGGGCTCTCTAAGACACTTCTCTGAAAGCGTGGATCTGTGGCTGATGGAAGGGCTGAGCAGGCTGCCTCTGCTCGATTCCCGAGTCATGTCTGCACCTCTGTGGGCTGGTTAGGAGAGGGCAGGTGGGCATGACTTCTCACCTGAGCCTGCTCCCCACAGCCCTCCACCTCCCCATCTGTGGAACAGGTCAGTGAAGGAAACTATGAGAACTGGGATCCCAGTGGGAAGGACTTCAATAGCGGTTGAAGCAGCATTTTCTGTAGTTTATAGGAAACTGTCTTGTATGTGTCTCCTGCAGACTGAGCTCCTAAAGGGTAGGTCCCACTGTCTTCTCTGGGCCGGTACTGAGTAGGAGTTGGGTGCGCATGAGCTGAGGGAGGAGGGGTGCCTGTATGAGGCAGCCCAGCCCAGCCTGGGACCCCTTGGGGGGGAGTGCAGAGGGACAAGGAAAGCAGCATGTTTTGACTTGGATTCCTACAGCTTGGACAAACTGTGTCTTCATTATTTTTTCTTGTCCTAACAAGCCTTTGAAAGCATATAACTAATAGGAATGGGACTTAATTGGCTTTCTTGGGAGCAACGCTTAGATGGTGGGTTTAGGATGGTGGTAAACATTTCTGATGATTTTTTACAGTTTTTAGTTTTCACATATTGCAAGTAAAGATTTGCACATTGCAACAGGAAAGGAATCATGCAGACAAGGCATTGAGCAAATTCTGTACCTTCTAGCTTTGTTCCCTCTCCCTACTGTACAAGGGCCACAGGTCAGCTGATGATCTTGACACACAGCAGAGTTGTCCAGGTCAGCCCAGTGAGTTGCTGGGCAGGACTAAGACCGGCTTTCTTGTTTGTAGCCTCATACCTGAGGCTTCCTTGGGAGCTGCCTTATTCCAATGGAGTGGATGGTGCTCACGGATGTCGGCCAGGAGGGAGCCCTCTGTCTCCTTGGGCTTCCTTCCTTCCTCTTAAGCTGTTTCACCGTCCCCAAGGAGAGTGGGGACACGGAGCCACTTCCCTGAGTTTCTTCTCACTATGAGGTGAGACAGGCTCAGGGGACTCCTGAGAGTGGAGCTGGCCTTCCCAGCCTCTCTGGAACAGTCCGAAGCCTGTGACACCACGCCATCTGGAACTGTCCCTGGACATCTTGCCTCATTGCACTCTCTCTATACCCCTGCTTACCTGCAGAGTTGGCCTTTGTCACACCTGTCGGCATCTTCCTTTTTCCATCCTCAGCCTATCTGAGCAGGTCACCACGCTGAAAGTGGCCACCCAGGGTGAGCTGGGCTGGGTGGGGTAGCAGGAAAGCCCTGGCATCTGCACCCCACCTCCTCACTCTCCAGGGGCCATCTTTATGTTGCCCATCCTGCACATGACTCGTGCAGGTGCAGCTCCCAGGGCCCTGCATCTCTTCATTCTCCCAAGCTTTGCCTTCCAGTGAACCTGCAGTGTGCTGGCTCTGACTGGGCCTTTTCCTGCCGGGATAAATTTTCTTCTGATTCCATTTTCTCTCTGGTCTTCTACAAGTGTTTGAGAGCACAGACCAGACACGAAGTACACGTGTGTGCATCTGTTAGTTCTATTTTGGCATGTGGACTGATTCTCCTCCCCCCACCCCGCCTTCTTCCAAAATGACCACCACATGCTAACGCCACCCTGAAGAAGGAGGCAGATAACTTTAGCAAGTGAATTTTAGGGGCTGGGAATTTCTTCAGGGTGTCCAGGTCCATCCTGCCCTTGGCTGGAGTAGCCTGGGCCCACGGGAGAACGGTACAGGCACACCACACAGCTGCTCTGCAGAGACCGAGATTTGCTCATTCACTTGTCATGAAGTTGAGCCTAGTGAATTGTCCAAGGTGACTGTACTCGGCTCAGTTGCGACTCCTCCCCCAGGAGGAGCTCTGGGCATAACTCCAAGCACCCTCGCCGTGAACTTATCAAGTCAGCAGCCTGAATGTGGCAACGCAGGAGCTACAGCGAAGCTCCTTCTAGAGCCCTGAGCCTCATGGCTGGAGAATCCTTGGAAGCGTAGTTGAGGGAAATGCTGAGAGTCGCATGGAGAACCCAGCCCAGCCATTGCCCCTGAGGCTGCTGAAGGCCAGCCCGGAGGACAGGGCAGGCCAGATACAGTCCTGCTGTTGAGATGCACACCCTCTAGATCAAGAGGAAGGAAGCGACCCCTGGGAAAAAAACAGACTAAAAGTGGGAGACTGAGTCAGAGGCCCAGAGGCCAGCACCGCCCCATGGCAGGCAGGAACCCCTGCTGAATGCCAAGGTGGGTGAGGACAGGGCCGATATGTTCCGGGGATGCTTCTCAGAAGATGCGGAGCAGAGTTTAAAAGGAGAGCAGGGGAACCACTGACACCCACTCCCAGGTCCTCCTGGGTCCACTGCACTGTGTCCTTTGTCACCAAGGTAGCAGAGACCCTGGAGGTCTGCTGACAGCCAGGAATCCACTCTGAGGAGGGTGGCTCCCCAGCCCCACTGACTGGGTAGGGCTAATTGCCCCCTCTGGAACCAGGGGCATGTTGATCTGAATCTGTGGAAAGCCGTAGCTCTTGTGGCTTCTATGAAAAAAGAAAACAAACATCCCTTGTCCCCCACCTTCAAGTAGGCCAGCCTGCACTGGCCAGAAGAGTCCAGGTCAGGTTGCCGGCCTGCCCATAGTGCCTGTGTGTGTGGTCTTCCACAGGAGGAGTGGTGTGGCACGCAACACCCAACCCCCAGACCACCTGCTAGACAGACAACTAATAAAAATGTTGGTCGTGTGTGTGCTGGGCACTTTCCTCGGGTTTTACCTACCCAGCCCCTCCCCCTCAATGAGGGGCTAGCACTGTAACTGCAGACTAGGAGATGGAGGCTTGGCCAGCCTGAGTCAGGTGCCAAGGTGCCGCTGGGAAGGGGCAGGGCTGTGACGGGGCTCTGTGTGGAGCCTAGGTGTGCGCACACAGTCACCACACACTCACAAAGGCGACTCAAACACAGGAGGAAAATCAGTGAGGGCCATCATAACGCAAGCAGAGAGTCTGCCATCCCAGGCAGGCAGAACCGGGCACTCAGTGGGTCCAGGCCTCATGGAAGCCCTGCCCCGGAGGTTGGGACAGCTCTGGGCATGGGTACATGGGGGACCCAGTCGAGGGCTGTCCATTTGCCTGGCTGTCCTGTTCGCCGGGATTCCTGAGTTATATTCCAGGTCATGTTAGAACTGCTGACATCCCCTTTGATGTATTTGATATATTCCTCGTCGCTAGGAGAATGAAACGCGTTCCTAGCAAGTTCTTCTACATGATTGATGAGAGCAGGAATGGTTTGGTATACAGTGTGGATCTTCTAGAAATAGGCCCCCTCAGGAAAGCAAGCACAGGGCTGCGTGCGAAGCCATGAGACTCACTGTCCTGAGTGGCCTACAGACACACAAGTCTGTGAAAGTGAGGTAACGAATTGATTTGGTGAATTCTGCTTAGTGAGGAGCGAGCCTGCAGCCCCACGCGGACAGTCCCTGGGAGACCAGCTCCGGGCCTCTCAGAAGTCACGGCTCCTCTCCAGCCCCCCGAGCGCCGGCCCCGGGCCTGCTGAGCCCTGCGGCGGGCGTCCGCCAGCCCTGACACGGCCTCCACCTGTCCCGGGACGCTTCCCGAGGCCGCTGTCCCGCGGGACCGGGCCTCAGCGTGCATCGCGGCCGGTGCGCGCGCCGTGCGGACCAAGCCCGCACTCCCCGGCTGGTCTGAGACCCTCACAACCCGGGCCCCCAGCGTCCTCGGGGCCCCGTCCCCCATGGCCCTGCGCCTCTGAACCCCCCTGTGCATTTGCCTTTCTGCTCCTGGACACCCTTCCGGGCCACGCCCGGGGCCCCCCTGAGGCCTGGCCCCACGAAGCCCCAGCTGGGGCACCGGGCCTGGGCAGAGGAGCCCCGCCAGCCACGCCCGCGCGCGCCGCGGGACCCTTCGCCCGGCGCCCGACGCCCCCAGCCCGCCGGGGTCCAGCCGCACGCGACGCGGGGGCGGCGCCGGCGGCGGCTTCCGGGCTACACAGTCGCGGGCTTGTGGGCGCGCGCCCGCACAGGCTGGCGAGAGCGCGCGCGGAGGTGGGGCCGCGCACGGGAGGACGCGCGGGCGCATGCGCGGCGGCGGGCGGCGGCGCGAGCCGAGCGGGGAGATGGCGGCGGCGGCGGCAGCGGCGCCGAGCGTGTGAGCGGCAGCCCGGGAGCCGCCGGCGGGCCCAGCGCGTCCCTGACCCGCGGCTCGCCGCCGCCATGGGCAACGAGGCCAGCCTGGAGGGCGGCGCTGGCGACGGGCCGCCGCCGCCCGGAGGCCCTGGCCCGGGTGCAGGCCCCGGCGCAGGGAAGCCGCCTTCAGCACCGGCCGGCGGCGGACAGCTCCCCGCGGCGGGCGCGGCGCGCCCGGGCCCCTCGGGGCCCCCCGGCCCGGGCCCCGGCAGGTAAGCGCGCAGCAGGTGAGCGCGCGGCACGGCGCGGCGTCCGGAGCTCCGCCGAGGCCGGGCCCGGCACCCGCGCCCAGTGT